>NC_135902.1:1465418-1677918 GCF_964194155.1 Cetorhinus maximus | reverse complement strand
GAATGTTGTGGGTTGTCTTATTTAGAATATAGTTGATTGTTTTAGAATGTTGTGAATTGTCTCTGCTGCTGCCAAAATTTGAGCAGTGTTTTCAGAGCAGGTTGTTGGGTATGGATTGGCCTGAAACCTCCTCAGTGAGTTGAAAACTCTTAATAAAAAGATTTCTTATTTTAACTTTATTAAGTGTCCAACATTGAGGAGCACAATTCATCAGCTGAGGGAGGATGGTAGTTGGTCATCAGTAAGAAGTTTCCTTGCCCATGCTTGACCTGATGCTATGAGACTTCATGGGGTCTGGAGTCAATGTTGAGGACTCCCAGAGCCACTCTTGCCTGACTGTATACCACTGTGCCACCACCTCTGCTGGGTATTTCTTGCTAGTGGGAGTGGATATTCCCAGGGATGGTGATGGAGGAGTATGGGATATTGGCTGTAAAATATAACTCAGTGAGATTGACTAGTCCATGGGACAGCTCTCCCAATTTTGGCTCAAATCTCCAGATGTTAGAGAGGATTTTGCAGGACCGACTGAGCAGGGTGTGCCATCGTTGTTTCTGATGCCTAGGCCAACGTGGGTGATCAGTTCAGTTTTATTCTTATTTAACTTTTTTATAACAGTTTGATACAGCTGAGTGGCTTGCTAGATCATTTCAGGGGCAGTTAAGAGTCAATCACATGCTATGGGCCTGGAATCACATGTAAGCCAGACCGGGTAAGGACAGCAGATATCTTTCCCTAAAGGACATTAAACACATTAAAACTGAACCACTTGTTACACATGTTACAGGCACCTTTATAATTGCCTAGACTTCAAAAGGCAGTAGATTAAGTAATCATACTGTGCATTGGGCTATAAACTGTAGAACAGGTTTATGAAAAGTGACCAAATACTGGAAAATGTAATTCATCCGTTTGCATTGTTTTTACAGAACTATCTATTCCTCATCAAATACGGAAAACAGAAACAAAACTCCAACTTGAGGTGATGCATACTACAGTTACAGAAACCTGATTGGAGCTGTACCAGCAATATGTTATAAATGCAATGTCTTAGTTTAACATATTTTATTAGGGGGAAAGATACAGAAAACACAGGACAATGTAAAGATTAACAGAGACCTCACATTACAATCGTTAAATTTGGTTGCTGGAAAAATAAACTCCTGAATGTTTCCTAATTTCCTTACTATGGTTTCATTGTTAAACTTACCTGAAAGGCCATTAACATTACCTTTGCCATGAACTTCACAGTTGGTTTTAAGTCAGTTAACTTATAACAACTCAACACTTCAACACTTCAATGAGTTGACCTGAATAAAAACTGGCCTTTTAAGTATAGAAAAATGAAACATATTGTCACCTTACATATGTATGTACATATTTGAAGATTAGACTTACACAAGGCTGTTCTATATGACAGAACTTGCAAATTTGGTCTTGGTGATTTGAGCTTTCTGGCAACATTCCCCCAATAGCCCATTTCACATTATGCAAACTGTCTTTTAATCACAAAATTAAGCCCTGAATATAAATTGGATTCTTTAATAAAACCTTTCCTGAAGGCATGCCTGTTGGCATTCAACGAGGTGATCAAAAAATTAGATTTCAAACTCAAAGTTACCAGATATTTATGATGCAGTGGGTGTCTGCAAATAAACATCAGACACGAATCTGTTTATCACTTTACTGCACATCCCAGTCAATGAAAACAAATCAGGTCGATATCAGATGGCAACAACTTTAATAAGCTGACTATTAAATCGCATGAACATATTAAAAGCCATCTTGCCTCATAGTAGTAACCAGTAGACAAAACGAAAAGGATAAAATGGTACAGAAATTGAATGATATAGCTCTAGCAAAGAAATCTCTTACAGGGCTAAACATCCCAGTGTTTTCTTCTGGTATGTAACGAATACTGTAAATCTCTCACTCAACTGGCGTAAAGCATGCGTGTCAGTGTGACTTCTAACTGTGGGAGATATCATCACGTCTCATTGGATAGCTACTGCTCACTTCAAGCTTGGCAGCCAGCCCCCCAGTCAGTTAGGTGCTGCCTCACCACAGCCTGCTTGCTCCAGTGGGTGCTTGGAGCTTAAAAAGTCATCTCTCGACAGGCAGGTTTGCTAATCTATGCACCAGGCAACACAAACTCAACAAAGACAACACCAGTCTTTTGCATTGCAAGTTGGAACGTAAGGACCATGTGTGCTGGTCTTACCAACGACCTTCTGCTGCTTGACGATGCAGACAAGACAGCCGTGATCGACGGAGAACTAACAAGGCTCAATATGGACACTGCTGCACTGCAACAAGCTCGGCTGGTTCAAAGTGGATCCCTTAAAGAGACACTACACGTTCTTCTAGCAGGCAAAACCCACGAGGTAACATATGAGCATGGAGTGGGTTTCGCAGTAAAAAAATAACTCCACTTGCAGTGATTGAACCTCTCCACAGAAGAACTTCTACTCTTCACTTGTCAACAAGCGCAGACCCAGTTAAGCTCATGTGTAGCTGTGCGCTGACACTCACCGTCACCCCAGGTGTCAAGGGTCAATTCTATGAGGCACTTGATGCTGCCATCAGCAGAATTCCCAGTACCGAGGGACTGAACCTTCTGGGGGACTTCAACACAAGGACGGGTACCGACTACGCAGCTTGGCCAATGTGCACAGGGAATTGGCAAACTGAACAGAAATGGACAGAGGTTGCTGGAGCTATGCAGTTACCATGGAATCTGTAATGAATAGCTACTTCCAAACAAAGCCGTGCCACAGGGTGTGCAGGAGACATTCGAGGTCATGCCACTGGCACCAGCTAGATCTCAACATCACCAGGCGTACCTCCCTCAAGAAGTGTCCTCATCACTTGTAACTATCACAGCACTGACTGTGACACTGACCACTCCCTGATGTGTAGCCAGGTCAGGCCTCAGACAAGGAAACTAAACCACTCCAAAAAGAAAGGTTATCCTTGGATCAACACTTACCGCCACTGACCCAGAAAGGACCCAGGAGCTCCTCAACATCCTCGAACAGGCTCTGCTGTACAACAACGCCCCAGGCCAGAGTGCAACTTCAAAGTGAGATCATCTGAGCAACACCATCTATAGCCCTGCACCTCTCTACATACGTGAAGAGACCAGCGGAAGGCTGACTGGTCTGAGGCTTATTAGGCTGAAATGGAGCCAGCTATTGCAACTGAGAGCCCTCATGAACTACAAGCAAGTACCCAGCAAACAAAATCTAGATACTCTCAGAGCTGCCAGAATCAAGTCTCCTCATGCTGTTTGGCTCTGCGCCAATTAATACTGGTTCAAATTCTGCAAAGGTATACAATCTGCTGCTGAAACCTGGGATGCTGCAGCGATGTATGAAGGAATCAAGAAAGCATCAGCCCCCTTGGAAACACAGACAGGGATGATTGTCACTGAACCTAGCAAGCAGATGGAAAGGTGAGCAGAGTACTCTCTCAAGCTTTTTTAAAAAATTCATTCATGGGATATGGGTATCACTGGCTAGGCCAGCATTTATTGCCCATCACTTATTGCTCACGGTGGTGGTGAGCTGCCTTCTTGAATCACTGTAGTCTATGTGGGGTAGGTACACCCACAGTGCTGTTAGGGAGGGAATTCCAGGATTTTGGTCCACGACAGTGAAGTCAGGTTGGTGAGTGGCTTGGAGTGGAACTTCCAGCTGGTGGTGTTCCCTTCTGCCTAAACCTTTGTCCTTCTAGATAGTAGCGGCCGTTGGTTCGGAAGGTGTTGCCTAAGAAGCCTTGGTGAGTTCCTGCAGTGTATCTTGTAGATGGTACACACTGCTGCTACTGTGCGTCGGTGGTGGAGGCAGTGAATGTGGATTGAGTGCCACTCGAGCAGGCTGCTTTATCCTGGATGGTGTTAAGCTTGAGCATTGTTGGAGCTACACTCATCCAAGCAAGTGGGGAGAATTCCACCACACTCCTGACTTGTGCCTTGTAGTTGGCAGATAGGCTTTGGGGTGTCAGGAGGTGAGCTACTTGCTGCAGGATTCCTAGCCTCTGACCTGCACTTGTAGCCATATTATTTATTATGGTTAGTCCAGTTCAGTTTCTGGTCAATCATAACCCATGTTGATAGTGGGGGATTCAACAATGGTAATGCCATTGAATGTTAAGGGGCAGTGGTTAGATTCTCTCTTGTTGGAGATGGTCATTGCCTGACAATTGTGTGGTGCGAATGTTACTTGCCACTTGTCAGCCCAAGCCTGGATATTGTCCAGGTCCCGCTGTATTTGGACATGAACTGCTTCAGTATCTGAAGAGTCGCAAATGGGTTGAACATGATTACACAGTCATCAGGAAGGTCATTGATGAAGCAGCTGAAGATGGTTGGGCCTAGGACACTGCCCTGAGGAACTCCTGCAGTGATGCCCTGGAACTGAGATGACTGACCTCCAACAACCACAGCCATCTTCCTTTGTGCTCGGTATGATTCCAACCAGCGGAGAGTTTTCCCTCCTGATTCCCATTGACTCTCAGTTTTGCTAGGGCTCCTTGATGCCACACTCGGTCAAATCCTGCCTTGATGTCAAGGGCAGTCACTCTCACCTCACCTTGGGAGTTCAGCTCTTTTGTCCATGTTTGAACCAAGGCTGTAATGAGGTCAGGGGCTTTGTGACCCTGGCGGAACCCAAACTGAGCATCAGTGAGCAGGTTATTGCTAAGCAAGTGCCGCTTGATAGCACTGTTGATGACCCCTTCCATCACTATACTGCCGAGTAAGTGTAGACTGATGCAATGGAGAATGTTGTCGCTGAAGAAGCATTCAATGCCACTCCAGATTTTCCAGTCATGGAGGAGCTGGGCAGCAAGCCCACTTTGTGGGGCTCAACCAGGCCATTGGCCATCCTGCCAGTGATAAAGCCTCAGGAACAATGGCATTCTGCCTGAATTCATCAAAAACGGAAAACCAGCACTGCTACAGCATCTCATGAATTTTTGTGTCTGCTGGAAGGAAAGATTTGTGCCTCAAAAGAATAGTCACCTTGTACAAAAAGGGGATCGCAGTGGTTGCAACAATTATTGAGGCATCTCCTTGTTATGTATTGTGGGGAAGGTCTTTGCTTGCGTTGTTCTGACTAGATTGCAGACCCTGGCATCGCACATCTATCCTGTGTCTCAGTGCAACTTCAGAACTGGCCGATTGTTGATCTGCATGATTTTCTCACATTGGCAGTTACAGAAATGCCACAGTTAGTGCAGACCAGTCTATATTGCCTTCATAGACCTCACAAAGACCTTTGGCCTTGTCAGCAGAGACAGGCTTTTTAAACTGCTGTGGAAAATAGGCTGCCCGCCTGGAGTCCCGGGCATCATTTCTTCTTTCCACGAGGAGATGCGATTTCAGTTACAATGGAGCATCATCAGAGCAGGGTAAAGCAGGGCTGTGTCCTCTTTGGCATTATTTTTCTCCATACTATTGTACACTTTCAGCAACTCAAATGAGGGTGTCTACCTGCATGCCAGAACTGACAGCAAGCTGTTCAACTTGGCAAGACTGCACACCAAGACCAAAATGCGTATTGTCCAAGTTAGTGAGTTGTTGATGATGCTGTGCTGGGATCCCATACTGAATCTCACTTGCAGCAGCTTGTAGATTGTCAGTCCGAACTCCTTGCAGGCCCAGGAGAGCCAATCAGCATCAGGAAGACCAAAGTTATGGGCCAAGGCGTAGAGACTCCAGCTTCCATCAACACTGACATCCTCACTCTGGCGGTCGTCAACAGCTTCACATTCCTTGGATCAATTACCAGCAACCTGTCCCTTGATGCCGAAATCAGCACCAGGATTGCCAGGGTCGCAGCTGTCAGGTCAAGGTTGAGAAGCTGAGTGTCCCAACAGCAAACTGAAAATATGAAGCTTGTCTTCTCAGCTCCCTCCTTCACAGTAACGAGGCATGGACAACTTGTGAGCCAAGAAAAGTGGCTGAACAGCTTCCAGATCCGCTGCCGGACACAAACATTGGGCATCTCCTGGCAAGACAGATTGCCAAATATGGAAGTACATCAGCGCACAGGGATCCCCAGCAGGTTTGCCCGCAAGTCAGAGGTGACTCCCTTGTCTGGGCCCATGAGCTGAATGGATGACAGCCACATTCCAAAGTCATGCTCTAGAGCGAGCTTGCCATTGGCATGAGACCACCAGGTCGCCCACGTCTGCAATAAAAGGATGTCTCCAGGCGAGACCTCGCGTTTACCAGGATTGGAGTTGATGCATGGGAAGTCCTTGCTGTTGACCAAAATGCCTGGAGATAAGCAGTGAAGGGCGTGGAAAAAGGAGAGGATGAAAGGAATGATCAGATGGTAGAAGAGAGAGCCCGCCGGAAAGAGAAAAAAAAATCAGTCGACCTCGGGTCAGCGCTATTCATCTATCTCAGCTGTGAAAGGGTCTGCCACTCAGGAATCAGACTCTGCAGCCACAACAAACCAATGTTCAAAACAGAAGTGTCATACACCCTGGGCACAGTCCATTGCGTCTCAAGCGAGACGGATGGCAAGATTGTAAATCACAGCATACAAGTCAACTCAGTGTATAAGACAATCCCATTTTTCTAGCCCCAAAATCATGTTTTTGCATATACTTGGTGTATAAGTTGAATCTCCCTTTTTAGCCACAACATGCAATACATGCATTAATAGTCAGCCTCAATTTTTCATCCCACAAATGCATGTTTTACTGACCGGTATTTATGCGAACAGACAGAAAAAAAATATTCCTACGTACCTCATAACTGGATGCAATGGATCAAGCAGTCAATAAGGGCTGGGTTGCAAGAGATGCGTGGGAGTCGTAAGACACGTCCATTCTGTGTTGGGTGCTGATGACATTTCAAAATGGCGACTACTCACACCAGTGGTTCACTTTTATACCTGGCGTATAAATCAACCCCCCACTTTTTGGAGGGATTTTTTGAGGCTTCAAAGGTCAATTTATATGCCAACAACTACAATGTTGGAAACAAAAATAACAAAATAAATTGTAATAATTTAATAAGCTTCCCAGTTGGTGACTAAACAATGCTGTTAATCAAAGCTGCACTTTTATTTTAGAATAATTCAAATTTAGTGCAAAACTAATTGGGTTTTAATTATAGCAAAATGATCTATATTTATAATTTCAAATGAGAAAAGTTTAAAAAGGATATAATACAGGAATAATTACAATTGATGTCTCTCTCTTTTGGCTTCCAACATTGACCTGAGACAGAACTTGGCTTATGTTTATTCACCAAAAATGTATTATCTATGAGTTAACAATGAAACTGACAAACTAGGCAAAAACGACAGAATTGACCAGGTTTCAATAAAATAATTTATTTAAAATCAATATGTCCAGTCACCAGTCCAATAAATAAGCTACAAGTACATTTACTAATAGAGACATTTAATATATTTTTCAATATTTGCAGAGCTTTAGTATACAACCAAATACACCATCATACAGCAGTGGTTACCAATTAAAAAGTGCAATTTCAATTACCCACTGCACAATTTGTAATATTGCCTGAAGACAGAAACATAGCACCCCTCCCTGAACAAGGCACATTCCGTTTTATTTTACAAGTGCAAGAATGTCTCAAATCAATATCTAAGCACAAAGAATATTTGTTTATAACCTTATCCCCACATCCTTCCCATATAAGCGGTAGCAAATCTCAAACAAATGATATTTTCTGATTTTTCACGCATTTCCTAACAATTAAAAAATAACAATGGTTATTCCTCTTATTAGCAATAAGTGCAACAATGGAAAAAAGATTGACCAGTTTCATCCAAAAGTCTGGAGAACCCTAAAAATAGTGCCACTTTTTAAAAATAATTTAAATTCCAGAAAAGGAAAGTGAAACCAGGGTTTCATCTAGTTCTACTAGCTAACTTCAAGAAAAGGAGCCAATTAGCTCCAGGAATTAAGATTTTTCTTCTTTAAGGAAACATCCACACTTATTTTACCTTCATTGTTCTCTTTTTCCAAAGGGAATTTTTTTATATATTCAAACAAAGTCCTATCAAAATGTAAAACACTCTTTTCCCCCAAAAAGAAAACAGTGCATTCAGCATTGATTTCATAATGGAACACCACCACAGTGCAAATGGTCTGCATGAGACACATATAATTGACATTCACAGTATTTTGTTTTCAAATGCAACTACAATGGTACAGTATACTTCAATGTGCTTACACTGGAATGTTAATTCTTTTGAGGAAGTACGAATGAAATTCTTCACTCCACAAAACCATGCAATTACTTTGCATGCTAATAGGCAGAGGAGTAAGATGCGTGTGCAAAGATTTTGTTCCAATTTGCATACAAAACTTCTCTAAACAAATTCTACATATTTAATTTTGTAAATCAAGAAAATTCCCTCCTCCGTCCCACCTTAAGTAGCTAACAAAAGAGCTTCACGGTATAGCTATGCTTAACTTACTTCACAAACAATTATTGTTAGTGTAATTGTCAGATTTTATTAGTGTACTAACATACAGTACTGCAGTATGGAGGGTTCATAGCTGAGGTACGTGGAGTGAAGCACCCTGCACCTGGTTTTGAAGTGATATTGGTCCTTGAAGCAGATCAGCTCATTGCCTGACCTACCAGCTGAGAAACAGCTTATGTTCAATTGGACTGGGAAGGCAGTGGAACATCTGCAGGTTTTTTCAAATGAAAATGGAAAGCATGAACAAAAATATCACAAAAATAAAATTGTTCCTCACTTCAAATTCTACAAGCTTGAATGACAAAGGAGTCTAGTAGGAAAATAGAAAATGTTCAGTATAGTGAGCTAATTGGATAGCTCCTTCAAAGAGCCAGCACATGCACAATGGGATGAATGGCCTCACTGTGCGTTGCATGATTCTCCATTTGTACCTATTTCATGAAGAGTTTCCAACCTCAAAATGTGTCGTGCAAGTCTTCAGAAGGTTGTGTTTTTACTGAAGTTCTCAGTTACATTTTTTTTTAATTGCCTTCCTATCTGGAAATCAATCATTCCTGCTGTGGGTCAGTATGAAGGGTAACTTGTCTCCGTCTGGAACCTCATCCAAGCAGACATTCTTCATGTCACACTACTCACGTTATCTCACCATGAAGAGGCTTGGGGTGGGAATGAGGCATGGGAAGAGGGCATCACAGCCTAGGTCAATCCCATCCTCACCAAACATTCACTCATGCCCTATTTAGCAGGATATCACTGAATCAGTCAAGAACTGGAAATGTCAGGCCGGGTTCCTCAACTTCAGCTTTTCTTGAGAACAGGTGTAGTTTTAATCAGCTAATTCAGGAAAGGCCAGATATTAAACATGGGAACATTTTGCTTGTACGGCTGCTATACACTAGCTTTACAAATGGAGTCACCAACAAACCTATTAAGCAGGTATTTTGCTAGAAGAATAAATCCATTTTAAACTAATCTGCAAATGCTAAACACACTAATTGACCTGTTGGTTGACTGACTTAACTGTATGTTTGGCATGACAGAGAAAACATCTGGTGCAGCATAAAGTAGTATTAATGCTTAGTATGGAAAATTATCCAGCGATTTTTAATCACTTTCTAGTTTATATATGTAAAAAAACTAGTAGCTGCCTGTTCATAGCTGCAGTTAGCATTTCTGTACTTGACTTTTACATGTGTTTCTCCTCCACTGTAATGCTGCATCAGTGTCTTCAATTCTGACAAACACTTCCACCTAAAACACCTTTACCTTTTCTTTTCAAATGCTAACAGACTCGTACTGTATCTCCAACACTTTCCATTTTTATTTCAAATCTAAACCTGAGTTTAATTGCTGCTGATCGGAACCCTTAATGAGACAAAAATCTAGAACGAGGAACACGTGATACTGTAATCTCTCTAAGATTTCTAAATTTTCTATAGCGTAGAAATTTTTAAAATACAAAGTTAAAGAACATGAATTATGAAATAATTGCTCATACTTCAGTTTTTAAAATAAGAATGTGTCTCCATATCCCTTTATGTCTCTCCATGCCATTTACTATTTCTCACCAAAAAAAAGAGTAAACAGGGAACTTGATGCAAATTCATGCCAGTAATACTTTAAGCTAAACAAGGGGGAGTATATGAATACGGCTTTGAAAAGCATCCATTGATGTTGAGGAGTGTGGTAAAAAGAGAAAAATAAGAGGGAAGAAAAACATGAAAAGATGAGTACAAAGACAACACATGTAGTTTGTTGGATAGGAGACATTTTTTGTGAAGTGAAGAGAGCATGCCAATGAGAGAAGGTAATGAAGATGGCACAGGAAGAGTTACCAGAGATTTGGCTGCATCATAGGAGGTCGGAACATGTAGATTCACGCTCATCATCAGAACAAAGGAAGAGCTAGAGACCACGGCAGGCCTAGTCAAAAGACACAGTGAGTGTTCTGCGCTGAACATAATTGAGGCAAAGACCAACATTGTGGCTCTAAATGGAAGATCCAGGTTAGATTAACTACAGCAAGAGGTGTGACCAGTGACTTAAGTGGTGTCTGGAACTACACGTCCAAAAGCAATAGCATGAAGCTGAAAAACAACGTCCAGTACAGTCACTAGTATGGAGTGTTACACTCTATGAATGAGTTGGACCCTGAAAAAAACGATGAGAGGAGGAGAACAGCTTTTGAAATGTGGGCATGGAGGAGGATGCTTATGATCAGCTGGAAGGACAGAAAGACAAAATATGCGGGTTAGATCGAGGATAGAAGTTCAGGAATCAAAAGGGCTGTTCAGTACAGTTAGAGAAAGAAAGATAGTCAAGTACAGACACTGGAAATGAAGACCCCACAACCTTGTCCTAGCAATAATTGAAGGAGAAATTGAGGGTAAAAACAGAAGAGGAGGAAGAAAGATCGGACGGGTGGATAACATCAAGACATGGACTAAGGGAGGGTTGAAGAAAACCAGAGACGAAGCAAGAAAATGCCAACGGTCTCATTAAGGCTATGGAGACAAGGAACGAACAAGAGCATGATAAGGTAGAGATGTTACATGAATGCAGTTTTTCTGTTTAAATTATTTTTGCATATTAAGTCCAGAAGTGGGCCCTCGGTAGCACTTTCTTTTCTCATCTAAACAGTGGAATGGTAAATGAGAAAACAGTCAGTCTAGGTCATTTCTTGCCCTCCAAGTGTTCACTGTATTTTAATGAGTAGGTATAGAAGAATACCATAAACAGCTTTATATTCAATTAGCTGAAGACACCACAGCAATAACATCCAGTCATCATAGTTACGGCCTAACAACTATTAAAGGGACATTTCCATTTCAAAACAAATATTCTATTTTATTCAAAAATTAAATTCCCATAATTTGCCTTTTTTTAAAAAATCTCAATCCTACATTTCGTAGCTAAAAGAGCCAAAAAGAGTCAAAAAAACCACACTAAAGTAGAACTGGTATACAGTATTTAATAGCACATCATTTAATCTTAACCTGATTACTAAATTGTCACCTGAAAATTTGTATTCCAGATGTTTATTATATACTTTGGCTTGAATTTTAAAGCAACAACCAGAGCATTTGTGCCAAACATGAGGATGTCTTATATATTCAACAGGGAACACCTTAGAGAGATGAGCTTAGAAAACTAGCTATTTCTGTAAAAAGTTTTCATTTTTCAGGGCTGTAACAAGCCAATCTTTATCTTGCTCATCATCTGAGTCACTCATATCACTGGTATCAGCCGCTAACAGTCGTGAGTAGTTTAACCTCTTTTGCCGAGGAATCTTAGACTGTGCAATGAGGAACACCACTGCCCAAAGCATTGCAGTAGCAGAACATGCTTGGTAAAGTCTTTCTATGCCAAAACTATTCACAATGAAGCCACTGCAAAAACTGCCAAAACTTGCACCTAGACCAAAAGAAAGCCCATGGTAGATTTTATGGAGTGTTCTTTCTGTACCAGGGGTAGCTAGATCATTACATTGACTCCAAACAGCCCACCACAAGGCACCATTGCTAAAAGCATTCAAGACTTGAACAGGCAAAACTGCCCAAGAGGACCAGAGGAACGAATAGTAGAGCAGCTGAGTCGCAAGGCAAATTAATCCCAAAGCCACTGTTCCAGAAAGTGAAAGGATCTTTAGCACTCTGTCCTTAAAAAGAAAAAGTAGAACTTCAGCTATAAAGCCAATTGCAACTGCAGCTCCCATAAAAGCCTCGCTGCTTCCCTTGTTCTGCATTTGCCAAAAGAGGAAGTTGTTTATTGTTGATCCGATAGCTCCTGTGATGAAGACAGTGATCACATACAAGATGGCCCTTCCATCACTTCCCAACAGGTGCAATCCTTTGACAGTGCGGTTTACCATGTCATTTTTCTTAGCAGTGTGAATTGGATAGAACACACCAACAAGAAGTGTCAATGTAATCAGCACTGCATAGCCATAAAAGTGCACGGCAATTCTAGGAGTATGTGCATTGAGGAAACAATTCAGCCTGTCCACGAGGACGCCGATACTAAAAGCTGCTCCAGCTGTGCCCAAGTAACCCCAAATCCACTGTTTACCATAGCGATCAACAGAGTCAACAAAGTCCAGGTAGTCATACAGCCCATCATCTGCAACCCAATCCAGAGCTGATGCTAAAACCTCCCATAAAGATATAGCTAGTAAAATAAGCACAAATGTCTGGTGCTGGTTATCCAGAATTTTAAAACTGTGATTAGGCTCAGTGTTGATGCGTTGCTTTTCTTTTCTGTCATCAGAGCTGATCTTCAAAGCAACATTCCTTTTCATGACATGACTGTTTACTGTACTAGAATAAACATCTAAACTGTCGTTTTCCTCTTTGTTATTTTCTTTAACAGGAAGGTGCTTGGCAGCTTCTCCCATAGTTCTTGCCTGGCCAGAGTCTTCAATTGGCAGAAATTGGTTCTGCTTTGATTGAAGATGATCATTTGCATTTTGTGCGCTACCCACATCTTTTGACAGAGCTGAGAATTTTGAATTTGTAACATTACTCAGCTCAGTCTTGTCTGGATGTTTGGTTAGAGGTTTGGTTATGTTGCTCATGGCAGATGGTTCAGCAGTGGTCGGCAACTGGAGGTTTTCTTTCATTTGGAATGTTGAACGAGGATGGCCTGTTAGAGCAGCATTCAATATTGTGGGAAGAATGGTCTGTGCAATTTTATTCATCTTAAAATCACCAACATGGTCTTTGTCTTCTGGTCTTATATTTTGATTCCAACTGTTTTTTGCAAATATACTAGTGTTGCAGAATTTGTATTCTACTTCTTTATCTCCGGGTGGAATGAGTGTGAGCAAAAGGCCTGCTCCTATTGATGACAACAGGGAGCCAAGCACAAGAATTCTTCTTTTGTTATGACGTCCGGCACAGTAAGACCAAAAGGGAGTACAAAGCAGGGAAATAAAATACTTTGCCCCCATGACAATGCCGACAAATGGCGCAGTTAATCCAAGCTGTCTGAAGTATATGGTAAGGAATGGAATTATACAAGCTGTTGCTGCACAGTGAAGAAAGTGATAGAGGCTGGCAAGAGCCAGCGCTTTGCTGACATTCCACTGTTTATTTCTCTTCATGGTTTTTGGTTTCATCTTCTAGCAAACATTGCCAATTAACAATCTGAAAAACAACCAAAAACTTGTATTAGGCAACAAGATGCATTTAATACAAGGTGTGTGTGAAGAATAAATCTTTCAGATTACACAACAGAATGTTCCTCATTAAATTATGAAAAGCCTGCCTGAAAGATGTTGAAACTTTGTTGGCATACTATATTTGGGCTGCCTTGGAGAGCAGCAATAACCCCCAGATTCTTTTCTCCACTGCCAGCCATATCCTTTAACCCTATGCCCTGCCTCCTCCACCACCAAGTGAGAGTAGGTCTTCAGCACTATGAATAAGACCATTTATTTAACTGTTTACCAGGTCCTTCTCTAAGCAAAACCTCCTCCAGGCTCCCCTGCCCCAGCCTCCTGGTTTTCTCCGATTCCTTTCCTTTATGCTGCTATGGCCTATACAAGCTCTCGCCCATGAGATAACTACTACTCCCTTGACCCCATTCCCACTAAACTGCAAACCACTCAAATTCCCTTTCTGGTCCTGCATACTGACTGACATTGTGAAAGTTTCTTCCCCTTATTTACTGACCCTCTTGTTTTAAAATGTCATCACTATCCCTCTCCTCAAAAAAGCCCACCCTGGACTAATCTTTCCTTACAAAAATCTCCCACGTGTCCACTGGAACCTTTTCAGTCAAGTTTCTGCCTCTTGTCACAGCACTAAAATAGACCGGAATAAAGTAATCTGTGATTATGCTGCATTATTAACCCCCTCACAAGCAACCTGCATGTTTTAACTAAGCTAAACACAGCATTCTCCTTCAATGCATGTCCCATCCATCTTGAATTGAGCTTCCAACCCCACATTCCTCTCTGTCAGGACACCACGGATCTCCATGTGTGCAGCATCAGCTACCCCCTGCCCTCTGTCACTGAAATCCTCATTTATGCTTCAGCACCAGTGCTTCCCTAGTTAACCTCTGGAAACCTCAGCTCAGCCTGAACTCTCCTGCACCAATGCTTCTCACTCTATTTTGCTGGCTCGTGGCCTCCTGCTCCCCTCTCAATGCCTCAGATTTAAAAATCCCATCCTCATGTTTAAAGCCTCCCAATCTTTGCCACCTCCACCAGAACTCTCCTTCCTCCCCCGCCTCTCCTGCTGATCAGATCACTCCCTTTAAACCAACTTCCAGCCAAACTCTCGCTCACCCCTCCCCCCTCTTCTGGTCACTTTTGCCTGTGTGAAGCTCACTGGGATGTTCCAGGCGCGACACAAATGCCGGTTGTTGTTGTATTGAAGGTGAGCCCCTCCACCCCCTCCTCACCCCCTCCTAATCCCCTCCACCCCCTCCTCACCGAGCCTGGGTCTTCAGTGCTGAACCTGAGGGAGGTTTATGGACACGGGGCTCATCACCGAACCGCAGCTCCAGCTATGAGGAAACATTCACATAAATAAACTCTTCTTCCTCATCCGGTCACCGCTTCACTCGGCTGCTCCTCCTGCGGCCCAGCTCACAACCGGCCAGCTTCCGCCTCCAGCAGCCCGGGCCCGGTAGGTAACCCTCCAGCAGCCTCGGCCCGGGGGTGAGGGGGGGGGGAAACCAGGCGCCGCCGCCACCGCCACAGCCACCACACGGAAACTTCCAGAGGGCGGGGCCCGTCATTCATGCCAACCGCCCAATGGACGAGCGCCGCGCTGGGCACGTGATCGACAACCACGCCCTTCGTCGCCTAGGCGACCTGCCGCCCCGCCCATTCGCGGCCCCGCGTAACCCGCCCCACGCCCAATGTTTGCCCACCTGATCCCCTTCGCTGCCCGTGTGATGTGACCCGAGCCCCGCCCCATGGCTGCTGATGTCATTCTAACACCGCCACACCCCGCCCCCAAAAACCTGGCGCTGCCCACGTGACCGCCGTCGCGCGCGAGCATTTTCATTCAAAAAGGGATTTCGGTTTCAGGCTGTGGGAGGCTGGGGGGCGGGGGGACGGGTTGTTGTTGTAACCTGGCTGGAGCCGCCATGTCAGTGGCTGGGAGGGGGGGGTGGGACCTCCAAGTGCAGCTCCTCCCAGCTGAGCTGCTCAGGGGGCCTGAGGTGACAGAGTTTACCATGTGGACGGTGGTTGACACTGGCAGCAGAGGGCAGTTGTTCTTTGATGAGGTGAATAGTCATTGTCAGGTGAAGAGTAGGGGGGGGGGGTGATGACACCATTCAGCAGAGATCTCTCACTCAACACAGTCACCACCTCATCCTCATCCTCATCCTCCTCATCATCAATCAGGCAGGGCCGCAGGATCCTGAAGAAGTTCCTCGGAGCTCAATCCGCAGAGCCTCACGATTCACTGAGTCAAGTGCTTGAGTCGGGTTGCCGAACGCGATGGAGTTCCTGCTGCCGTCCTCCACGTTTTCTACAGATGTGTCTGGCAACAAGCATTCAGCCAAAACTCCCGAAATATCAGCCTGGACGGAGTGGACGCTGGCGGCCGACAAACACCTTCTCCCCCCCCCCCCGCCTGGTCCTGTTCTCCCAAATGGCCCGCGTTCCAAGGGAGGATAAAGAAAATGCTGAAAAAGACACTCCAGCTGCGCTTGAGGCGTGTCAGCGTTGACATTAATGACAGGGAGGAACTTGCTACCAATCCGTTCAGAATGGTAACGAACGTAATCAAATCCTGTAATCTGGATCCCACTACCTCATGGGGGACAACCTGCTCTAACCCGAAAGATCTGCGGTCAAGATTTGGCCTACAGGAACTCGCGGCCCTGAGTCATCGAGGTACAGCTGTCGATGACTGAAGAAAGGTCACAGAGCTGGGACATACACTCGGTTTTTCTCTCCCCAGAGATGCTACCGAAACCTACTGAGTATTGCCATAACTTTCTGTTTTTATATGGCGAAACAGAGATGTACTGCAAATTCCAATTTAACCACGGCTTGTATTTATAGAGCAACTTCAACACAACAAATACCTGAAGAAGCTTCGCAGGACATTATAAAGCAAAGTTTGACACAGAGCCTCATAAAGCAATATTGGGGCAGGAGGTCAAAAGCTTGATCAAAGAGATAGGTTTTAAGGAGGAAAAATAGGCAGAGGAATTTCAGGAGGGAATTCCAGAGCTGAGGGCCTTGGCAGTCGAGGGTAGGGTAACCAATGGTGGAGTGGTTACAATCAGGTATGCTCAGGAGACCAGAATTAGAGGAGCGCAGTTATGATGGAGATTCTGAGACAGCAGAAGGTTACAGAAATAGGGATGGATGAGGTGATGGAATGATCTGAAAACTAAGCACCAGCAGTGCCTCAGTTGTTAGCACTCTCACCTCGGAGTTGGACAGGGGTGCATTGAAGTCCCACTCCAGGGACTGAGCACAGAATTGAAACAGGATGCAGAGTGCTGCACTGCTGGAGGTGCTGTCTTATGTATGAAAAATTAAACTGAAATGCAATCTGCCTGCTTGCGATCTCTCACTGTAATAACACCGTCTAACTCCATCTTTCTCTGTAATAATCCAGCGAAACTCCATGTCATCTGTGCTAACCCAGTCTAAAGCCCTCTCATCAGGGCTAAACCACTCGAACCCCTTTTCTGTATTAACCCACTAGAACCCCTTCTCTCTGTACCAGCCCAGTACGAGCCCCTCCTCTCTGTACTAGCCCAGTACGAGCTCCTTCTCTCTGTACTAACCCAGTACGAGCTCCTTCTCTCTGTACTAACCCAGTACGATCTCCTTCTCTCTGTACTAGCCCAGTACAAGCTCCTTCTCTCTGTGCTAACCCAGTACAAGCTCCTTCTCTCTGTACTAACCCAGTACGAGCCCCTTCTCTCTGTACTAGCCCAGTACGAGCCCCTTCTCTCTGTACTAGCCCAGTACGAGCTCCTTCTCTCTGTACTAGCCCAGTACGAGCTCCTTCTCTATGTACTAGCCCAGTACGAGCCCCTTCTCTCTGTACTAGCCCAGTACGAGCTCCTTCTCTCTGTACTAGCCCAGTACGAGCTCCTTCTCTCTGTACTAGCCCAGTAGGAGCTCAGTACCAGCTCCTTCTCTCTGTACCAGCCCAGTACGAGCTCCTTCTCTCAGTACCAGCACAGTACGAGCCCCTTCTCTCAGTACTAGCCCAGTACGAGCCGCTTCTCTCTGTACCAGCACAGTACGAGCCCCTTCTCTCTGTACTAGCCCAGTACGAGCTGCTTCTCTCTGTACTAGCCCAGTATGAGCTCCTCTCAGTACCAGCACAGTACGAGCCCCTTCTCTCTGTACTAGCCCAGTACGAGCTGCTTCTCTCTGTACCAGCACAGTACGAGCTCCTTCTCTCTGTACTAGCCCAGTACGAGCCGCTTCTCTCTGCACCAGCACAGTACGAGCCCCTTCTCTCTGTACTAGCCCAGTACGAGCTGCTTCTCTCTGTACCAGCACAGTAAGAGCTCCTTCTCTCTGTACTAGCCCAGTACGAGCTGCTTCTCTCTGTACCAGCCCAGTACGAGCCCCTTCTCTCTGTACCAGCCCAGTACGAGCCCCTTCTCTCTGTACTAGCCCAGTACGAGCTGCTTCTCTCTGTACCAGCACAGTACGAGCTCCTTCTCTCTGTACTAGCCCAGTACGAGCCCCTTCTCTCTGTACCAGCACAGTACGAGCCCCCTCTCTCTGTACCAGCCCAGTACGAGCTGCTTCTCTCTGTACTAGCCCAGTACGAGCCCCTTCTCTCTGTACTAGCCCAGTACGAGCTGCTTCTCTCTGTACTAGCCCAGTACGAGCCCCTTCTCTCTGTACCAGCACAGTACGAGCCCCTTCTCTCTGTACCAGCCCAGTACGAGCTGCTTCTCTCTGTACTAGCCCAGTACGAGCTCCTTCTCTCTGTACTAGCCCAGTACGAGCCCCTTCTCTCTGTACCAGCACAGTACGAGCTCCTTCTCTCTGTACCAGCCCAGTACGAGCTCCTTCTCTCTGTACCAGCCCAGTACGAGCTCCTTTTCTCTGTACTAGCCCAGTACGAGCCCCTTCTCTCTGTACCAGCCCAGTACGAGCTGCTTCTCTCTGTACTAGCCCAGTACGAGCCCCTTCTCTCTGTACTAGCCCAGTACGAGCCCCTTCTCTCTGTACTAGCCCAGTACGAGCTCCTTCTCTCTGTACTAGCCCAGTACGAGTTCCTTCTCTCTGTACTAGCCCAGTACGAGCTCAGTACGAGCCCCTTCTCTCTGTACTAGCCCAGTACGAGCTGCTTCTCTCTGTACCAGCACAGTACGAGCTCCTTCTCTCTGTACCAGCCCAGTACGAGCCCCTTCTCTCTGTACTAGCCCAGTACGAGCTGCTTCTCTCTGTACCAGCACAGTACGAGCTCCTTCTCTCTGTACTAGCCCAGTACGAGCTGCTTTTTTCTGTACCAGTCCAGTACGAGCTCCTTCCCTCACTACCAGCCCAGTACGAGCCCCTTCTCTCTGTACTAGCCCAGTACGAGCTCCTTCTCTCTGTACCAGCCCAGTACGAGCCCCTTCTCTCTGTACTAACCCAGTACGAGCCCCTTCTCTCTCTACTAGCCCAGTACGAGCCCCTTCTCTCTCTACTAGCCCAGTACGAGCCCCTTCTCTCTGTAATAACCCAGTACGAGCCCCCCTCTCTCTGTACTAGCCCAGTACGAGCCCCCTGCAACGAACCCATTGCAAGCCCCTTCTCTCTGTACTAACCCAGTACGAGCCCCTTCTCTCTGTACCAGCCCAGTACGAGCCCCTTCTCTCTGTACTAGCCCAGTACGAGCCCCCTGCAACGAACCCATTGCAAGCCCCTTCTCTCTGTACTAACCCAGTACGAGCCCCTTCTCTCTGTACCAGCCCAGTACGAGCCCCTTCTCTCTGTACTAGCCCAGTACGAGCTCCTTCTCTCTGTACTAGCCCAGTACGAGCCCCTTCTCTCTGTACTAGCCCAGTACGAGCCCCTTCTCTCTGTACTAGCCCAGTACGAGCCCCTTCTCTCTGTACTAGCCCAGTACGAGCCCCTTCTCTCTGTACTAGCCCAGTACGAGCCCCTTCTCTCTGTACCAGCCCAGTACGAGCTCCTTCTCTCTAATAACCCAGTACAAGCCCCCCTCTCTCTGTACTAGCCCAGTACGAGCCCCCTGCAACGAACCCATTGCAAGCCCCTTCTCTCTGTACTAACCCAGTACGAGCCCCTTCTCTCTGTACCAGCCCAGTACGAGCCCCTTCTCTCTCTACCAGCCCAGTACGAGCCCCTTCTCTCTGTACTAGCCCAGTACGAGCCCCCTGCAACGAACCCATTGCAAGCCCCTTCTCTCTGTACTAACCCAGTACGAGCCCCTTCTCTCTGTACCAGCCCAGTACGAGCTCCTTCTCTCTGTAATAACCCAGTACGAGCCCCCCTCTCTCTGCAATATCCCAGTACGAGCCCCCTGCAACGAACCCATTGCAAGCCCCTTCTCTCTGTACTAACCCAGTACGAGCCCCTTCTCTCTGTACCAGCCCAGTACGAGCCCCTTCTCTCTCTACCAGCCCAGTACGAGCCCCTTCTCTCTGTACTAGCCCAGTACGAGCCCCCTGCAACGAACCCATTGCAAGCCCCTTCTCTCTGTACTAACCCAGTACGAGCCCCTTCTCTCTGTACCAGCCCAGTACGAGCTCCTTCTCTCTGTAATAACCCAGTACGAGCCCCCCTCTCTCTGCAATATCCCAGTCTAACACTCTCTCTCTCGGTAATATCCCAGTTTAACCCCCCCTCTCTCTCTCTCTCTCTCTGTAATAATCCAGTCTAACCCCCCCTTTCTCTCTCTGTAATAACCCAGTCTAACCCTTTCTCTGGAATAACCCATTCAAACCCTCTCTCTCTCTCACTCTCTCTGTAATAACCCAGTGTAGCTCTCTCTCTGTAATAACTTAGTTGAACCCTCTCTCTCTGTAATAACCCAGTCTAACACTCTCTCTCCCTGTAATAACCCAGTCTAACCGGCTCTCTCTGTAATAACCCAGTCTAACCCTTTGTCTGGAGTAACCCATTCAAACCATCTCTCTCTCTCTCTTTAATAACCCAGTGAAACTCTCTCTCTCCCTGTAATAACCTAGTCTAACCCCCTCTCTCTCTCTCTCTGATAACCCAGTTTAACCCCCTCTCTCTCTGTAATAGCCCAGTCTAACCCCCACTCTCACTGTAATCATCCAGTCTAAGCCTCTCTCTCTAATAACCCAGTCTAACCCCTCTCTCTCTGTCATAACCCAGTCTAACCTCCTATCTCTCTGTAATAACCCAGTCTAACCCCCTCTCCCTCTGTAATTAATCAATCTAACCCTCTATAGCTCTCTCTCTCTGTAATAACTGAGTCTAACCCTCTCTCTCTCCATAATAACTCAGTCTAAACCTCTCTCTATCCGTAATAACCCAGTCTAACCCCCTCGTCTCTGTAATAACCCAGTCTAACCCCCTCTCTCTCTGTAATAGCCCTGTCTAACCATTTATCACTCTGTAATAACTCAGTCTAACACTCTCAGCCTCTGTAATAGCCCAGTCTGACCCTCTCCCTGTAATAACCCAGTCTAACACCCTTCCTCTCTGTAATAATCGAGTTTAACCCCCGCTTTCTCTGTAATAACCCAATCTAACCCTCTCTCTCTCTCTCTAACAACCCAGTCTAACCCATCTCTCTCTGTCATAACCCAGTCTAACCCTCTCTCTCTCTGTAACAACCCAGTCTAACCCGCTCTCTCTCTCTGTAATAACCCAGTCTAACCCTCTCTCTCTCTCTCTCTGTAATAACCCAGTCTAACCCTCTCTCTCTGTAATAACCCAGTCTAACCATCTCTCTCTCTGTAATAACTCAGTCTAACCATCTCTCTCTCTCTGTAATAACCCAGTTTCACCCTCCCTCCCTCTGTAATAACCCAGTATAGCCCTCTCTCACTCTGTAATAGCCCTGTCAAACCCTTTATCACTCTGTAATAACCCAGTCTAACCCTCACTCTCTCTGTAATAACCGAGTCCAACCATCTCTCTCTCTCTGTAATATCCCAGTCTAACCATCTCTCTCTCTCTGTAATATCCCAGTCTAACACTCTCTCTCTCTCGGTAATATCCCAGTTTAACCCCCTCTCTCTCTCTGTAATAACCCAGTTTAACCCCCTCTCTCTCTCTCTGTAATAACCCAGTTTAACCCTGTCTCTCTATAATAACCCAGTCTGACCCTCTCTCTCTGTAATAACCCAGCCTAACCCTCTCTCTCTGTAATAACTCAGTCTGACCCCCTCAGCCACTGTAATAGCCCATTCTGTCCCTCTCTCTCCCTGTAATAACCAAGTCTAACACCCTCCCTCTCTGTAATAATCCAGTTTAACCCCCGCTCTCTCTGTAATAAACCAGTCTAACCCCCTCTCTCTCTCTGTAATAAACCAGTCTAACCCCCTCTCTCTCTCTGTAATGACCCAGTCTAACCCCCTCTCTCTCAAATAACCCAGTCGAACCTTCTCTCTCTCTCTGTAATAACCCAGTCTAACCCCCTCTCTCTCTCTGTAATAACCTAGTCTAGCCCCCTCTCCCTCTGTAATTAATCAATCGAACCCTCTCTCTCTCTCTATGTAATAACCCAGTCTAACCCTTTATCACTCGGTAATAAGCCAGTCTAACCCCCTCTGTCTCTGTAATAGCCCAGTCTAACCCTCTTTCTCCCTGTAATAAACCAGGCTAACACCCTCCCTCTCTGTAATAATCCAGTCGAACCCTCTCTCTCTGTAATAACCCAGACTAACCCCCTCTCTCTCTGTAATTAATCAATCTAAACCTCTCTCCCTCTCTCTGTAGTAACACAGAGTAACCGACTCTCGCTCTGTAATAACCCAGTATAGCGCTCTCTCTCTGCAATGCAGTCTAACCCTCTCTCTCTGTAATAGCCCTGTCAAACCCGCTCTCCCTCTGTAATAACCCAATCGAACCCTCTCTCTCTTTTTGTAATAACCCAGTCTAAACCACTCTCTCCCTCTGTCATAACCCAAACTAACCCCCTCTCTCTGTAATAACTCCGTCTAACCCTCTTTCTCTCTGTAATAACCCAGTCTAACCCTCTCTCTGTCATAATCCAGTCTAACCCGCTCTCCCTCTGTAATTAATCAATCTAACCCTCTCTCTCTCTCTCTCTCTGTAATAACCCAGTCTAACCCTCTCTCTCTGTGATAACCCAGTATAACCCCCTCTCTCTCTGTAATAATCCAATCCAACCCTGTCTCTCTCTCTCTATAATAACCCAGTTCAATCCCCTCTCTCTCTATAATAATCCAGTCTAACCCTCTCTCTTTCTCTGTAATAACCCAATCGAACCGTCTCTCTCTCTGTAATAACCCAGTCTAACCCTCTCTCTCTCTGTAATAACCCAGTTTAACCCCCTCGTCTCTGTATTAACCCAGACTAACGCCCTCCCTCTCTGTAATAATCCAGTTTAACCCTCTATAATAACCGAGTCGAACCCTCTCTCTCTGTAATAACCCAGTTGAACACCCTCTCTCTGTTATAACCCAGTCTAACCCTTTATCACTCTATAATAACTGAGTCTAACCCTCTCTCTCTCTCTCTCTGTAATAACCCAGTCTAACCCACTCGTATCTGCAATACCCAGTCTAACCCTCTCTCTCTGTAATAGCCCTGTCAAACCCTCTCTCCCTCTGTAATAACCCAATCAAACCCTCTCTCTCTTTTTGTAATAACCCAGTCTAACCCTCTCTCTGTGTAATAACCCCGTCTAACACTTTATCACTCTGTAATAACCCAGTCTAAACCACTCTCTCTCTCTGTCATAACCCAAACTAACCCCCTCTGTGTAATAACTCCGTCTAACCCTCTCTCTCTGTAATAGCCCAGTCTAACCCTCTCTCTGTAATAACCCAATCTAACCCTCTCTCTCTCTGTAATAACCCAGTCTAACCCTCTCTCTCTCTGTAATAACCCAGTCTAACCCTCTCTCTCTCTGTAATAACCCAATCTAACCCTCTCTCTCTCTGTAATAAACCAGTCTAACCATCTCTATCTGTAATAATCCAGTCTAACCCCCTCTCTCGCTCTGTAATAAAGCAGTCTAACTATCTCTCTCTAAAAAAACACCGTCTAACCCTCTCTCTGTCCTCGTAATAAACCAGTCTAACCCCCTCTCTCTGTAATAGCCCTGTCTAACCCCCTCTCCCTCTGTAATAACCCAAACGAACCCTCTCTCTCTATCTCTGTAATAATCCAGTCTAATCCTCTCTCTCTGTAATAACCCAGTCTAACCCTCTCTTTCTTTCTCTCTCTGTAATAACCCAGACTAACCCTCTCTCTGTAATAACCCAGTCTAACCCACTCGTCTCTGTAATAACTCCGTCTAACCCTCTCTCTTTCTGTAATAACCCAGTCTAACCCTCTCTCTCTGTAATAACCCAGTCTAACCCCCTCTCTCTCTGTAATAACCCAGTCTAACCCTCTCTCTCTCTGTAATAACCCAGTCTAACCCTCTCTCTCTCTGTGTAATAACCCAATCTAACCCTCTCTCTCTGTAATAACCCAGTCTAACCCCCTCTCTCTCTCTGTAATAAACCAGTCTAACCGTCTCTATCTGTAATAACCCAGTCTAACCCTCTCTCTCTGTAATAACCCAGTCTAACCCTCACTCTTTCTCTCTCTCACTGTAATAATCCAGTCTAACCCCCTCTCTCGCTCTGTAATAAAGCAGTCTAACCCTCTCTCTCTAAAATAACACAGTCTAACCCTCTCTCTGTCCTCGTAATAAACCAGTCTAACCCCCTCTCTCTGTAATAGCCCTGTCTAACCCCCTCTCCCTCTGTAATAACCCAAACGAACCCTCTCTCTCTCTCTATCTCTGTAATAACCCAGTCTAACCCTCTCTCTCTTTCTCTCTCTCTGTAATAACCCAGACTAACCCTCTCTCTGTAATAACCCAGTCTAACCCACTCGTCTCTGTAATAACCCAGTCTAACCCTCTCTCTCTCTGTAATAACCCAGTCTAACCCTCTCTCTCTCTGTAATAACCCAGTCTAACCCTCTCTCTCTCTGTAATAACCCAGTCTAACCCTCTCTCTCTCTGTAATAACCCAATCTAACCCTCTGTCTCTCTGTAATAACCCAGTCTAACCCCCTCTCTCTCTGGAATAACCCAGTCTAAACCCCTCTCTCTCTGGAATAACCCAGTCTAAACCCCTCTCTCTCTGGAATAACCCAGTCTAAACCCCTCTCTCTCTGGAATAACCCAGTCTAAACCCCTCTCTCTCTGGAATAACCCAGTCTAAACCCCTCTCTCTCTGGAATAACCCAGTCTAAACCCCTCTCTCTCTGGAATAACCCAGTCTAAACCCCTCTCTCTCTGGAATAACCCAGTCTAAACCCCTCTCTCTCTGGAATAACCCAGTCTAAACCCCTCTCTCTCTGGAATAACCCAGTCTAAACCCCTCTCTCTCTGGAATAACCCAGTCTAAACCCCTCTCTCTCTGGAATAACCCAGTCTAAACCCCTCTCTCTCTGGAATAACACAGTCTAACCCTCTCTCTCTCTGGAATAACCCAGTCTAACCCTCTCTCTCTGGAATAACCCAGTCTAAACCCCTCTCTCTCTGGAATAACCCAGTCTAACCCTCTCTCTCTCTCTCTCTAAGAACCCAGTCTCATTCCCCCCTCTATCTCTATAATAACCCAATCCAACCTCCTCTACCTCTTAACAACGCAGTCTAACCTCCTATCTCTCTGTAATAACACAGTCTAACCCCCTCCCTCTCTCTGTAACAACCCAGTCTAACCCATCTCTCTCTGGAATAACCCAGTCTAACTCCCTCTACCTCAGTAATAACCCAATCCAACCCTCTCTCCCTCTGTAATAACCCAATCTAACCCTGTCTCTCTCTCTCTCTCTGTAATAACCCAGTTCAACCCCCTCTCTCTCTGTAATAACCCTGGCTAACTCTCATTATCTCCCTAATAACCCAGTCTATCCCTCTCTCTCCCTGTAATGACCCAGTCTAAGCGTCTCTCTCTCTCTCTCTCTCTCTCTAATAAACCGGTCTACCCTCTCTCTCTCTCTCTAATAACACAGTCAAACCCTCTCTCTCTCTCTGTTATAACCCAGTCAAAGTCCCTCTCTCTCTGTAATAACCCATCTAACCCTGCCTCTCACTCTGTGATAACCCAGTCTAACCCTGTCTCTCTGTAATAACCCAGTCTAACCCTCTCTCTCTCTGTAATAACCCAGTCTAAGCGTCTCTCTCTCTCTCTCTCTCTCTCTAATAAACCGGTCTACCCTCTCTCTCTCTCTCTCTAATAACACAGTCTAACCCTCTCTCTCTCTCTGTTATAACCCAGTCAAAGTCCCTCTCTCTCTGTAATAACCCAGTCTAACCCTGCCTCTCACTCTGTGATAACCCAGTCTAACCCTGTCTCTCTGTAATAACCCAGTCTAACCCTCTCTCTCTCTGTAATAACCCAGCCTAACCCCCTCACCCTCAGCAATAATCCAATCTAACCCCCTCTCTCTCTGTAACAACCCAGTCTAACCCATCTCTCTGTAATAACCCAGTCTAACTCCCTCTCCCTCAGTAATAGCACAATCCAACCCCCACTCCCTCTGTAATAACCCAATCTAACCCTGTCTCTCTCTCTGTAATAACCCAGTTCAACCCCCTCTCTCTGTAATAACCCTGTCCAACTCTCACTATCTCCCTAATAACCCAGTCTATCCCTCTCTCACACTGTAATAACCCAGTCTAACCGCCTCTCTCTCTGTAATAACTCAGTCTAACCCTCTCTCTGTAATAACCCAGTCTAACCCTCTCTCTGTAATAACCCAGTCTAACCCTCTCTCTCTGTAATAACCCAGTCTAACCCTCTCTCTCTGTAATAACCCAATCTAACCCTGTCTCTCTCTCTCTCTGTAATAACCCAGTTCAACCCCCTGTCTCTGTAAGAACCCAGTATAACCCTCTCCCTCTGTCTCTCATAACCCAGACTAACCCTCTCTCTGTAGTTACCCAGTCAAACCCCCCCTCTCTCTCTCTCTCTGTCATAACCCAGTCTAACCCCCTCTCCTCTAATTAATCAATCTAAACCTCTGTCCCTCTCTCTCTCTCTGTGTAATAACCCAGTCTAACCCCCTTTCTCTCTGAAATAACCCAGAGTAACCCTCTCTCTCTCTCTGCAATCACCAAACCTATACCTCCCTATCTCTATGTAATGACCCAGTCTAACCCCACCTCTCTCTAATAATCCTGTCTAACTCTCACTATCTCCCTAATAAGCCAGTCTATCCCTCTCTCTCCCTGTAATAACCCAGTATAAGCGTCTCTCTCTCTCTCTCTCTCTCTCTCTAATAAACCGGTCTACCCTCTCTCTCTCTAATAACACAGTCTAACCCTCTCTCTCTCTCTCTGTTATAACCCAGTCTAACCCTCTCTCTCTCTCTGTCATAACCCAGTCAAAGTCCCTCTCTCTCTGTAATAATCCAGTCTAACCCTGCCTCTCTCTCTGTGATAACCCAGTCTAACCCTGTCTCTCTGTAACAACCCAGGCTAACGCTCTCTCTCTCTGTAAGAACCCAGTCTAATCCTCCCCCTCTCTCTATAATAATCCAGTCCAACCCTCTCTCTCTCTGTAATAACCCAATCCAACCCTGTCTCTCTCTCTGTAATAACCCAGTTCAACCCCCTATCTCTCTGTAATAACCCTGTCCAACTCTCACTATCTCCCTAATAACCCAGTCTATCCCTCTCTCTCTCTGCAATAACCCAGTCTATCCCTCTGCAATAACCCAGTCTATCCCTCTCTCACTCTGCAATAACCCAGTCTATCCCTCTCTCACTCTGCAATAACCCAGTCTATCCCTCTCTCACTCTGTAATAACCCAGTCTAACCGCCTCTCTCTCTCTATGTCATAACCCAGTCTAACCGCCTCTCTCTCTCTCTATGTCATAACCCAGTCTAACCGCCTCTCTCTCTCTCTATGTCATAACCCAGTCTAACCGCCTCTCTCTCTCTCTATGTCATAACCCAGTCTATCCCTCTCTCACTCTGCAATAACCCAGTCTATCCCTCTCTCACTCTGCAATAACCCAGTCTATCCCTCTCTCACTCTGCAATAACCCAGTCTATCCCTCTCTCACTCTGCAATAACCCAGTCTATCCCTCTCCCTCTCTGGAATAACCCAGTCTAACCGCCTCTCTCTCTCTGGAATAACCCAGTCTAACCGCCTCTCTCTCTGTCGTAACCCAGTCTAAACCCCTCTCTCTCTGTCATAACCCAGTCTAAACCCCTCTCTCTCTGGAATAACCCAGTCTAAACCCCTCTCTCTCTGTCATAACCCAGTCTAAACCCCTCTCTCTCTCTCTGTCATAACCCAGTCTAAACCCCTCTCTCTCTGTCATAACCCAGTCTAAACCCCTCTCTCTCTGTCATAACCCAGTCTAAACCCCTCCCTCTCTGGAATAACCCAGTCTAAACCCCTCTCTCTCTGGAATAACCCAGTCTAAACCCCTCTCTCTCTGGAATAACCCAGTCTAAACCCCTCTCTCTCTGGAATAACCCAGTCTAAACCCCTCTCTCTCTGGAATAACCCAATCTAAACCCCTCTCTCTCTGTCATAACCCAGTCTAAACCCCTCTCTCTCTGGAATAACCCAGTCTAAACCCCTCTCTCTCTGGAATAACCCAGTCTAAACCCCTCTCTCTCTGGAATAACCCAGTCTAAACCCCTCTCTCTCTGGAATAACCCAGTCTAAACCCCTCTCTCTCTGGAATAACCCAGTCTAAACCCCTCTCTCTCTGGAATAACCCAGTCTAAACCCCTCTCTCTCTGGAATAACCCAGTCTAAACCCCTCTCTCTCTGGAATAACCCAGTCTAAACCCCTCTCTCTCTGGAATAACCCAGTCTAAACCCCTCTCTCTCTGGAATAACCCAGTCTAAACCCCTCTCTCTCTGGAATAACCCAGTCTAAACCCCTCTCTCTCTGGAATAACCCAGTCTAAACCCCTCTCTCTCTGGAATAACCCAGTCTAAACCCCTCTCTCTCTGGAATAACCCAGTCTAAACCCCTCTCTCTCTGGAATAACCCAGTCTAAACCCCTCTCTCTCTGGAATAACCCAGTCTAAACCCCTCTCTCTCTGGAATAACCCAGTCTAAACCCCTCTCTCTCTGGAATAACCCAGTCTAAACCCCTCTCTCTCTGGAATAACCCAGTCTAACCCTCTCTCTCTCTGGAATAACCCAGTCTAACCCTCTCTCTCTGGAATAACCCAGTCTAAACCCCTCTCTCTCTGGAATAACCCAGTCTAACCCTCTCTCTCTGGAATAACCCAGTCTAACCCTCTCTCTCTGGAATAACCCAGTCTAACCCTCTCTCTCTCTCTGTAGTAACCCAGACTAACCCACTCTCCTTCTGTGATAACCCAGTAGAGCCCACTCTCTCTCTGTAATAACCCAGTATAACCCTCTCTCTCTCTCTGTAAAATCCAGTCTAACCCCATCTCTCTCTGTAATAACCCAGTCTAACCCTCTCTCTCTGTAACAACCCAGTCTAACCCATCTCTCTGTAATAACCCAGTCTAACTTCCTCTCCCTCAGTAATAACACAATCCAACCCCATCTCCCTCTGTAATAACCCAATAACCCAGTTCAACCCCCTCTCTCTCTGTAATATCCCTGTCTAACTCTCACTATCTCCCTAATAACCCAGTCTA
This sequence comes from Cetorhinus maximus, assembly GCF_964194155.1. Taxonomy (NCBI): domain Eukaryota; kingdom Metazoa; phylum Chordata; class Chondrichthyes; order Lamniformes; family Cetorhinidae; genus Cetorhinus; species Cetorhinus maximus. Next base: position 1,648,673 of record NC_135902.1, on the reverse strand, counting down.
TCCCTCTCTCTCACTGTAATAACCCAGTCTAACCGTACCTCTCTCTCTCTAATAAACCAATCTACCCTCTCTCTCTCCAATAACCCAGCCTATCCCTCTCTCACTCTGTAATAACCCAGTCTATCCCTCTCTCTCCCTGTAATAACCCAGTCTAACCGTACCTCTCTCTCTCTCTAATAAACCAGTCTACCCTCTATCTCTCTCTCCAATAACCCAGTCTATCCCTCTCTCACTCTGTAATAACCCAGTCTAACCCCCTCCGTCTCTGTAATAACCCAGTCTAACCACCTCTCTCTCTCTCTCTCTCTGTCATAACCCTGTCACAACCCCTCTCTCTCTGTAATAACCCAGTATAACCCTCTCCCTCTCTCTCTCATAACCCAGACTAACCCTCTCTCTGTAATAACCCAGTCTAATCCATTCCCTCTCTATAATAACCCTGTCAAACCCCCTCTCTCTCTCTCTCTCTCTCTGTCATAACCCAGTCTAACCCCCTCTCCTTCTGTAATTAATCAATCTAAACCTCTGTCCCTCTCACTCCCTCTGTAATAACCCAGTCTAACCCTCTCTCTCTGTAATAACTCAGTCTAACCCTCTCTCTCGGTAATAACCCAGTCTAAAACTTTATCACTCTGTAATAACCCAGTCTAACCCCCTCTGTCTCTGTCATAACCCAGTCTAACCCTCTGTCTCTCTCGGTAATAACCCAGTCTAAGCCCCTCCCTCTCTGTAATCACCCAGTCTAACCCCTCTCTCTCTCTGTGATAACCCAGTCTAACCCTCTCTCTCTCTCTGTAATAACCCAGTCTAACCCCCTCCCTCTCTCTGTAACAACCCAGTCTAACCCATCTCTCTCTGGAATAACCCAGTCTAACTCCCTCTACCTCAGTAATAACCCAATCCAACCCTCTCTCCCTCTCTAATAACCCAATCTAACCCTGTCTCTCTCTCTCTGTAATAACCCAGTTCAACCCCCTCTCTCTCTGTAATAACACTGTCTAACTTTCACTATCTCCCTAATAATCCCAGTCTATCCCTCTCTCTCCCTGTAATAACCCAGTCTAACCCTCTCTCTCTCTGTAAAAACCCAGTCTAACCCTCTTTCTCTGTAATAACCCAGTCTAACCCTGTCTCTCTGTAATAACCCAGTCTAACCCCCTCTCTCAAATAACCCTGTCGAACCTTCTCTCTCTCTTTGTAATAACCCAGTCTAACCCTCTCTCTCTTTCTCTCTCTCTGTAATAACCCAGTCTAACCCTTTATCACTCTGTAATAACCCAGTCTAACCCCCTCTGTCTCTGTAATAGCCCAGTCTAACCCTCTTTCTCCCTGTAATAACCCAGGCTAACACCCTCCCTCTCTGTAATAATCGATTCGAACCCCTCTCTCTCTCTCTGTAATAACCCAGACTAACCCCCTCTCTCTCTGTAATTAATCAATCTAAACCTATCTCCCTCTCTCTGTAGTAACACAGACTAACCGACTCTCGCTCTGTAATAACCCAGTTTAGCGCTCTCTCTCTCCAATACCCAGTCTAACCCTCTCTCTCTGTAATAACCCAATCGAACCCTCTCTTTTTTTGTAATAACCCAGTCTAACCCTTTATCACTCTGTAATAACCCAGTCTAAACCAATCTCTGTCTTTGTCATAACCCAAACTAACCCCTTCTCTCTGTGTAATAACTCCGTCTAACCCTCTCTCTCTCTGTAATAACCCAGTCTAACCCTCTCTCTGTAATGACCCAATCTAACCCTCACTCTCGGTAATAACCCAATCTAACCCACTCTCTCTCCCTGTAATAAACCAGTCTAAACCTCTCTATCTGTAATAACCCAGTCTAACCCTCTCTCTCTGTAATAACCCAGTCTAACCCCCTCTCTCGCTCTGTAATAAAGCAGTCTAACCCCCTCTCTCTGTAATAGCCCTGTCTAAACCCCTCTCTCTCTGTAATAACCCAAACGAACCCTCTCTCTCTCCATCTCTGTAATAATCCAGTCTAATCCTCTCTCGCTGTAATAACCCAGACTAACCCTCTCTCTCTGTAATAACCCAGTCTAACCCTCTCTATCTCTGTAATAATCCAGTCTAACCCTCTCCCTTTGTATTAACCGAGTCTAACCCTCACTGTCTGTAATAAGCTGTCTTACCCTCTCTCTCCCTTTAATAATCCAGTTTAACCCTCCCTCCCTCTGTAATAACCCAGTATCCCCCTCTCTCTGTCTGTAATAGCCCTGTCTAACCCCCGCTCCCTCTGCAATAATCGAATCGAACCCTCTCTCTCTCTCTAATAACCCAGTCTAACCCTGTCTCTCTGTAATAACCCAGTCTAACCCTTTATCACTCTGTAATAACCCAGTCTAACCCTCTCTCTCTCTCTCTCAGTAATAACCTAGTCCAACCCTCTCTCTCTCTGTAATAACCCAGTCTAACCCCCTCCCTCTCAAATAACCCAGTCAAACCTTCTCTCTTTCTCTCTGTAATAACCCAGTTTAACCCCGTCTCTCTCTGTCATAACCTAGTCTAACCCCCTCTCCCTCTGTAATTAATCAATCTAACCCTCTCTCGCTCTCTGTCTCTGTAATAACTCAGTCTAACCCTCTCTCTCTCTGTAATAACCCAGTCTAACCCTTTATCACTCTGTAATAACCCAGTCTAACCCCCTCTGTCTCTGTAATAGCCCAGTCTAACCCTCTTTCTCCCTGTAATAACCCAGGCTAACACCCTCCTTCTCTGCAATAATCCAGTATAACCCTTTATCACTCTGTAATAACCCAGTCCAACCCTCTCTCTCTCTCTCTCTCTCTGTAATAACCCAGTCTAACCCCCTCTCTCTCTGTCATAACCTAGTCTAACCACCTCTCCCTCTGTAATTAATCAATCTAACCCTCTGTCGCTCTCTCTCTCTGTAATAACCCAGTCTAACCCTCTCTCTTTCCGTAATAACCCAGTCTAACCCTCTCTCTCTATAATAACCCAGTCGAACCCACTTGTTTCTGTAATAACCGAGTCTTAACCTCTCTCTCTCTCTAATACCCCAGTCTAACCCTCCCTCCCTCTGTAATAACCCAATATAGCCCTCTCTCTGTCTGTAACAGCCCTGCCTAACACTCGCTCCCTCTGTAATAACACAATCGAACCCTCTCTCTCTCTCTGTAATAACCCAGTCTAGCCCCCTCTCTCTGTAATAACCTAGTCCAACCCCCTCTCTCTCTGTCATAACCGAGTCTAACCCCCTCTCTCTCTGTAACAGCCCTGTCTAACCCCCTCTCCCTCTGTAATAACCCAATCGAACCCTCTCTCTCTCTCTCTCTGTAATGACCGAGTCTAACCCCGTCTCTGTAATAGCCCTGTCTAACCCCCTCTCCCTCTGTAATAACCCAATCGAACCCTCTCTCTCTCTCTCTGTAATAACCCAGTCTAACCACCTCTCACTGTAATAGCCCTGTCTAACCCCCTCTCCCTCTGTAATAACCCAATCGAACCCTCTCTCTCTCTCTCTGTAATAACCCAGGCTAATCCCCTCTGTCTCTGTCATAACCCAGTCTAAACCCCTCTCTCTCTGTAATAACCCAGAATAACCCTCTCTCCCTCTGTAATAACCCAATCGAGCCCCCTCTGTCTCTGTAATAGCCCAGTCTAACCCTCTTTCTCCTGTAATAACCCAGACTAACACCCTCTCTCTCTGTAATAACCCAATCTAACCCTCTCTCTCTCTGTAACAACCCAGTCTAACCCATCTCTCTCTGTCATAACCCAGTCTAACCCTCTCTCTCTGTAATAACCCCGTCTAACTCTGCCTCTCTCCCTCTAATATCCCAGAAGAACCCTCTCTCTTTCTGTAATAGCCCAGATTAACCCTTGCTCTCACTCTGTAATAACAGTCTAACCCTCTCTCTCTGTAATAACCCAGTCTAACCCTCTCTGTCTCTGTAATAACCCAGTGTAACCCTCCCTCCCTCTGTAATAAACCAGTATAGCCCTCTCTCTGTCTGTAATAGCCGTCTAACCCCCTCTCCCTCTGTAATAACCCAGTCTAGCCCTTTATCACTCTGTAATAACCCAGTCTAACCCTCTCTCTCTTTGTAATAACCCAGTCCAACTCTCTCTGTAATAACCCAGTCTAACCCTCTCTCTCTCTCAAATAACCCAGTCAAACTTTCTCTCTTTCTCTCTGTAATAACCCAGTTTAACCCCCTCTCTCGCTGCCATAACCTAGTCTAACCACCTCTCCCTCTGTAATTAATCAATCTAACCCTCTGTTGCTCTCTCTCTGTAATAACCCAGTCTAACCCTCTCTCTTTCTGTAATAACCCAGTCTAACCCTCTCTCTCTCTCTCTATAATAACCCAGTGTAACCCACTTGTTTCTGTAATAACCCAGTCTTAACCTCTCTCTCTCTGTCATACCCCAGTCTAACCCCCTCTCCCTCTGTAATAACCCAATCGAACCCTCTCTCTCTGTAATAACCCAGTCTAGCCCTCTCTCTCTGTAATAACCTAGTCCAACCCCCTCTCTCTCTGTCATAACCGAGTCTAACCCCCTCTCCCTCTGTAATTAATCAATCTAACCCTCTCTCACTCTCTCTCTCTCTGTAATAACCCAGTCTAACCCTCTCTCTCTGTAATAACCCAGTCTAACCCTCTCTGTCTCTGTAACAACCCAGTCTAACCCTCCCTCTCTCTCTGTAATAACCGAGTCTAATCCTCTCTCTCTGTAATAACCCAGTCTAATCTTCTTTCTCTCTATCTCTCTGTAATAACCCAGTCTAACCATCTCTCTCTTTCTCTGTAATAACCCAAACTAACCCTCTCTCTCTGTAATAACCCAGTCTAACCCTCTCTCGCTCTCAGTAATAACCCAGTTGAACCCCCTCTCTCTGTAATAACCCAGTCTAACTCTTTCTCTCTGTAATAACCCAGTCTAACCCTCTCTCTCTCTCTCTCTGTCTCTGTCATAACCCAGTCTAACCCTCTGTCTCTCTCGGTCATAACCCAGTAGAGCCCACTCTCTCTCTGTAATAACCCAGTATAATCTTCTCTCTCTCTCTTTAATAACCCAGTCTAACCCTCTCTCTCTCTGTAATAACCCAGTCTAAACCTTTATCACTCTGTAAAAACCCAGTCTAACCCCCTCTGTCTCTGTCATAACCCAGTCTAACCCTCTGTCTCTCTCGGTAATAACCCAGTCTAAGCCCCTCCCTCTCTGTAATCACCCAGTCTTTCCCTCTCTTTCTCTCTGTAATAACCCAGTCTAACCCTCTCTCTCTCTCTAATAACCCAGTCTAAACCTTTATCACTCTGTAATAACCCAGTCTAACCCCCTCTGTCTCTGTCATAACCCAGTCTAACCCTCTGTCTCTCTCGGTAATAACCCAGTCTAAGCCCCTCCCTCTCTGTAATCACCCAGTCTTTCCCTCTCTTTCTCTCTGTAATAACCCAGTCTAACCCTCTCTCTCTCTCTAATAACCCAGAGTAACCCTCTCTCTCTCTGCAATCACCCAACCTATATCTCCCTATCTCTATGTAATGACCCAGTCTAACCCCAACTCTCTCTAATAACCCTGTCTAACTCTCATTATCTCCCTAATAACCCAGTCTATCCCTCTCTCTCCCTGTAATAACACAGTCTAACCCTCTCTCTCTCTCTGTTATAACCCAGTCTAACCCTCTCTCTCTCTGTCATAACCCAGTGAAAGTCCCTCTCTCTCTGTAATAACCCAGTCTAACCCTGCCTCTCTCTCTGTGATAACCCAGTCTAACCCTGTCTCCCTGTAATAACCCAGTCTAACCCTCTCTCTCTCTGTAATAACCCAGCCTAATCCCCTCACCCTCAGTAATAATCCAATCCAACCCCCTCTCCCTCTGTAATAACCCAGTCTAACCCTCTCTCTCTGTAACAACCCAGTCTAACCCATCTCTCTGTAATAACCCAGTCTAACTCCCTCTCCCTCAGTAATAACACAATCCAACCCCCACTCCCTCTGTAATAACCCAATCTAACCCTGTCTCTCTCTCTGTAATAACCCAGTTCAACCCCCTCTCTGTAATAACCCTGTCCAACTCTCACTATTTCCCTAATAACCCAGTCTATCCCTCTCTCTCCCTGTAATAACCCAGTCTAACCGTCTCTCTCTCTCTCTAATAAACAAGTCTACCCTCTCTCTCTCTCCAATAACCCAATCTATCCCTCTCTCACACTGTAATAACCCTGTCTAACCGCCTCTCTCTCTGTAATAACTCAGTCTAACCCTCTCTCTTTAATAACCCAGTCTAACCCTCCCTCTCTCTGTAAAAACCCAGTCTAACTCTCCCTCTCTCTGTAAAAACCCAGGCTAACCCTCCCTCTCTCTGTAATAACCCAGTCTCACCCTCCCTCTCTCTGTAATAACCCAGTCTAACCCTCCATCTCTCTGTAATAACCCGGTCTAACCCTCCATCTCTCTGTAATAACCCGGTCTAACCCTCCCTCTCTCTGTAATAACCCGGTCTAACCCTCCCTCTCTCTGTAATAACGCGGTCTAACCCTCGCTCTCTCTGTAATAACCCAGTATAACCCTCCCTCTCTCTGTAATAACCCAGTCTAACCTTCCCTCTCTCTGTAATAACCCAGTCTAACCCTCCCTCTCTGTAATAACCCAGTCTAACCCTCTCTGTAATAACCCAGTCTAACCCTCTCTGTAATAACCCAGTCTAACCCTCTCTGTAATAACCCAGTCTAACCCTCTCTGTAATAACCCAGTCTAACCTTCTCTGTAATAACCCAGTCTAACCCTCTCTGTAATAACCCAGTCTAACCCTCTCTGTAATAACCCAGTCTAACCCTCTCTGTAATAACCCAGTCTAACCCTCTCTGTAATAACCCAGTCTAACCCTCTCTGTAATAACCCAGTCTAACCCTCTCTGTAATAACCCAGTCTAACCCTCTCTGTAATAACCCAGTCTAACCCTCTCTGTAATAACCCAGTCTAACCCTCTCTGTAATAACCCAATCTAACCCTCTCTGTAATAACCCAGTCTAACCCTCTCTGTAATAACCCAGTCTAACCCTCTCTGTAATAACCCAGTCTAACCCTCTCTGTAATAACCCAGTCTAACCCTCTCTGTAATAACCCAGTCTAACCCTCTCTGTAATAACCCAGTCTAACCCTCTCTGTAATAACCCAGTCTAACCCTCTCTGTAATAACCCAGTCTAACCCTCTCTGTAATAACCCAGTCTAACCCTCTCTGTAATAACCCAGTCTAACCCTCTCTGTAATAACCCAGTCTAACCCTCTCTGTAATAACCCAGTCTAACCCTCTCTGTAATAACCCAGTCTAACCCTCTCTGTAATAACCCAGTCTAACCCTCTCTGTAATAACCCAGTCTAACCCTCTCTGTAATAACCCAGTCTAACCCTCTCTGTAATAACCCAGTCTAACCCTCTCTGTAATAACCCAGTCTAACCCTCTCTGTAATAACCCAGTCTAACCCTCTCTGTAATAACCCAGTCTAACCCTCTCTGTAATAACCCAGTCTAACCCTCTCTGTAATAACCCAGTCTAACCCTCTCTGTAATAACCCAGTCTAACCCTCTCTGTAATAACCCAGTCTAACCCTCTCTGTAATAACCCAGTCTAACCCTCTCTGTAATAACCCAGTCTAACCCTCTCTGTAATAACCCAGTCCCAGTCTAACCCTCTCTGTAATAACCCAGTCTAACCCTCTCTGTAATAACCCAGTCCCAGTCTAACCCTCTCTGTAATAACCCAGTCCCAGTCTAACCCTCTCTGTAATAACCCAGTCCCAGTCTAACCCTCTCTGTAATAACCCAGTCCCAGTCTCACCCTATCTGTAATAACCCGGTCTCACCCTATCTGTAATAACCCGGTCTAACCCTCTCTGTAATAACCCGGTCTAACCCTCTCTGTAATAACCCGGTCTAACCCTCTCTGTAATAACCCGGTCTAACCCTCTCTGTAATAACCCGGTCTAACCCTCTCTGTAATAACCCGGTCTAACCCTCTCTGTAATAACCCGGTCTAACCCTCTCTGTAATAACCCGGTCTAACCCTCTCTGTAATAACCCGGTCTAACCCTCTCTGTAATAACCCGGTCTAACCCTCACTGTAATAACCCGGTCTAACCCTCTCTGTAATAACCCGGTCTAACCCTCTCTGTAATAACCCGGTCTAACCCTCTCTGTAATAACCCGGTCTAACCCTCTCTGTAATAACCCGGTCTAACCCTCTCTGTAATAACCCGGTCTTACCCTCTCTGTAATAACCCGGTCTTACCCTCTCTGTAATAACCCAGTCTAACCCTCTCTCTCTCTCTCTCTCTCCCTCTGTCTGTAATAACCCAGTCTAACCCCCACGCTCTGTAATAACCCAGGTTAACACTTTTTCTCTGTAATAGCCCGGTCTAACCCTCCCTCTCTCTGTAATAGCCGGTCTAACCCTCCCTCTCTCTGTAATAACCCAGTCTAACCCTCTCTGTAATAACCCAGTCTAACGCCATCTCTCTCTGTAATAACCCAGTCTAACCCTCCCTCTCTCTGTAATAACCCAGTCTAACCCTCCCTCTCTCTGTAATAACCCAGTCTAACCCTCCCTCTCTCTGTAATAACCCAGTCTAACCCTCCCTCTCTCTGTAATAACCCAGTCTAACCCTCCCTCTCTCTGTAATAACCCAGTCTAACCCTCCCTCTCTCTGTAATAACCCAGTCTAACCCTCCCTCTCTCAGTAATAACCCAGTCTAACCCTCTCTGTAATAACCCAGTCTAACCCTCTCTGTAATAACCCAGTCTAACCCTCTCTGTAATAACCCAGTCTAACCCTCTCTGTAATAACCCAGTCTAACCCTCTCTGTAATAACCCAGTCTAACCCTCTCTGTAATAACCCAGTCTAACCCTCTCTGTAGATACCCAGTCTAACCCTCTCTGTAAATACCCAGTCTAACCCTCTCTGTAAATACCCAGTCTAACCCTCTCTGTAATTACCCAGTCTAACCCTCTCTGTAATTACCCAGTCTAACCCTCTCTGTAATAACCCAGTCTAACCCTCTCTGTAATAACCCAGTCTAACCCTCTCTGTAATAACCCAGTCTAACCCTCTCTCTAATAACCCAGTCCAACCCTCTCTCTAATAACCCAGTCCAACCCTCTCTCTAATAACCCAGTCTAACCCTCTCTGTAATAACCCAGTCTAACCCTCTCTCTCTGTAAAATCCAGTCTAACCCCATCTCTCTCTGTAATAGCCCAGTCGAACCCTCTCTCTCTGTAATAGCCCAGTCGAACCCTCTCTCTCTGTAATAGCCCAGTCCAACCCTCTCCCTCTCTGTAATAGCCCAGTCTAACCCTCTCTCTCTGTAAAACCCAGTCTAACCCCCTCACTCTCTGTAATAACCCAGTCTAACCCCCTCTCTCTCTCTCCCTCTCCCTGTAATAATCCAGTCTAACCCTCTCTCCCCGTAATAACCGAATCTAACCCTCTGTCTCTCTGTAATAGCCCAGTCTAACCCCCACGCTCTGTAATAACCCAGGTTAACGCTTTTTCTCTGTAGTAGCCTGGTCTAACCCTCCCTCTCTCTGTAATAACCCAGTCTAACGTTCTCTCTCTGTAAAATCCAGTCTAACCCCATCTCTCTCTGTAATAACCCAGTCTAACCCTCTCTGTAATAACCCAGTCTAACCCTCTCTGTAATAACCCAGTCTAAACATCTCTCTCTGTAATAACCCAGTCTAACGCCATCTCTCTCTGTAATAACCCAGTCTAACCCTCTCTCTCTATAATAACCCAGTCTAACCCTCTCTCTCTCTGTAATAACCCAGACTAACCCTCTCTGTAATAACCCAGTCTAACCCCCACGCTCTGTAATAACCCAGGTTAACGCTTTTTCTCTGTAATAGACCGGTCTAACCCTCCCTCTCTCTGTAATAGCCCGGTCTAACCCTCCCTCTCTCTGTAATAACCCGGTCTAACCCTCCCTCTCTCTGTAATAACCCGGTCTAACCCTCCCTCTCTCTGTAATAACGCGGTCTAACCCTCCCTCTCTCTGTAATAACCCGGTATAACCCTCGCTCTCTCTGTAATAATCCAGTCTAACCTTCCCTCTCTCTGTAATAACGCAGTCTAACCCTCCCTCTCTCTGTAATAACGCAGTCTAACCCTCCCTCTCTCTGTAATAACCCAGTCTAACCCTCTCTGTAATAACCCAGTCTAACCCTCTCTGTAATAACCCAGTCTAACCTTCTCTGTAATAACCCAGTCTAACCTTCTCTGTAATAACCCAGTCTAACCCTCTCTGTAATAACCCAGTCTAACCCTCTCTGTAATAACCCAGTCTAACCCTCTCTGTAATAACCCAGTCTAACCCTCTCTGTAATAACCCAGTCTAACCCTCTCTGTAATAACCCAGTCTAACCCTCTCTGTAATAACCCAGTCTAACCCTCTCTGTAATAACCCAGTCTAACCCTCTCTGTAATAACCCAGTCTAACCCTCTCTGTAATAACCCAGTCTAACCCTCTCTGTAATAACCCAGTCTAACCCTCTCTGTAATAACCCAGTCTAACCCTCTCTGTAATAACCCAGTCTAACCCTCTCTGTAATAACCCAGTCTAACCCTCTCTGTAATAACCCAGTCTAACCCTCTCTGTAATAACCCAGTCTAACCCTCTCTGTAATAACCCAGTCTAACCCTCTCTGTAATAACCCAGTCTAACCCTCTCTGTAATAACCCAGTCTAACCCTCTCTGTAATAACCCAGTCTAACCCTCTCTGTAATAACCCAGTCTAACCCTCTCTGTAATAACCCAGTCTAACCCTCTCTGTAATAACCCAGTCTAACCCTCTCTCTCTGTAATAACCCAGTCTAACCCTCTCTCTGTAATAACCCAGTCTAACCCTCTCTCTCTGTAATAACCCAGTCTAACCCTCTCTCTCTGTAATAACCCAGTCTAACCTTCTCTCTCTGTAATAACCCAGTCTAACCTTCTCTCTCTGTAATAACCCAGTCTAACCCTCTCTCTCTGTAATAACCCAGTCTAACCTTCTCTCTCTGTAATAACCCAGTCTAACCTTCTCTCTCTGTAATAACCCAGTCTAACCCTCTCTGTAATAACCCAGTCTAACCCTCTCTGTAATAACCCAGTCTAACCCTCTCTGTAATAACCCAGTCTAACCCTCTCTGTAATAACCCAGTCTAACCTTCTCTCTCGGTAATAACCCAGTCTAACCCTCTCTGTAATAACCCAGTCTAACCCTCTCTGTAATAACCCAGTCTAACCCTCTCTGTAATAACCCAGTCTAACCCTCTCTGTAATAACCCAGTCTAACCCTCTCTGTAATAACCCAGTCTAACCCTCTCTGTAATAACCCAGTCTAACCCTCTCTGTAATAACCCAGTCTAACCCTCTCTGTAATAACCCAGTCTAACCCTCTCTGTAATAACCCAGTCTAACCCTCTCTGTAATAACCCAGTCTAACCCTCTCTGTAATAACCCAGTCTAACCCTCTCTGTAATAACCCAGTCTAACCCTCTCTGTAATAACCCAGTCTAACCCTCTCTGTAATAACCCAGTCTAACCCTCTCTGTAATAACCCAGTCTAACCCTCTCTGTAATAACCCAGTCTAACCCTCTCTGTAATAACCCAGTCTAACCCTCTCTGTAATAACCCAGTCTAACCCTCTCTGTAATAACCCAGTCTAACCCTCTCTGTAATAACCCAGTCTAACCCTCTCTGTAATAACCCAGTCTAACCCTCTCTGTAATAACCCAGTCTAACCCTCTCTGTAATAACCCAGTCTAACCCTCTCTGTAATAACCCAGTCTAACCCTCTCTGTAATAACCCAGTCTAACCCTCTCTGTAATAACCCAGTCTAACCCTCTCTGTAATAACCCAGTCTAACCCTCTCTGTAATAACCCAGTCTAACCCTCTCTGTAATAACCCAGTCTAACCCTCTCTGTAATAACCCAGTCTAACCCTCTCTGTAATAACCCAGTCTAACCCTCTCTGTAATAACCCAGTCTAACCCTCTCTGTAATAACCCAGTCTAACCCTCTCTGTAATAACCCAGTCTAACCCTCTCTGTAATAACCCAGTCTAACCCTCTCTGTAATAACCCAGTCTAACCCTCTCTGTAATAACCCAGTCTAACCCTCTCTGTAATAACCCAGTCTAACCCTCTCTGTAATAACCCAGTCTAACCCTCTCTGTAATAACCCAGTCTAACCCTCTCTGTAATAACCCAGTCTAACCCTCTCTGTAATAACCCAGTCTAACCCTCTCTGTAATAACCCAGTCTAACCCTCTCTGTAATAACCCAGTCTAACCCTCTCTGTAATAACCCAGTCTAACCCTCTCTGTAATAACCCAGTCTAACCCTCTCTGTAATAACCCAGTCTAACCCTCTCTGTAATAACCCAGTCTAACCCTCTCTGTAATAACCCAGTCTAACCCTCTCTGTAATAACCCAGTCTAACCCTCTCTGTAATAACCCAGTCTAACCCTCTCTGTAATAACCCAGTCTAACCCTCTCTGTAATAACCCAGTCTAACCCTCTCTGTAATAACCCAGTCTCAGTCTCACCCTATCTGTAATAACCCGGTCTAACCCTCTCTGTAATAACCCAGTCTAACCCTCTCTGTAATAACCCAGTCTAACCCTCTCTGTAATAACCCAGTCTCAGTCTCACCCTATCTGTAATAACCCGGTCTAACCCTCTCTGTAGATACCCAGTCTAACCCTCCCTCTCTCTGTAATAACACAGTCTAACCCTCCCTCTCTCTGTAATAACACAGTCTAACCCTCCCTCTCTCTGTAATAACACAGTCTAACCCTCCCTCTCTCTGTAATAACACAGTCTAACCCTCCCTCTCTCTGTAATAACCCAGTCTAACCCTCCCTCTTTCTGTAATAACCCAGTCTAACCCTCCCTCTCTCTGTAATAACCCAGTCTAACCCACCATCTCTCTGTAATAACCCAGTCTAACCCTCCCTCTCTCAGTAATAACCCAGTCTAACCCTCTCTGTAATAACCCAGTCTAACCCTCTCTGTAATAACCCAGTCTAACCCTCTCTGTAATAACCCAGTCTAACCCTCTCTGTAATAACCCAGTCTAACCCTCTCTGTAATAACCCAGTCTAACCCTCTCTGTAATAACCCAGTCTAACCCTCTCTGTAATAACCCAGTCTAACCCTCTCTGTAAATACCCAGTCTAACCCTCTCTGTAAATACCCAGTCTAACCCTCTCTGTAAATACCCAGTCTAACCCTCTCTGTGAATACCCAGTCTAACCCTCTCTGTAATAACCCAATCTAACCCTCTCTGTAATAACCCAGTCTAACCGTCTCTGTAATAACCCAGTCTAACCCTCTCTGTAATAACCCAGTCTAACCCTCTCTCTAATAACCCAGTCTAACCCTCTCTCTAATAACCCAGTCCAACCCTCTCTGTAATAACCCAGTCTAACCCTCTCTGTAATAACCCAGTCTAACCCTCTCTGTAAATACCCAGTCTAACCCTCTCTGTAAATACCCAGTCTAACCCTCTCTGTGAATACCCAGTCTAACCCTCTCTGTAATAACCCAATCTAACCCTCTCTGTAATAACCCAGTCTAACCGTCTCTGTAATAACCCAGTCTAACCCTCTCTGTAATAACCCAGTCTAACCCTCTCTCTAATAACCCAGTCTAACCCTCTCTCTAATAACCCAGTCCAACCCTCTCTGTAATAACCCAGTCTAACCCTCTCTGTAATAACCCAGTCTAACCCTCTCTCTCTGTAAAATCCAGTCTAACCCCATCTCTCTCTGTAATAGCCCAGTCGAACCCTCTCTCTCTGTAATAGACCAGTCCAACCCTCTCTCTCTCTGTAATAGCCCAGTCTAACCCTCTCTCTCTGTCTGTAAAAACACAGTCTAACCCCCTCACTCTCTGTAATAACCCAGTCTAACCCCCTCTCTCTCTCTCCCTCTCTCTGTAATAACCCAGTCTAACCGTCTCTCTCTGTAATAACCGAATCTAACCCTCTGTCTCTCTGTAATAGCCCAGTCTAACCCCCACGCTCTGTAATAACCCAGGTTAACGCTTTTTCTCTGTAGTAGCCTGGTCTAACCCTCCCTCTCTCTGTAATAACCCAATCTAACGCTCTCTCTCTCTGTAATAACCCAGTCTAACCCTCTCTGTAATAAGCCAATCTAACCCTCTCTCTCTGTAAAATCCAGTCTAACCCTCTCTCTCTGTAATAACCCAGTCTAACCCACTCTCTCTCTGTAATAGCCCAGTCCAACCCTCTCTCTCTCTGTAATAGCCCAGTCTAACCCTCTCTCTCTGTCTGTAAAAACCCAGTCTAACCCTCTCTCTCTCTCTCTCTCTCTCCCTCTCTCTGTAATAACCCAGTCTAACCGTCTCTCTCTGTAATAACCGAATCTAACCCTCTGTCTCTCTGTAATAACCCAGTCTAACCCCCACGCTCTGTAATAACCCAGGTTAACGCTTTTTCGCTGTAGTAGCCCGGTCTAACCCTCCCTCTCTCTGTAATAACCCAGTCTAACGCTCTCTCTCTGTAAAATCCAGTCTAACCCCATCTCTCTCTGTAATAACCCAGTCTAACCCTCTCTGTAATAACCCAGTCTAACCCTCTCTGTAATAACCCAGTCTAACCCTCTCTGTAATAATCCAGTCTAACCCTCTCTGTAATAACCCAGTCTAACGCCATCTCCCTCTGTAATAACCCAGTCTAACGCTCTCTCTCTGTAAAATCCAGTCTAACCCCATCTCTCTCTGTAATAACCCAGTCTAACCCTCTCTGTAATAACCCAGTCTAACCCTCTCTGTAATAACCCAGTCTAACCCTCTCTGTAATAATCCAGTCTAACCCTCTCTGTAATAACCCAGTCTAACGCCATCTCCCTCTGTAATAACCCAGTCTAACGCTCTCTCTCTGTAAAATCCAGTCTAACCCCATCTCTCTCTGTAATAACCCAGTCTAACCCTCTCTGTAATAACCCAGTCTAACCCTCTCTGTAATAACCCAGTCTAACCCTCTCTGTAATAACCCAGTCTAACCCTCTCTGTAATAACCCAGTCTAACCCTCTCTGTAATAACCCAGTCTAACCCTCTCTGTAATAACCCAGTCTAACCCTCTCTGAAATAACCCAGTCTAACCCTCTCTGTAATAACCCAGTCTAACCCTCTCTGTAATAACCCAGTCTAACCCTCTCTGTAATAACCCAGTCTAACCCTCTCTGTAATAACCCAGTCTAACCCTCTCTGTAATAACCCAGTCTAACCCTCTCTGTAATAACCCAGTCTAACCCTCTCTGTAATAACCCAGTCTAACCCTCTCTGTAATAACCCAGTCTAACCCTCTCTGTAATAACCCAGTCTAACCCTCTCTGTAATAACCCAGTCTAACCCTCTCTGTAATAACCCAGTCTAACCCTCTCTGTAATAACCCAGTCTAACCCTCTCTGTAATAACCCAGTCTAACCCTCTCTGTAATAACCCAGTCTAACCCTCTCTGTAATAACCCAGTCTTACCCTCTCTGTAATAACCCAGTCTTACCCTCTCTGTAATAACCCAGTCTAACCCTCTCTGTAATAACCCAGTCTAACGCCATCTCTCTCTGTAATAACCCAGTCTAACGCCATCTCTCTCTGTAATAACCCAGTCTAACGCCATCTCTCTCTGTAATAACCCAGTCTAACGCCCTCTCTCTCTGTAATAACCCAGTCTAACGCCCTCTCTCTCTGTAATAACCCAGTCTAACCCTCTCTCTCTGTAATAACCCAGTCTAACCCTCTCTCTCTGTAATAACCCAGTCTAACCCTCTCTCTCTGTAATAACCCAGTCTAACCCTCTCTCTCTGTAATAACCCAGTCTAACCCTCTCTCTCTGTAATAACCCAGTCTAACCCCCACGCTCTGTAATAACCCAGGTTAACACTTTTTCTCTGTAATAGCCCGGTCTAACCCTCCCTCTCTCTGTAATAGCCGGTCTAACCCTCCCTCTCTCTGTAACAACCCAGTCTAACCCTCCCTCTCTCTGTAATAACCCAGTCTAACCCTCCCTCTCTCTGTAATAACCCAGTCTAACCCTCACTCTCTCTGTAATAACCAAGTCTGACCCTCCCTCTCTCTGTAATAACCCAGTCTAACCCTCCCTCTCTCTGTAATAACCCAGTCTAACCCTCCCTCTCTCTGTAATAACCCAGTCTAACCCTCCCTCTCTCAGTAATAACCCAGTCTAACCCTCTCTGTAATAACCCAGTCTAACCCTCTCTGTAATAACCCAGTCTAACCCTCTCTGTAATAACCCAGTCTAACCCTCTCTGTAATAACCCAGTCTAACCCTCTCTGTAATAACCCAGTCTAACCCTCTCTGTAATAACCCAGTCTAACCCTCTCTGTAATAACCCAGTCTAACCCTCTCTGTAATAACCCAGTCTAACCCTCTCTGTAAATACCCAGTCTAACCCTCTCTGTAAATACCCAGTCTAACCCTCTCTGTAAATACCCAGTCTAACCCTCTCTGTAAATACCCAGTCTAACCCTCTCTGTAATAACCCAGTCTAACCCTCTCTGTAATAACCCAGTCTAACCCTCTCTGTAATAACCCGGTCTAACCCTCTCTGTAATAACCCGGTCTAACCCTCTCTGTAATAACCCGGTCTAACCCTCTCTGTAATAACCCGGTCTAACCCTCTCTGTAATAACCCGGTCTAACCCTCTCTGTAATAACCCGGTCTAACCCTCTCTGTAATAACCCGGTCTAACCCTCTCTGTAATAACCCGGTCTAACCCTCTCTGTAATAACCCGGTCTTACCCTCTCTGTAATAACCCGGTCTTACCCTCTCTGTAATAACCCGGTCTTACCCTCTCTGTAATAACCCAGTCTAACCCTCACTCTCTCTCTTTCTCTCCCTCTGTCTGTAATAACCCAGTCTAACCCTCTCTCTCTGTAATAACCCAGTCTAACCCCCACGCTCTGTAATAACCCAGGTTAACACTTTTTCTCTGTAATAGCCCGGTCTAACCCTCCCTCTCTCTGTAATAGCCGGTCTAACCCTCCCTCTCTCTGTAACAACCCAGTCTAACCCTCCCTCTCTCTGTAATAACCCAGTCTAACCCTCCCTCTCTCTGTAATAACCCAGTCTAACCCTCCCTCTCTCTGTAATAACCCAGTCTAACCCTCCCTCTCTCTGTAATAACCAAGTCTAACCCTCCCTCTCTCTGTAATAACCCAGTCTAACCCTCCCTCTCTCTGTAATAACCCAGTCTAACCCTCCCTCTCTCTGTAATAACCCAGTCTAACCCTCCCTCTCTCAGTAATAACCCAGTCTAACCCTCTCTGTAATAACCCAGTCTAACCCTCTCTGTAATAACCCAGTCTAACCCTCTCTGTAATAACCCAGTCTAACCCTCTCTGTAATAACCCAGTCTAACCCTCTCTGTAATAACCCAGTCTAACCCTCTCTGTAATAACCCAGTCTAACCCTCTCTGTAATAACCCAGTCTAACCCTCTCTGTAATAACCCAGTCTAACACTCTCTGTAATAACCCAGTCTAACCCTCTCTCTAATAACCCAGTCCAACCCTCTCTGTAATAACCCAGTCCAACCCTCTCTGTAATAACCCAGTCTAACCCTCTCTCTCTGTAAAATCCAGTCTAACCCCATCTCTCTCTGTAATAGCCCAGTCGAACCCTCTCTCTCTGTAATAGCCCAGTCCAACCCTCTCTCTCTCTGTAATAGCCCAGTCTAACCCTCTCTCTCTGTCTGTAAAAACCCAGTCTAACCCCCTCACTCTCTGTAATAACCCAGTCTAACCCCCTCTCTCTCTCTCCCTCTCTCTGTAATAACCCAGTCTAACCGTCTCTCTCTGTAATAACCGAATCTAACCCTCTGTCTCTCTGTAATAGCCCAGTCTAACCCCCATGCTCTGTAATAACCCAGGTTAACGCTTTTTCTCTGTAGTAGCCTGGTCCAACCCTCCCTCTCTCTGTAATAACCCAGTCTAACGCTCTCTCTCTCTGTAATAACCCAGTCTAACCCTCTCTGTAATAAGCCAATCTAACCCTCTCTCTCTGTAAAATCCAGTCTAACCCTCTCTCTCGGAAATAACCCAGTCTAACCCTCTCTCTCGGAAATAACCCAGTCGAACCCTCTCTCTCTAATAGCCCAGTCGAACCCTCTCTCTCTCTGTAATAGCCCAGTCCAACCCTCTCTCTCTCTGTAATAGCCCAGTCTAACCCTCTCTCTCTGTCTGTAAAAACCCAGTCTAACCCTCTCTCTCTCTCTCTCTCTCTCTCTCTCTCTGTAATAACCCAGTCTAACCGTCTCTCTCTGTAATAACCGAATCTAACCCTCTGTCTCTCTGTAATAACCCAGTCTAACCCCCACGCTCTGTAATAACCCAGGTTAACGCTTTTTCGCTGTAGTAGCCCGGTCTAACCCTCCCTCTCTCTGTAATAACCCAGTCTAACGCTCTCTCTCTGTAATAACCCAGTCTAACGCTCTCTCTCTGTAAAATCCAGTCTAAACCCATCTCTCTCTGTAATAACCCAGTCTAACCCTCTCTGTAATAACCCAGTCTAACCCTCTCTCTCTGTAATAACCCAGTCTAACCCTCTCTCTCTGTAATAACCCAGTCTAACCCTCTCTGTAATAACCCAGTCTAACCCTCTCTGTAATAACCCAGTCTAACCCTCTCTGTAATAACCCAGTCTAACCCTCTCTGTAATAACCCAGTCTAACCCTCTCTGTAATAACCCAGTCTAACCCTCTCTGTAATAACCCAGTCTAACCCTCTCTGTAATAACCCAGTCTAACCCTCTCTGTAATAACCCAGTCTAACCCTCTCTGTAATAACCCAGTCTAACCCTCTCTGTAATAACCCAGTCTAACCCTCTCTGTAATAACCCAGTCTAACCCTCTCTGTAATAACCCAGTCTAACCCTCTCTGTAATAACCCAGTCTAACCCTCTCTGTAATAACCCAGTCTAACCCTCTCTGTAATAACCCAGTCTAACCCTCTCTGTAATAACCCAGTCTAACCCTCTCTGTAATAACCCAGTCTAACCCTCTCTGTAATAACCCAGTCTAACCCTCTCTGTAATAACCCAGTCCCAGTCTAACCCTATCTGTAATAACCCAGTCCCAGTCTAACCCTATCTGTAATAACCCAGTCTAACCCTCTCTGTAATAACCCGGTCTAACCCTCTCTGTAATAACCCGGTCTAACCCTCTCTGTAATAACCCGGTCTAACCCTCTCTGTAATAACCCGGTCTAACCCTCTCTGTAATAACCCGGTCTAACCCTCTCTGTAATAACCCGGTCTAACCCTCTCGGTAATAACCCGGTATAACCCTCTCTGTAATAACCCGGTCTAACCCTCTCTGTAATAACCCGGTCTAACCCTCTCTGTAATAACCCGGTCTTACCCTCTCTGTAATAACCCGGTCTTACCCTCTCTGTAATAACCCGGTCTTACCCTCTCTGTAATAACCCGGTCTTACCCTCTCTGTAATAACCCAGTCTAACCCTCACTCTCTCTCTTTCTCTCCCTCTGTCTGTAATAAACCAGTCTAACCCGCTCTCTCTGTAATAACCCAGTCTAACCCCCACGCTCTGTAATAACCCAGGTTAACACTTTTTCTCTGTAATAGCCCGGTCTAACCCTCCCTCTCTCTGTAATAGCCGGTCTAACCCTCCCTCTCTCTGTAACAACCCAGTCTAACCCTCCCTCTCTCTGTAATAACCCAGTCTAACCCTCCCTCTCTCTGTAATAACCCAGTCTAACCCTCCCTCTCTCTGTAATAACCCAGACTAACCCTCCCTCTCTCTGTAATAACCAAGTCTAACCCTCCCTCTCTCTGTAATAACCCAGTCTAACCCTCCCTCTCTCTGTAATAACCCAGTCTAACCCTCCCTCTCTCTGTAATAACCCAGTCTAACCCTCCCTCTCTCAGTAATAACCCAGTCTAACCCTCTCTGTAATAACCCAGTCTAACCCTCTCTGTAGTAACCCAGTCTAACCCTCTCTGTAATAACCCAGTCTAACCCTCTCTGTAATAACCCAGTCTAACCCTCTCTGTAATAACCCAGTCTAACCCTCTCTGTAATAACCCAGTCTAACCCTCTCTCTAATAACCCAGTCTAACCCTCTCTCTAATAACCCAGTCTAACCCTCTCTCTAATAACCCAGTCTAACCCTCTCTCTAATAACCCAGTCCAACCCTCTCTCTAATAACCCAGTCCAACCCTCTCTGTAATAACCCAGTCTAACCCTCTCTCTCTGTAAAATCCAGTCTAACCCCATCTCTCTCTGTAATAGCCCAGTCGAACCCTCTCTCTCTGTAATAGCCCAGTCCAACCCTCTCTCTCTCTGTAATAGCCCAGTCTAACCCTCTCTCTCTGTCTGTAAAAACCCAGTCTAACCCCCTCACTCTCTGTAATAACCCAGTCTAACCCCCTCTCTCTCTCTCCCTCTCTCTGTAATAACCCAGTCTAACCGTCTCTCTCTGTAATAACCGAATCTAACCCTCTGTCTCTCTGTAATAGCCCAGTCTAACCCCCACGCTCTGTAATAACCCAGGTTAACGCTTTTTCTCTGTAGTAGCCTGGTCCAACCCTCCCTCTCTCTGTAATAACCCAGTCTAACGCTCTCTCTCTCTGTAATAACCCAGTCTAACCCTCTCTGTAATAAGCCAATCTAACCCTCTCTCTCTGTAAAACCCAGTCTAACCCTCTCTCTCTGTAATAACCCAGTCTAACCCTCTCTCTCGGAAATAACCCAGTCGAACCCTCTCTCTCTCTGTAATAGCCCAGTCCAACCCTCTCTCTCTCTGTAATAGCCCAGTCTAACCCTCTCTCTCTGTCTGTAAAAACCCAGTCTAACCCTCTCTCTCTCTCTCTCTCTCTCTCCCTCTCTCTGTAATAACCCAGTCTAACCGTCTCTCTCTGTAATAACCGAATCTAACCCTCTGTCTCTCTGTAATAACCCAGTCTAACCCCCACGCTCTGTAATAACCCAGTTTAACGCTTTTTCGCTGTAGTAGCCCGGTCTAACCCTCCCTCTCTCTGTAATAACCCAGTCTAACGCTCTCTCTCTGTAAAATCCAGTCTAAACCCATCTCTCTCTGTAATAACCCAGTCTAACCCTCTCTGTAATAACCCAGTCTAACCCTCTCTCTCTGTAATAACCCAGTCTAACCCTCTCTCTCTGTAATAACCCAGTCTAACCCTCTCTCTCTGTAATAACCCAGTCTAACCCTCTCTCTCTGTAATAACCCAGTCTAACCCTCTCTCTCTGTAATAACCCAGTCTAACCCTCTCTGTAATAACCCAGTCTAACCGTCTCTGTAATAACCCAGTCTAACCCTCTCTGTAATAACCCGGTCTAACCCTCTCTGTAATAACCCGGTCTAACCCTCTCTGTAATAACCCGGTCTAACCCTCTCTGTAATAACCCGGTCTAACCCTCTCTGTAATAACCCAGTCTAACCCTCTGTCTCTGTAATAGCCCAGTCTAACCCTCTCTCTCTGTAATAACACAGTCTAACCCTCTCTCTCTGTAATAACCCAGTCTAACCCTCTCTCTCTCTGTAATAACCCAGTCTAACCCCATGTCTCTCTGTAATAACCCAGTCAAACCCTCTCTCTATAATAACCCAGTCTAACCCTCTCTCTCTCTGTAATAACCCAGACTAACCCTCTGTGTAATTACCCAGTCTAACCCTCTCTGTAATAACCCAGTCTAACCCTCTCTGTAATAACCCAGTCTAACCCTCTCTGTAATAACCCAGTCTAACCCTCTCTGTAATAACCCAGTCTAACCCTCTCTGTAATAACCCAGTCTAACCCTCTCTGTAATAACCCAGTCTAACCCTCTCTGTAATAACCCAGTCTAACCCTCTCTGTAATAACCCAGTCTAACCCTCTCTGTAATAACCCAGTCTAACCCTCTCTGTAGTAACCCAGTCTAACCCTCTCTGTAATAACCCAGCCTAACCCTCTCTGTAATAAGCCAGTCTAACCCTCTCTGTAATAACCCAGTCTAACCCTCTCTGTAATAACCCAGTCTAACCCTCTCTGTAATAACCCAGTCTAACCCTCTCTGTAATAACCCAATCTAACCCTCACTGTAATAACCCAGTCTAACCCTCTCTGTAATAACCCAGTCTAACCCTCTCTGTAATAACCCAGTCTAACCCTCTCTGTAATAACCCAGTCTAACCCTCTCTGTAATAACCCAGTCTAACCCTCTCTGTAATAACCCAGTCGAACCGTCTCTGTAATAACCCAGTCTAACCGTCTCTGTAATAACCCAGTCTAACCCTCTCTGTAATAACCCAGTCTAACCCTCTCTGTAATAACCCAGTCTAACCCTCTCTGTAATAACCCGGTCTAACCCTCTCTGTAATAACCCGGTCTAACCCTCTCTGTAATAACCCGGTCTAACCCTCTCTGTAATAACCCGGTCTAACCCTCTCTGTAATAACCCGGTCTAACCCTCTCTGTAATAACCCGGTCTAACCCTCTCTGTAATAACCCGGTCTAACCCTCTCTGTAATAACCCGGTCTAACCCTCTCTGTAATAACCCGCTCTAACCCTCTCTGTAATTACCCGCTCTAACCCTCTCTGTAATTACCCGCTCTAACCCTCTCTGTAATAACCCGCTCTAACCCTCTCTGTAATAACCCGCTCTAACCCTCTCGCTCTGTAAAATCAAGTCTAACCCCATCTCTCTCTGTAATAGCCCAGTCGAACCCTCTCTCTCTGTAATAGCCCAGTTCAACCCTCTCTCTCTCTGTAATAGCCCAGTCTAACCCTCTCTCTCTGTCTGTAAAAACCCCGTCTAACCCCCTCACTCTCTGTAATAACCCAGTCTAACGCTCTCTCTCTCTGTAATAACCCAGACTAACCATCTCTGTAATAAGCCAGTCTAACCCAATCTGTAATAACCCAGTCTAACCCTCTCTCTCTGTAAAATCCAGTCTAACGCCATCTGTCTCTGTAATAACCCAGTCTAACCCTCTCTCTCTGTAATAACCCAGTCTAACCCTCTCTCTCTGTAATAACCCAGTCTAACCCTATCTCTCTGTAATAACCCAGTCTAACCCTCTCTCTCTGTAATAACCCAGTCTAACCCTCTCTCTCTGTAATAACCCAGTCTAACCCTCTCTCTCTGTAATAACCCAGTCTAACCCTGTCTCTCTCTGTAATAACCCAGACTAACCCTCTCTGTAATATCCCAGTCTAACCCTCAATCTCTGTAAAATCCAGTGTAACCCCATGTCTCTCTGTAATAACCCAGTCAAACCCTCTCTCTCTGTAATAACCCAGACTAACCCTCTCTCTCTCTGTAATAACACAGACGAACCCTCTCTGTAATAACCTAGTCTAACCCTCTCTCTCTGTAAAATCCAGTCTAACCCCATCTCTCTCTGTAATAACCCAGTCAAACACTCTCTGTAATAACCCAGACTAACCCACTCTCTCTGTAATAACCCAGTCTAACCCTCTCTCTCTCTAATAACCGAATCTAACCCTCTGTCTCTCTGTAATAACCCAGTCTAACCCCCACGCTCTGTAATAACCCAGGTTAACCCTCTCTCTCTGTAATAACCCAGTCTAACCCTCTCTCTCTGTAATAACCCAGTCTAACCCTCTCTCTCTGTAATAACCCAGTCTAACCCCCTCTCTCTGTAATAACCCAGTCTAACCCTCTCTCTCTGTAATAACCCAGTCTAACCCTCTCTCTCTGTAATAACCCAGTCTAACCCTCTCTCTCTGTAATAACCCAGTCTAACCCTCTCTCTCTGTAATAACCCAGTCTAACCCTCTCTCTCTGTATTAACCCAGTCTAACCCTCTCTCTCTGTAATAACCCAGTCTAACCCTCTCTCTCTGTAATAACCCAGTCTAACCCTGTCTCTCTCTGTAATTACCCAGACTAACCCTCTCTGTAATATCCCAGTCTAACCCTCAATCTCTGTAAAATCCAGTCTAACCCCATGTCTCTCTGTAATAACCCAGTCAAACCCTCTCTCTCTGTAATAACCCAGACTAACCCTCTCTCTCTCTGTAATAACCCAGTCTAACCCTCTCTCTCTCTCTCTCTCTCTCTCTGTCCCTCTGTCTGTAATAACCCAGTCTAACCCTCTCTCTAATAACCGAATCTAACCCTCTGTCTCTCTGTAATAACCCAGTCTAACCCCCACGCTCTGTAATAACCCAGGTTAACGCTTTTTCTCTGTAATAGCCCAGTCTAACCCTCCCTCTCTCTGTAACAACCCAGTCTAACCCTCCCTCTCTCTGTAAAATCCAGTCTAACCCCATCTCTCTCTGTCATAACCCAGTCAAACCCTCTCTCTCTGTAATAGCCCGGTCTAACCCTCCCTCTCTCTGTAATAACCCAGTCTAACCCTCCCTCTCTCTGTAATAACCCAGTCTAACCCTCCCTCTCTCTGTAATAACCCAGTCTAACCCTCCCTCTCTCAGTAATAACCCAGTCTAACCCTCCCTCTCTCAGTAATAACCCAGTCTAACCCTCCCTCTCTCAGTAATAACCCAGTCTAACCGTCCCTCTCTCAGTAATAACCCAGTCTAACCCTCCCTCTCTCTGTAATAACCCAGTCTAACCCTCCCTCTCTCTGTAATAACCCAGTCTAACCCTCCCTCTCTCTGTAATAACCCAGTCTAACCCTCTCTCTGTAATAACCCAGTCTAACCCTCTCTGTAATAACCCAGTCTAACCCTCTCTGTAATAACCCAGTCTAACCCTCTCTGTAATAACCCAGTCTAACCCTCTCTGTAATAACCCAGTCTAACCCCCTCTGTAATAACCCAGTCTAATCCTCTCTGTAATAACCCAGTCTAACCCTCTCTGTAATAACCCAGTCTAACCCTCTCTGTAATAACCCAGTCTAACCCTCTCTGTAATAACCCAGTCTAACCCTCTCTGTAATAACCCAGTCTAACCCTCTCTGTAATAACTCAGTCTAACCCTCTCTGTAATAACCCAGTCTAACCCTCTCTGTAATAACCCAGTCTAACCCTCTCTGTAATAACCCAGTCTAACCCTCTCTGTAATAACCCTGTCTAACCCTCTCTGTAATAACCCAGTCTAACCCTCTCTGTAATAACCCAGTCTAACCCTCTCGGTAATAACCCAGTCTAACCCTCTCTGTGATAACCCAGTCTAACCCTCTCTGTGATAACCCAGTCTAACCCTCTCTGTGATAACCCAGTCTAACCCTCTCTGTGATAACCCAGTCTAACCCTCTCTGTAATAACCCAGTCTAACCCTCTCTGTAATAACCCAGTCTAACCCTCTCTGTAATAACCCAGTCTAACCCTCTCTGTAATAACCCAGTCTCACCCTCTCTGTAATAGCCCAGTCTAACCCTCTCTCTCTGTAAAATCCAGTCTAACCCCATCTCTCTCTGTAATAGCCCAGTCGAACCCTCTCTCTCTGTAATAGCCCAGTCCAACCCTCTCTCTCTGTAATAGCCCAGTCTAACCCTCTCTCTCTGTAATAGCCCAGTCCAACCCTCTCTCTCTGTAATAGCCCAGTCCAACCCTCTCTCTCTGTAATAGCCCAGTCCAACCCTCTCTCTCTCTAATAGCCCATTCGAACCCTCTCTCTCTCTGTAATAGCCCAGTCCAACCCTCTCTCTCTCTGTAATAGCCCAGTCTAACCCTCTCTCTCTGTCTGTAAAAACCCAGTCTAACCCTCTCTCTCTCTCTCTCCCTCTCTCTGTAATAACCCAGTCTAACCGTCTCTCTCTGTAATAACCGAATCTAAACCTCTGTCTCTCTGTAATAACCCAGTCTAACCCCCACGCTCGGTAATAACCCAGTCTAACCCCCACGCTCGGTAATAACCCAGTCTAACCCTCTCTGTAATAACCCAGTCTAACCCTCTCTCTCTGTAATAACCCAGTCTATCCCTCTCTCTCTGTAATAACCCAGTCTAACCCTCTCTCTCTGTAATAACCCAGTCTAACCATCTCTCTCTGTAATAACCCAGTCTAACCCTCTCTCTCTGTCATAACCCAGCCTAAACCTCTCTCTCTGTAATAACCCAGTCTAACCCTCTGTCTCTGTAATAACCCAGTCTGACCCTCTCTCTCTTTAATAACCCAGTCTAACCCTCTCTCTCTGTAATAACCCAGTCTAACCCTCTCTCTCTGTAATAACCCAGTCTAACCCTGTCTCTCTCTGTAATAACCCAGACTAACCCTCTCTGTAATATCCCAGTCTAACCCTCTCTCTCTGTAATATCCCAGTCTAACCCTCTCTCTCTGTAAAATCCAGTCTAACCCCATGTCTCTCTGTAATAACCCAGTCGAACCCTGTCTCTCTCTGTAATAACCCAGACTAGCCCTCTCTGTAATAGCCCAGTCGAACCCTCTCTCTCTGTAATAGCCCAGTCCAACCCTCTCTCTCTCTGTAATAGCCCAGTCTAACCCTCTCTCTCTGTAAAATCCAGTCTAACCCCATCTCTCTCTGTAATAGCCCAGTCGAACCCTCTCTCTCTGTAATAGCCCAGTCCAACCCTCTCTCTCTGTAATAGCCCAGTCCAACCCTCTCTCTCTAATAGCCCATTCGAACCCTCTCTCTCTCTGTAATAGCCCAGTCCAACCCTCTCTCTCTCTGTAATAGCCCAGTCTAACACTCTCTCTCTGTCTGTAAAAACCCAGTCTAACCCCCTCACTCTCTGTAATGACCCAGTCTAACCCTCTCTCTCCCTCTCTCTGTAATAACCCAGTCTAACCGTCTGTCTCTGTAATAACCGAATCTAACCCTCTGTCTCTCTGTAATAACCCAGACTAACCCTCTCTGTAATAATCCAGTCTAACCCTCCCCCTCTCTGTAATAACCCAGTCTAACCCTCCCCCTCTCTGTAATAACCCAGTCTAACCCTCCCTCTCTCTGTAATAACCCAGTCTAACCCTCCCTCTCTCTGTAATAACCCAGTCTAACCCTCCCTCTCTCTGTAATAACCCAGTCTAACCCTCCCTCTCTCTGTAATAACCCAGTCTAACCCTCCCTCTCTCTGTAATAACCCAGTCTAACCCTCCCTCTCTCTGTAATAACCCAGTCTAACTCTCTCTGTAATAACCCAGTCTAACCCTCTCTGTAATAACCCAGTCTAACCCTCTCTGTAATAACCCAGTCTAACCCTCTCTGTAATAACCCGGTCTAACCCTCTCTGTAATAACCCGGTCTAACCCTCTCTGTAATAACCCGGTCTAACCCTCTCTGTAATAACCCGGTCTAACCCTCTCTGTAATAACCCGGTCTAACCCTCTCTGTAATAACCCGGTCTAACCCTCTCTGTAATAACCAGGTCTAACCCTCTCTGTAATAACCAGGTCTAACCCTCTCTGTAATAACCCGGTCTAACCCTCTCTGTAATAACCCGGTCTAACCCTCTCTGTAATAACCCGGTCTAACCCTCTCTGTAATAACCCGGTCTAACCCTCTCTGTAATAACCCGGTCTAACCCTCTCTGTAATAACCCGGTCTAACCCTCTCTGTAATAACCCGGTCTAACCCTCTCTGTAATAACCCGGTCTAACCCTCTCTGTAATAACCCGGTCTAACCCTCTCTGTAATAACCCGGTCTAACCCTCTCTGTAATAACCCGGTCTAACCCTCTCTGTAATAACCCGGTCTAACCCTCTCTGTAATAACCCGGTCTAACCCTCTCTGTAATAACCCGGTCTAACCCTCTCTGTAATAACCCGGTCTAACCCTCTCTGTAATAACCCGGTCTAACCCTCTCTGTAATAACCCGGTCTAACCCTCTCGCTCTGTAAAATCCAGTCTAACCCCATCTCTCTCTGTAATAGCCCAGTCGAACCCTCTCTCTCTGTAATAGCCCAGTTCAAACCTCTCTCTGTCTGTAATAGCCCAGTCTAACCCTCTCTCTCTGTCTGTAAAAACCCAGTCTAACCCCCTCACTCTCTGTAATAACCCAGTCTAACCCTCTCTCTCTCTGTAATAACCCAGTCTAACCGTCTGTCTCTGTAATAACCGAATCTAACCCTCTGTCTCTCTGTAATAACCCAGTCTAACCCCCACGCTCTGTAATAACCCAGGTTAACGCTTTTTCTCTGTAGTAGCCTGGTCTAACCCTCCCTCTCTCTGTAATAACCCAGTCTAACGCTCTCTCTCTCTGTAATAACCCAGTCTGACCCTCTTTGTAATAAGCCAGTCTAACCCTCTCTCTCTGTAAAATCCAGTCTAAGCCCATCTCTCTCTGTAATAACCCAGTCAAACCCTCTCTCTCTCTCTGTAATAACCCAGACTAACCCTCTCTGTAATAACCCAGTCTAACCCTCTCGCTCTGTAATAACCCAGTCTAACGCTCTCTCTCTGTAATTACCCAGTCTAACCCTCTCTGTAATAAGCCAGTCTAACCCCCTCTCTCTGTAATATCCAGTCTAACCCCATGTCTCTCTGTAATAACCCAGTCAAACCCTCTCTCTCTATAATAACCCAGTCTAACCCTCTCTCTCTGTAATAACCCAGACTAACCCCCTCTGTAATAACCCAGTCTAACCCTCTCTCCCTGTAAAATCCAGTCTAACCCCATCTCTGTCTGTAATAACCCAGTCAAACCCTCTCTCTCTGTAATAATCCAGTCTAACCCTCTCTCTCTCTGTAATAACCCAGACTAACCCTCTCTGTAATAACCCAGTCTAACCCTCTCTCTCTCTCTCTCTCTCTCTCCCTCTGTCTGTAATAACCCAGTCTAACCCTCTCTCTCTGTAA
Source organism: Cetorhinus maximus (assembly GCF_964194155.1). NCBI lineage: Eukaryota > Metazoa > Chordata > Chondrichthyes > Lamniformes > Cetorhinidae > Cetorhinus > Cetorhinus maximus. The sequence continues at coordinate 1,619,892 of NC_135902.1, read as the reverse complement.
TAACCCAGGTTAACGCTTTTTCTCTGTAACAGCCCGCTCTAACCCTCCCTCTCTCTGTAATAGCCCGGTCTAACCCTCCCTCTCTCTGTAATAATCCAGTCTAACCCTCCCTCTCTCTGTAATAACCCAGTCTAACCCTCCCCCTCTCTGTAATAACCCAGTCTAACCCTCCCTCTCTCTGTAATAACCCAGTCTAACCCTCCCTCTCTCTGTAATAACCCAGTCTAACCCTCCCTCTCTCTGTAATAACCCAGTCTAACCCTCCCTCTCTCTGTAATAACCCAGTCTAACCGTCTCTCTCTGTAATAACCGAATCTAAACCTCTGTCTCTCTGTAATAACCCAGTCTAACCCCCACGCTCGGTAATAACCCAGTCTAACCCTCTCTGTAATAACCCAGTCTAACGCCATCTCTCTCTTTAATAACCCAGTCTAACCCTCTCTCTCTGTAATAACCCAGTCAAACCCTCTCTCTCTGTAATAACCCAGTCTAACCCTCTCTCTCTGTAATAACCCAGTCTAACCCTCTCTCTCTGTAATAACCCAGTCTAACCCTCTCTCTCTGTAATAACCCAGTCTAACCCTCTCTCTCTGTAATAACCCAGTCTAACCCTCTCTCTCTGTAATAACCCAGTCTAACCCTCTCTCTCTGTAATAACCCAGTCTAACCCTCTCTCTCTGTAATAACCCAGTCTAACCATCTCTCTCTGTAATAACCCAGTCTAACCCTCTCTCTCTGTCATAACCCAGCCTAAACCTCTCTCTCTGTAATAACCCAGTCTAACCCTCTGTCTCTGTAATAACCCAGTCTGACCATCTCTCTCTGTAATAACCCAGTCTAACCCTCTGTCTCTGTAATAACCCAGTCTGACCATCTCTCTCTGTAATAACCCAGTCTAACCCTCTCTCTCTGTAATAACCCAGTCTAACCCTCTCTCTCTGTAATAACCCAGTCTAACCCTCTCTCTCTGTAATAACCCAGTCTAACCATCTCTCTCTGTAATAACCCAGTCTAACCCTCTCTCTCTGTCATAACCCAGCCTAAACCTCTCTCTCTGTAATAACCCAGTCTAACCCTCTGTCTCTGTAATAACCCAGTCTGACCATCTCTCTCTGTAATAACCCAGTCTAACCCTCTCTCTCTGTCATAACCCAGCCTAAACCTCTCTCTCTGTAATAACCCAGTCTAACCCTCTGTCTCTGTAATAACCCAGTCTGACCCTCTCTCTCTTTAATAACCCAGTCTAACCCTCTCTCTCTGTAATAACCCAGTCTAACCCTCTCTCTCTGTAATAACCCAGTCTAACCCTGTCTCTCTCTGTAATAACCCAGACTAACCCTCTCTGTAATAACCCAGTCTAACCCTCTCTCTCTGTAATATCCCAGTCTAACCCTCTCTCTCTGTAAAATCCAGTCTAACCCCATGTCTCTCTGTAATAACCCAGTCTAACCCTGTCTCTCTCTGTAATAACCCAGACTAGCCCTCTCTGTAATAACCCGGTCTAACCCTCTCGCTCTGTAAAATCCAGTCTAACCCCATCTCTCTCTGTAATAGCCCAGTCGAACCCTCTCTCTCTGTAATAGCCCAGTCTAACCCTCTCTCTCTGTCTGTAAAAACCCAGTCTAACCCCCTCACTCTCTGTAATGACCCAGTCTAACCCTCTCTCTCCCTCTCTCTGTAATAACCCAGTCTAACCGTCTGTCTCTGTAATAACCGAATCTAACCCTCTGTCTCTCTGTAATAATCCAGTCTAACCCTCCCTCTCATTGTAATAACCCAGTCTAACCCTCCCCCTCTCTGTAATAACCCAGTCTAACCCTCCCTCTCTCTGTAATAACCCAGTCTAACCCTCCCTCTCTCTGTAATAACCCAGTCTAACCCTCCCTCTCTCTGTAATAACCCAGTCTAACCCTCCCTCTCTCTGTAATAACCCAGTCTAACCCTCCCTCTCTCTGTAATAACCCAGTCTAACCCTCCCTCTCTCTGTAATAACCCAGTCTAACCCTCCCTCTCTCTGTAATAACCCAGTCTAACTCTCTCTGTAATAACCCAGTCTAACCCTCTCTGTAATAACCCAGTCTAACCCTCTCTGTAATAACCCAGTCTAACCCTCTCTTAATAACCCAGTCTAACCCTCTCTGTAATAACCCAGTCTAACCCTCTCTGTAATAACCCAGTCTAACCCTCTCTGTAATAACCCAGTCTAACCCTCTCTGTAATAACCCAGTCTAACACTCTCTGTAATAGCCCAGTCTAACCCTCTCTGTAATAACCCAGTCTAACCCTCTCTGTAATAACCCAGTCTAACCCTCTGTAATAACCCAGTCTAACCCTCTCTGTAATAACCCAGTCTAACCCTCTCTGTAATAACCCAGTCTAACCCTCTCTGTAATAACCCAGTCTAACCCTCTCTGTAATAACCCAGTCTAACCCTCTCTGTAATAACCCAGTCTAACCCTCTCTGTAATAACCCAGTCTAACCCTCTCTGTAATAACCCAGTCTAACCCTCTCTGTAATAACCCAGTCTAACCCTCTCTGTAATAACCCAGTCTAACCCTCTCTGTAATAACCCAGTCTAACCCTCTCTGTAATAACCCAGTCTAACCCTCTCTGTAATAACCCAGTCTAACCCTCTCTGTAATAACCCGGTCTAACCCTCTCTGTAATAACCCGGTCTAACCCTCTCTGTAATAACCCGGTCTAACCCTCTCTGTAATAACCCGGTCTAACCCTCTCTCTCTGTAATAACCCAGTCTAACCCTCTCTCTCTGTCATAACCCAGCCTAAACCTCTCTCTCTGTAATAACCCAGTATAACCCTCTCTCTCTGTAATAACCCAGTATAACCCTCTCTCTCTGTCATAACCCAGCCTAAACCTCTCTCTCTGTAATAACCCAGTCTGACCCTCTCTCTCTTTAATAACCCAGTCTAACCTTCTCTCTCTGTAATAACCCAGTCTAACCCTCTCTCTCTGTAATAACCCAGTCTAACCCTGTCTCTCTCTGTAATAACCCAGACTAACCCTCTCTGTAATATCCCAGTCTAACCCTCTCTCTCTGTAATATCCCAGTCTAACCCTCTCTCTCTGTAAAATCCAGTCTAACCCCATGTCTCTCTGTAATAACCCAGTCTAACCCTGTCTCTCTCTGTAATAACCCAGACTAGCCCTCTCTGTAATAACCCGGTCTAACCCTCTCGCTCTGTAAAATCCAGTCTAACCCCATCTCTCTCTGTAATAGCCCAGTCGAACCCTCTCTCTCTGTAATAGCCCAGTTCAACCCTCTCTCTCTCTGTAATAGCCCAGTCTAACCCTCTCTCTCTGTCTGTAAAAACCCAGTCTAACCCCCTCACTCTCTGTAATGACCCAGTCTAACCCTCTCTCTCCCTCTCTCTGTAATAACCCAGTCTAACCGTCTGTCTCTGTAATAACCGAATCTAACCCTCTGTCTCTCTGTAATAATCCAGTCTAACCCTCCCTCTCTTTGTAATAACCCAGTCTAACCCTCCCCCTCTCTGTAATAACCCAGTCTAACCCTCCCTCTCTCTGTAATAACCCAGTCTAACCCTCCCTCTCTCTGTAATAACCCAGTCTAACCCTCCCTCTCTCTGTAATAACCCAGTCTAACCCTCCCTCTGTCTGTAATAACCCAGTCTAACCCTCCCTCTCTCTGTAATAACCCAGTCTAACCCTCCCTCTCTCTGTAATAACCCAGTCTAACTCTCTCTGTAATAACCCAGTCTAACTCTCTCTGTAATAACCCAGTCTAACCCTCTCTGTAATAACCCAGTCTAACCCTCTCTGTAATAACCCAGTCTAACCCTCTCGTAATAACCCAGTCTAACCCTCTCTGTAATAACCCAGTCTAACCCTCTCTGTAATAACCCAGTCTAACCCTCTCTGTAATAACCCAGTCTAACCCTCTCTGTAATAACCCAGTCTAACACTCTCTGTAATAACCCAGTCTAACACTCTCTGTAATAACCCAGTCTAACCCTCTCTGTAATAACCCAGTCTAACCCTCTCTGTAATAACCCAGTCTAACCCTCTGTAATAACCCAGTCTAACCCTCACTGTAATAACCCAGTCTAACCCTCTCTGTAATAACCCAGTCTAACCCTCTCTGTAATAACAAGTCTAACCCTCTCTGTAATAACCCAGTCTAACCCTCTCTGTAATAACCCAGTCTAACCCTCTCTGTAATAACCCAGTCTAACCCTCTCTGTAATAACCCAGTCTAACCCTCTCTGTAATAACCCAGTCTAACCCTCTCTGTAATAACCCAGTCTAACCCTCTCTGTAATAACCCAGTCTAACCCTCTCTGTAATAACCCAGTCTAACCCTCTCTGTAATAACCCAGTCTAACCCTCTCTGTAATAACCCGGTCTAACCCTCTCTGTAATAACCCGGTCTAACCCTCTCTGTAATAACCCGGTCTAACCCTCTCTGTAATAACCCGGTCTAACCCTCTCTGTAATAACCCGGTCTAACCCTCTCTGTAATAACCCGGTCTAACCCTCTCTGTAATAACCCGGTCTAACCCTCTCTGTAATAACCCGGTCTAACCCTCTCTGTAATAACCCGGTCTAACCCTCTCTGTAATAACCCGGTCTAACCCACTCTGTAATAACCCGGTCTAACCCTCTCTGTAATAACCCGGTCTAACCCTCTCTGTAATAACCCGGTCTAACCCTCTCTGTAATAACCCGGTCTAACCCTCTCTGTAATAACCCGGTCTAACCCTCTCTGTAATAACCCGGTCTAACCCTCTCTGTAATAACCCGGTCTAACCCTCTCTGTAATAACCCGGTCTAACCCCTCTCTGTAATAACCCGGTCTAACCCTCTCTGTAATAACCCGGTCTAACCCTCTCGCTCTGTAAAATCCAGTCTAACCCCATCTCTCTCTGTAATAGCCCAGTCGAACCCTCTCTCTCTGTAATAGCCCAGTTCAAACCTCTCTGTCTGTAATAGCCCAGTCTAACCCTCTCTCTCTGTCTGTAAAAACCCAGTCTAACCCCCTCACTCTCTGTAATAACCCAGTCTAACCCTCTCTCTCTCTCTCCCTCTCTCTGTAATAACCCAGTCTAACCGTCTGTCTCTGTAATAACCGAATCTAACCCTCTGTCTCTCTGTAATAACCCAGTCTAACCCCCACGCTCTGTAATAACCCAGGTTAACGCTTTTTCTCTGTAGTAGCCTGGTCTAACACTCCCTCTCTCTGTAATAACCCAGTCTAACGCTCTCTCTCTCTGTAATAACCCAGTCTGACCCTCTCTGTAATAAGCCAGTCTAACCCTCTCTCTCTGTAAAATCCAGTCTAAGCCCATCTCTCTCTGTAATAACCCAGTCAAACCCTCTCTCTCTCTCTCTGTAATAACCCAGACTAACCCTCTCTGTAATTACCCAGTCTAACCCTCTCTCTCTGTAATAACCCAGTCTAACGCTCTCTCTCTCTGTAATTACCCAGTCTAACCCTCTCTGTAATAAGCCAGTCTAACCCCCTCTCTCTGTAATATCCAGTCTAACCCCATGTCTCTCTGTAATAACCCAGTCAAACACTCTCTCTCTATAATAACCCAGTCTAACCCTCTCTCTCTGTAATAACCCAGACTAACCCCCTCTGTAATAACCCAGTCTAACCCTCTCTCCCTGTAAAATCCAGTCTAACCCCATCTCTGTCTGTAATAACCCAGTCAAACCCTCTCTCTCTGTAATAACCCAGTCTAACCCTCTCTCTCTCTGTAATAACCCAGACTAACCCTCTCTGTAATAACCCAGTCTAACCCTCTCTCTCTCTCTCTCTCTCTCTCCCTCTGTCTGTAATCTCCCAGTCTAACCCTCTCTCTCTGTAATAACCCAGGTTAACGCTTTTTCTCTGTAATAGCCCGCTCTAACCCTCCCTCTCTCTGTAATAGCCCAGTCTAACCCTCCCTCTCTCTGTAATAATCCAGTCTAACCCTCCCTCTCTCTGTAATAACCCAGTCTAACCCTCCCCCTCTCTGTAATAACCCAGTCTAACCCTCCCTCTCTCTGTAATAACCCAGTCTAACCCTCCCTCTCTCTGTAATAACCCAGTCTAACCCTCCCTCTCTCTGTAATAACCCAGTCTAACCCTCCCTCTCTCTGTAATAACCCAGTCTAACCCTCCCTCTCTCTGTAATAACCCAGTCTAACCCTCCCTCTCTCTGTAATAACCCAGTCTAACCCTCTCTGTAATAACCCAGTCTAACCCTCTCTGTAATAACCCAGTCTAACCCTCTCTGTAATAACCCAGTCTAACCCTCTCTGTAATAACCCAGTCTAACCCTCTCTGTAATAACCCAGTCTAACCCTCTCTGTAATAACCCAGTCTAACCCTCTCTGTAATAACCCAGTCTAACCCTCTCTGTAATAACCCAGTCTAACCCTCTCTGTAATAACCCAGTCTAACCCTCTCTGTAATAACCCAGTCTAACCCTCTCTGTAATAACCCAGTCTAACCCTCTCTGTAATAACCCAGTCTAACCCTCTCTGTAATAACCCAGTCTAACCCTCTCTGTAATAACTAGGTCTAACCCTCTCTGTAATTACCCAGTCTAACCCTCTCTCTCTGTAAAATCCAGTCTAACCCCATCTCTCTCTGCAATAGCCCAGTCCAACCCTCTCTCTCTCTCTGTAATAGACCAGTCTAACCCTCTCTCTCTGTCTGTAAAAACCCAGTCTAACCCCCTCACTCTCTGTAATAACCCAGTCTAACCCTCTCTCTCTCTCTCTCTCTCTCCCTCTCTCTGTAAAAACCCAGTCTAAGCGTCTCTCTCTGTAATAACCGAACCTAACCCTCAGTCTCTCTGTAGTAACCCAGACTAACCCCCATGCTCTGTAATAATCCAGGTTAACGCTTTTTCTCTGTAGTAGCCTGGTCTAACCCTCCCTCTCTCTGTAATAACCCAGTCTAACCCTCTCTCTCTCTGTAATAACCCAGTCTAACCGTCTCTCTCTGTAATAACCGAATCTAACCCTCTGTCTCTCTGTAATAATCCAGTCAAACCCTCTCTCTGTAATAACGCAGACTAACCCTCTCTCTGTAATAACCCAGTCTAACCCTCTCTCTCTGTAATAAACCAGTCAAACCCTCTCACTCTCTGTAATAACCCAGACTAACCCTCTCTGTAATAACCCAGTCTAACCCCCACGCTCTGTAATAACCCAGGTTAACGCTTTTACTCTGTAATATACGGCCTAACCCTCCCTCTCTCTGTAATAACCCAGTCTAACCCTCCCTCTCTCTGTAATAACCCAGTCTAACGCTCTCTCTCTCTGTAATAACCCAGACTAACCCTCTCTGTAATAAACCAGTCTAACCCCCACGCTCTGTAATAACCCAGGTTAACGCTTTTACTCTGTAATATACGGTCTAACCCTCCCTCTCTCTGTAATAACCCAGTCTAACCCTCCCTCTCTCTGTAATAACCCAGTCTAACGCTCTCTCTCTCTGTAATAACCCAGACTAACCCTCTCTGTAATAAGCCAGTCTAACCCTCTCTCTCTGTAAAATCCAGTCTAACCCCATGTCTCTCTGTAATAACCCAATCAAACCCTCTCTCTCTCTGTAATAACCCAGTCTAACCCTCTCTCTCTGTAAAATCCAGTCTAACCCCATCTCTCTCTGTAATAACCCAGTCAAACCCTCTCTCTCTGTAATAACCCAGTCAAACCCTCTCTCTCTGTAATAACCCAGTCTAAACCTCTCTCTCTGTAATAACCCAGACTAACCCTCTCTGTAATAACCCAGTCTAACCCTCTCTCTCTGTAAAATCCAGTCTAACCCTCTCTCTCTGTAATAACCCAGTCTAACCCTCTCTCTCTGTAATAACCCAGTCTAACCCTCTCTCTCTGTAATAACCCAGTCTAACCCTCTCTCTCTGTAATAACCCAGTCTAACCCTCTCTCTCTGTAATAACCCAGTCTAACCTTCTCTCTCTGTAATAACCCAGTCTAATCCTCTCTCTCTGTAATAACCCAGTCTAACCCTCTCTCTCTGTAATAACCCAGTCTAACCCTCTCTCTCTGTAATAACCCAGTCTAACCCTCTCTCTCTGTAATAACCCAGTCTAACCCTCTCTCTCTGTAATAACCCAGTCTAACCCTCTCTCTGTAATAACCCAGTCTAACCCTCTCTCTTTGTAATAACCCAGTCTAACCCTCTCTCTCTGTAATAACCCAGTCTAACCCTGTCTCTCTCTGTAATAACCCAGACTAACCCTCTCTGTAATATCCCAGTCTAACCCTCAATCTCTGTAAAATCCAGTCTAACCCCATGTCTCTCTGTAATAACCCAGTCAAACCCTCTCTCTCTGTAATAACCCAGTCTAACCCTCTCTCTCTGTAATAACCCAGACTAACCCTCTCTCTCTCTCTCTCTCTCTCTGTCCCTCTGTCTGTAATAACCCAGTCTAACCCTCCCTCACTCTGTAATAACCCAGTCTAACGCTCTCTCTCTCTCTGTAATAACCCAGACAAACCCACTCTGTAATAAGCCAGTCTAACCCTCTCTCTCTGTAAAATCCAGTCTAACCCCATGTCTCTCTGTAATTACCCAGTCAAACCCTCTCTCTCTCTCTGTAATAACCCAGTCTAACCCTCTCTCTCTGTAAAATCCAGTCTAACCCCATCTCTCTCTGTAATAACCCAGTCAAACCCTCTCTCTCTGTAATAACCCAGTCTAACCCTCTGTCTCTCTGTAATAACCCAGACTAACCCTCTCTGTAATAACCCAGTCTAACCCTCAATCTCTGTAAAATCCAGTCTAACCCCATATCTCTCTGTAATAACCCAGTCAAACCCTCTCTCTCTGTAATAACCCAGTCTAACCCTCTCTCTCTCTGTAATAACCCAGGCTAACCCTCTCTGTAATAACCCAGTCTAACCCTCTCTCTCTGTAAAATCCGGTCTAACCCCATCTCTCTCTGTAATAACCCAGTCGAACCCCCTCTCTCTCTGTAATAGCCCAGTCGAACCCTCTCTCTCTGTATAACCCAGTCTAACCCTCTCTCTCTGTAATAACCCAGTCTAACCCTGTCTCTCTCTGTAATAACCCAGACTAACCCTCTCTGTAATATCCCAGTCTAACCCTCTCTCTCTGTAAAATCCAGTCTAACCCCATCTCTCTCTGTAATAACCCAGTCAAACTCTCTCTCTCTGTAATAACCCAGTCTAACCCTCTCTCTCTCTGTAATAACCCAGACTAACCCTCTCTGTAATAACCCAGTCTAACCCTCTCTCTCTGTAAAATCCAGTCTAACCCCATCTCTCACTGTAATAACCCAGTCAAACCCTCTCTCTCTGTAATAACCCAGTCTAACCCTCTCTCTCTCTGTAATAACCCAGACTAACCCTCTCTGTAATAACCCAGTCTAACCCTCTCTCTCTCTCTCTCTCTCTCTCTCCCTCTGTCTGTAATAACCCAGTCTAACCCTCTCTCTCTGTAATAACCCAGGTTAACGCTTTTTCTCTGTAATAGCCCGCTCTAACCCTCCGTCTCTCTGTAATAGCCCGGTCTAACCCTCCCTCTCTCTGTAATAATCCAGTCTAACCCTCCCTCTCTCTGTAATAACCCAGTCTAACCCTCCCCCTCTCTGTAATAACCCAGTCTAACCCTCCCTCTCTCTGTAATAACCCAGTCTAACCCTCCCTCTCTCTGTAATAACCCAGTCTAACCCTCCCTCTCTTTGTAATAACCCAGTCCAACCCTCCCTCTCTCTGTAATAACCCAGTCTAACCCTCCCTCTCTCTGTAATAACCCAGTCTAACCCTCCCTCTCTCTGTAATAACCCAGTCTAACTCTCTCTGTAATAACCCAGTCTAACCCTCTCTGTAATAACCCAGTCTAACCCTCTCTGTAATAACCCAGTCTAACCCTCTCTGTAATAACCCAGTCTAACCCTCTTTTAATAACCCAGTCTAACCCTCTCTGTAATAACCCAGTCTAACCCTCTCTGTAATAACCCAGTCTAACCCTCTCTGTAATAACCCAGTCTAACCCTCTCTGTAATAACCCAGTCTAACCCTCTCTGTAATAACCCAGTCTAACCCTCTCTGTAATAACCCAGTCTAACCCTCTCTCTCTGTAAAATCCAGTCTAACCCCATCTCTCTCTGCAATAGCCCAGTCCAACCCTCTCTCTCTCTCTGTAATAGACCAGTCTAACCCTCTCTCTCTGTCTGTAAAAACCCAGTCTAACCCCTCACTCTCTGTAATAACCCAGTCTAACCCTCTCTCTCTCTCTCTCTCTCCCTCTCTCTGTAAAAACCCAGTCTAAGCGTCTCTCTCTGTAATAACCGAACCTAACCCTCAGTCTCTCTGTAGTAACCCAGACTAACCCCCATGCTCTGTAATAATCCAGGTTAACGCTTTTTCTCTGTAGTAGCCTGGTCTAACCCTCTCTCTCTCTGTAATAACCCAGTCTAACCCTCTCTCTCTCTGTAATAACCCAGTCTAACCGTCTCTCTCTGTAATAACCGAATCTAACCCTCTGTCTCTCTGTAATAATCCAGTCAAACCCTCTCTCTGTAATAACGCAGACTAACCCTCTCTCTGTAATAACCCAGTCTAACCCTCTCTCTCTGTAAAATCCAGTCTAACCCCATCTCGCTCTGTAATAACCCAGTCAAACCCTCTCTCTCTGTAATAAACCAGTCAAACCCTCTCACTCTCTGTAATAACCCAGACTAACCCTCTCTGTAATAACCCAGTCTAACCCCCACGCTCTGTAATAACCCAGGTTAACGCTTTTACTCTGTAATATACGGTCTAACCCTCCCTCTCTCTGTAATAACCCAGTCTAACCCTCCCTCTCTCTGTAATAACCCAGTCTAACGCTCTCTCTCTCTGTAATAACCCAGACTAACCCTCTCTGTAATAAGCCAGTCTAACCCTCTCTCTCTGTAAAATCCAGTCTAACCCCATGTCTCTCTGTAATAACCCAGTCAAACCCTCTCTCTCTCTGTAATAACCCAGTCTAACCCTCTCTCTCTGTAAAATCCAGTCTAACCCCATCTCTCTCTGTAATAACCCAGTCAAACCCTCTCTCTCTGTAATAACCCAGTCTAACCCTCTCTCTCTCTGTAATAACCCAGTCTAACCCTCTCTCTCTGTAAAATCCAGTCTAACCCCATCTCTCACTGTAATAACCCAGTCAAACCCTCTCTCTCTGTAATAACCCAGTCTAAACCTCTCTCTCTGTAATAACCCAGACTAACCCTCTCTGTAATAACCCAGTCTAACCCTCTCTCTCTGTAAAATCCAGTCTAACCCTCTCTCTCTGTAATAACCCAGTCTAACCCTCTCTCTCTGTAATAACCCAGTCTAACCCTCTCTCTCTGTAATAACCCAGTCTAACCTTCTCTCTCTGTAATAACCCAGTCTAATCCTCTCTCTCTGTAATAACCCAGTCTAACCCTCTCTCTCTGTAATAACCCAGTCTAACCCTCTCTCTCTGTAATAACCCAGTCTAACCCTCTCTCTCTGTAATAACCCAGTCTAACCCTCTCTCTCTGTAATAACCCAGTCTAACCCTCTCTCTGTAATAACCCAGTCTAACCCTCTCTCTTTGTAATAACCCAGTCTAACCCTCTCTCTCTGTAATAACCCAGTCTAACCCTGTCTCTCTCTGTAATAACCCAGACTAACCCTCTCTGTAATATCCCAGTCTAACCCTCAATCTCTGTAAAATCCAGTCTAACCCCATGTCTCTCTGTAATAACCCAGTCAAACCCTCTCTCTCTGTAATAACCCAGTCTAACCCTCTCTCTCTGTAATAACCCAGACTAACCCTCTCTGTAATAACCCAGTCTAACCCTCTCTCTCTCTCTCTCTCTCTGTCCCTCTGTCTGTAATAACCCAGTCTAACCCTCCCTCACTCTGTAATAACCCAGTCTAACGCTCTGTCTCTCTCTGTAATAACCCAGACAAACCCACTCTGTAATAAGCCAGTCTAACCCTCTCTCTCTGTAAAATCCAGTCTAACCCCATGTCTCTCTGTAATAACCCAGTCAAACCCTCTCTCTCTCTCTGTAATAACCCAGTCTAACCCTCTCTCTCTGTAAAATCCAGTCTAACCCCATCTCTCTCTGTAATAACCCAGTCAAACCCTCTTTCTCTGTAATAACCCAGTCTAACCCTCTGTCTCTCTGTAATAACCCAGACTAACCCTCTCTGTAATAACCCAGTCTAACCCTCAATCTCTGTAAAATCCAGTCTAACCCCATATCTCTCTGTAATAACCCAGTCAAACCCTCTCTCTCTGTAATAACCCAGTCTAACCCTCTCTCTCTCTGTAATAACCCAGGCTAACCCTCTCTGTAATAACCCAGTCTAACCCTCTCTCTCTGTAAAATCCAGTCTAACCCCATCTCTCTCTGTAATAACCCAGTCGAACCCTCTCTCTCTCTGTAATAGCCCAGTCGAACCCTCTCTCTCTGTATAACCCAGTCTAACCCTCTCTCTCTGTAATAACCCAGTCTAACCCTGTCTCTCTCTGTAATAACCCAGACTAACCCTCTCTGTAATATCCCAGTCTAACCCTCTCTCTCTGTAAAATCCAGTCTAACCCCATCTCTCTCTGTAATAACCCAGTCAAACTCTCTCTCTCTGTTATAACCCAGTCTAACCCTCTCTCTCTCTGTAATAACCCAGACTAACCCTCTCTGTAATAACCCAGTCTAACCCTCTCTCTCTGTAAAATCCAGTCTAACCCCATCTCTCACTGTAATAACCCAGTCAAACCCTCTCTCTCTGTAATAACCCAGTCTAACCCTCTCTCTCTCTGTAATAACCCAGACTAACCCTCTCTGTAATAACCCAGTCTAACCCTCTCTCTCTCTCTCTCTCCCTCTGTCTGTAATAACCCAGTCTAACCCTCTCTCTCTCTCTCTCTCTAATAACCGAATCTAACCCTCTGTCTCTCTGTAATAACCCAGTCTAACCCCCACGCTCTGTAATAACCCAGGTTAAAGCTTTTTCTCTGTAATAGCCCGGTCTAACCATCCCTCTCTCTGTAATAACCCAGTCTAACCCTCCCTCTCTCTGTAATAACCCAGTCTAACCCTCTCTCTCTCTGTAATAACACAGACTAATCCTCTCTGTAATAAGCCAGTCTAACCCTCTCTCTCTGTAAAATCCAGTCTAACCCCATGTCTCTCTGTAATAACCCAGTCAAACCCTCTCTCTCTCTGTAATAACCCAAGTCTAACCCTCTCTCTCTGTAAAATCCAGTCTAACCCCATCTCTCTCTGTAATAACCCAGTCAAACCCTCTCTCTCTCTGTAATAACCCAGACTAACCCTCTCTGTAATAACCCAGTCTAACCCTCAATCTCTGTAAAATCCAGTCTAACCCCATGTCTCACTGTAATAACCCAGTCAAACCCTCTCTCTCTGTAATAACCCAGTCTAACCCTCTCTCTCTGTAATAACCCGGACTAACCGTCTCTCTAATAACCCAGTCTAACCCTCTCTCTCTGTAAAATCCAGTCTAACCCCATCTCTATCTGTAATAACCCAGTCAAACCCTCTCTCTCTATGTAATAACCCAGTCTAACCCTCTGTCTCTGTAATAACCCACTCTAACCCTCTCTCTCTCTGTAATAACCCAGTCTAACCCTCTCTCTGTAATAACCCAGACTAACCTTCTCTCTCTGTAATAACCCAGTCTAACCTTCTCTCTCTGTAAAATCCAGTCTAACACCATCTCTCTCTGTAATAACCCAGTCTAACCCTCTCTCTCTGTAATAACCCAGTCTAACCCTCTCTCTCTCTCTGTAATAACCCAGACTAACCCTCTCTCTCTCTCTGTAATAACCCAGTCTAACCTTCTCTCTCTATAAAATCCAATCTAACCCCATCTCTCTCTGTAATAACCCAATCTCTCTCTGTAATAACCCAGTCTAACCCCATCTCTCTGTAATAACCCAGTCTAACCCCATCTCTCTCTGTAATAACCCAGTCTAACCCTCTCTCTCCGTAATAACCCAGTCTAACCCTCTCTCTCCGTAATAACCCAGTCTAACCCTCTCTCTCCGTAATAACCCAGTCTAACCCTCTCTCTCCGTAATAACCCAGTCTAACCCTCTCTCTCCGTAATAACCCAGTCTAACCCTCTCTCTCCGTAATAACCCAGTCTAACCCTCTCTCTCCGTAATAACCCAGTCTAACCCTCTCTCTCCGTAATAACCCAGTCTAACCCTCTCTCTCCGCAATAACCCAGTCTAACCCTCTCTCTCCGTAATAACCCAGTCTAACCCTCTCTCTCCGTAATAACCCAGTCTAACCCTCTCTCTCCGTAATAACCCAGTCTAACCCTCTCTCTCCGTAATAATCCAGTCTAACCCTCTCTCTGTAATAACCCAGTCTAACCCTCTCTCTCTGTAATAACCCAGTCTAACCCTCTCTGTAATAACCCAGTCTAACCCTCTCTGTAATAACCCAGTCTAACCCTCTCTCTCTGTAATAACCCAGTCTAACCCTCACTCTCCGTAATAACCCAGTCTAACCCTCTCTCTCTGCAATAACCCAGTCTAACCCTCTCTCTCTGTAATAACCCAGTCTAACCCTCTCTCTGTAATAACCCAGTCTAACCCTGTCTCTCTCTGTAATAACCCAGACTAACCCTCTCTGTAATATCCCAGTCTAACCCTGTCTCTCTGTAATATCCAGTCTAACCCCATGTCTCTCTGTAATAACCCAGTCAAACCCTCTCTCTCTATAATAACCCAGTCTAACCCTCTATCTCTCTGTTATAATCCAGACTAACCCTCTCTGTAATAACCCAGTCTAACGCTCTCTCTCTGTAAAATCCAGTCTAACCCCATCTCTCTCTGTAATAACCCAGTCAATCCCACTCTCTCTGTAATAACCCAGTCTAACCCTCTCTCTCTGTAATAACCCAGTCTAACCCTCTCTCTCTGTAATAACCCAGTCTAACCCTCTCTCTCTGTAATAACCCAGTCTAACCCTCTCTCTGTAATAACCCAGTCTAACCCTCTCTCTCTGTAATAACCCAGTCTAACCCTCTCTCTCTGTAATAACCCAGTCTAACCCTCTCTCTCTGTAATAACCCAGTCTAACCCTCTCTCTGTAATAACCCAGTCTAACCCTGTCTCTCTCTGTAATAACCCAGACTAACCCTCTCTGTAATATCCCAGTCTAACCCTCTCTCTCTGTAATATCCAGTCTAACCCTCTCTCTCTGTAATAACCCAGTCTAACCCTCTCTCTCTGTAATAACCCAGTCTAACCCACTCTCTCTGTAAAATCCAGTCTAACCCCATCTCTCTCTGTAATAACCCAGTCAATCCCTCTCTCTCTCTCTCTCTCTCCTTCTGTCTGTAATAACCCAGTCTAACCCTCTCTCTCTCTCTGTAATAACCCAGTCTATCCCCCACGCTCTGTAATAACCCAGGTTAACGCTTTTTCTCTGTAATAGCCCGGTCTGACCCTCCCTCTCTCTGTAATAGCCGGTCTAACCCTCCCTCTCTCTGTAATAACCCAGTCTAACCCTCCCTCTCTCTGTAATAACCCAGTCTAACCCTCCCTCTCTCTGTAATTACCCAGTCTAACCCTCCCTCTCTCTGTAATAACCCAGTCTAACCCTCCCTCTCTCTGTAATAACCCAGTCTAACCCTGTCTCTCTCTGTAATAACCCAGACTAACCCTCTCTGTAATATCCCAGTCTAACCCTCTCTCTCTGTAATATCCAGTCTAACCCTCTCTCTCTGTAATAACCCAGTCTAACCCTCTCTCTCTGTAATAACCCAGTCTAACCCACTCTCTCTGTAAAATCCAGTCTAACCCCATCTCTCTCTGTAATAACCCAGTCAATCCCTCTCTCTCTCTCTCTCTCTCTCCTTCTGTCTGTAATAACCCAGTCTAACCCTCTCTCTCTCTCTGTAATAACCCAGTCTATCCCCCACGCTCTGTAATAACCCAGGTTAACGCTTTTTCTCTGTAATAGCCCGGTCTGACCCTCCCTCTCTCTGTAATAGCCGGTCTAAACCTCCCTCTCTCTGTAATAACCCAGTCTAACCCTCCCTCTCTCTGTAATAACCCAGTCTAACCCTCCCTCTCTCTGTAATAACCCAGTCTAACCCTCCCTCTCTCTGTAATAACCCAGTCTAACCCTCCCTCTCTCTGTAATAACCCAGTCTAACCCTCCCTCTCTCTGTAATAACCCAGTCTAACCCTCCCTCTCTCTGTAATAACCCAGTCTAACCCTCCCTCTCTCTGTAATAACCCAGTCTAACCCTCCCTCTCTCTGTAATAACCCAGTCTAACCCTCCCCCTCTCTGTAATAACCCAGTCTAACCCTCTCTGTAATAACCCAGTCTAACCCTCTCTGTAATAACCCAGTCTAACCCTCTCTGTAATAACCCAGTCTAACCCTCTCTGTAATAACCCAGTCTAACCCTCTCTGTAATAACCCAGTCTAACCCTCTCTGTAATAACCCAGTCTAACCCTCTCTGTAATAACCCAGTCTAACCCTCTCTGTAATAACCCAGTCTAACCCTCCCTGTAATAACCCAGTCTAACCCTCTCTCTCTGTAATAACCGAATCTAACCCTCTGTCTCTCTGTAATAACCCAGTCTAACCCCCACGCTCTGTAATAACCCAGGTTAACGCTTTTTCTCTGTAGTAGCCTGGTCTAACCCTCCCTCTCTCTGTAATAACCCAGTCTAACGCTCTCTCTCTTTGTAATAACCCTGTCTAACCCTCTCTGTAATTAGCCAGTCTAACTTTCTCTCTCTGTAAAATCCAGTCTAACCCCATCTCTCTCTGTAATAACTCAGTCAAACCCTCTCTCTCTCTCTGTAATAACCCAGACTAACCCTCTCTGTAATAACCCAGTCTAACCCTCTCTCTCTGTAATAACCCAGTCTAACCCTCTCTCTCTGTAATAACCCAGTCTAACCCTCTCTCTCTCTGTAATAACCCAGACTAACCCTCTCTGTAATAACCCAGTCTAACCCTCTCTCTCTCTGTAAAATCCAGTCTAACCCCATCTCTCACTGTAATAACCCAGTCAAACCCTCTCTCTCTGTAATAACCCAGTCTAAACCTCTCTCTCTGTAATAACCCAGACTAACCCTCTCTGTAATAACCCAGTCTAACCCTCTCTCTCTGTAAAATCCAGTCTAACCCCATCTCTCTCTGTAATAACCCAGTCAAACCCTCTCTCTCTCTGTAATAACCCAGTCTAACCCTCTCTCTCTCTGTAATAACCCAGTCTAACCCTCTCTCTCTCTGTAATAACCCAGTCTAACCCTCTCTCTCTGTAAAATCCAGTCTAACCCCATCTCTCTCTGTAATAACCCAGTCTAACCCTCTCTCTCTGTAATAACCCAGTCTAACACTCTCTCTCTGTAATAACCCAGTCTAACCCTCTCTCTCTCTGTAATAACCCAGTCTAACCCTCTCTCTCTCTGTAATAACCCAGTCTAACCCTCTCTCTCTCTGTAATAACCCAGTCTAACCCTCTCTCTCTCTGTAATAACCCAGTCTAACCTTCTCTCTCTCTGTAATAACCCAGTCTAACCCTCTCTCTCTCTGTAATAACCCAGTCTAACCCTCTCTCTCTCAGTAATAACCCAGTCTAACCCTCTCTCTCTGTAATAACCCAGTCTAACCCTCTCTCTCTGTAATAACCCAGTCTAACCCTCTCTCTCTGTAATAACCCAGTCTAACCCTCTCTCTCTGTAATAACCCAGTCTAACGCTCTCTCTCTGTAATAACCCAGTCTAACCCTCTCTCTCTGTAATAACCCAGTCTAACCCTCTCTCTCTGTAATAACCCAGTCTAACCCTCTCTCTCTGTAATAACCCAGTCTAATCCTCTCTCTCTGTAATAACCCAGTCTAACCCTCTCTCTCTGTAATAACCCAGTCTAACCCTCTCTCTGTAATAACCCAGTCTAACCCTCTCTCTTTGTAATAACCCAGTCTAACCCTCTCTCTCTGTAATAACCCAGTCTAACCCTGTCTCTCTCTGTAATAACCCAGACTAACCCTCTCTGTAATATCCCAGTCTAACCCTCAATCTCTGTAAAATCCAGTCTAACCCCATGTCTCTCTGTAATAACCCAGTCAAACCCTCTCTCTCTGTAATAACCCAGTCTAACCCTCTCTCTCTGTAATAACCCAGACTAACCCTCTCTGTAATAACCCAGTCTAACCCTCTCTCTCTCTCTCTCTCTCTCTGTCCCTCTGTCTGTAATAACCCAGTCTAACCCTCTCTCTCTCTAATAACCGAACCTAACCCTCTGTCTCTCTGTAATAACCCAGTCTAACCCCCACGCTCTGTAATAACCCAGGTTAACGCTTTTTCTCTGTAATAGCCCGGTCTAACCCTCCCTCTCTCTGTAATAACCCAGTCTAACCCTCCCTCTCTCTGTAATAACCCAGTCTAACGCTCTATCTCTCTGTAATAGCCCAGACTAACCCTCTCTGTAATAAGCCAGTCTAACCCTCTCTCTCTGTAAAATCCAGTCTAACCCCATGTCTCTCTGTAATAACCCAGTCAAACCCTCTCTCTCTCTGTAATAACCCAGTCTAACCCTCTCTCTCTCTGTAATAACCCAGACTAACCCTCTCTCTCTCTCTGTAATAACCCAGTCTAACCCTCTCTCTCTGTAAAATCCAGTCTAACCCCATCTCTCTCTGTAATAACCCAGTCAAACCCTCTCTCTCTGTAATAACCCAGTCTAACCCTCTCTCTCTCTGTAATAACCCAGACTAACCCTCTCTGTAATAACCCAGTCTAACCCTCAATCTCTGTAAAATCCAGTCTAAACCCATGTCTCTCTGTAATAACCCAGTCAAACCCTCTCTCTCTGTAATAACCCAGTCTAACCCTCTCTCTCTCTGTAATAACCCAGACTAACCCTCTCTCTCAGTAATAACACAATCTAACCCTCTCTCTCTGTAATTACCCAGTCTAACCCTCTCTCTCTGTAATAACCCAGTCAAACCCTCTCTCTGTAATAACCCAGACTAACCCTCTCTTTAATAACCCAGTCTAACCCTCTCTCTCTGTAAAATCCAGTCTAACCCCATTTCTCTCTGTAATAACCCAGTCAAACCCTCTCACTCTCTGTAATAACCCAGACTAACCCTCTCTGTAATAACCCAGTCTAACCCTCTCTCTCTCTCTCTCTCCCTCTCCCTCTGTCTGTAATAACCCAGTCTAACCCTCTCTCTCTCTCTAATAACCGATTCTAACCCTCTGTCTCTCTGTAATAACCCAGTCTAACCCCCACGCTCTGTAATAACCCAGGTTAACGCTTTTTCTCTGTAATAGCCCGGTCTAACCCTCCCTCTCTCTGTAATAACCCAGTCTAACCCTCCCTCACTCTGTAATAACCCAGTCTAACGCTCTCTCTCTCTCTGTAATAACCCAGACAAACCCACTCTGTAATAAGCCAGTCTAACCCTCTCTCTCTGTAAAATCCAGTCTAACCCCATGTCTCTCTGTAATAACCCAGTCAAACCCTCTCTCTCTCTCTGTAATAACCCAGTCTAACCCTCTCTCTCTGTAAAATCCAGTCTAACCCCATCTCTCTCTGTAATAACCCAGTCAAACCCTCTCTCTCTGTAATAACCCAGTCTAACCCTCTGTCTCTCTGTAATAACCCAGACTAACCCTCTCTGTAATAACCCAGTCTAACCCTCAATCTCTGTAAAATCCAGTCTAACCCCATATCTCTCTGTAATAACCCAGTCAAACCCTCTCTCTCTGTAATAACCCAGTCTAACCCTCTCTCTCTCTGTAATAACCCAGGCTAACCCTCTCTGTAATAACCCAGTCTAACCCTCTCTCTCTGTAAAATCCAGTCTAACCCCATCTCTCTCTGTAATAACCCAGTCGAACCCTCTCTCTCTCTGTAATAGCCCAGTCGAACCCTCTCTCTCTGTATAACCCAGTCTAACCCTCTCTCTCTGTAATAACCCAGTCTAACCCTGTCTCTCTCTGTAATAACCCAGACTAACCCTCTCTGTAATATCCCAGTCTAACCCTCTCTCTCTGTAAAATCCAGTCTAACCCCATCTCTCTCTGTAATAACCCAGTCAAACCCTCTCTCTCTGTAATAACCCAGTCTAACCCTCTCTCTCTCTGTAATAACCCAGACTAACCCTCTCTGTAATAACCCAGTCTAACCCTCTCTCTCTGTAAAATCCAGTCTAACCCCATCTCTCACTGTAATAACCCAGTCAAACCCTCTCTCTCTGTAATAACCCAGTCTAACCCTCTCTCTCTCTGTAATAACCCAGACTAACCCTCTCTGTAATAACCCAGTCTAACCCTCTCTCTCTCTCTCTCTCCCTCTGTCTGTAATAACCCAGTCTAACCCTCTCTCTCTCTCTCTAATAACCGAATCTAACCCTCTGTCTCTCTGTAATAACCCAGTCTAACCCTCTCTCTCTGTAAAATCCAGTCTAACCCCATGTCTCTCTGTAATAACCCAGTCAAACCCTCTCTCTCTCTGTAATAACCCAAGTCTAACCCTCTCTCTCTGTAAAATCCAGTCTAACCCCATCTCTCTCTGTAATAACCCAGTCAAACCCTCTCTCTCTCTGTAATAACCCAGACTAACCCTCTCTGTAATAACCCAGTCTAACCGTCTCTCTAATAACCCAGTCTAACCCTCTCTCTCTGTAAAATCCAGTCTAACCCCATCTCTATCTGTAATAACATAGTCAAACCCTCTCTCTCTATGTAATAACCCAGTCTAACCCTCTCTGTCTCTGTAATAACCCAGTCTAACCCTCTCTCTCTCTGTAATAACCCAGTCTAACCCTCTCTCTGTAATAACCCAGACTAACCTTCTCTCTCTGTAATAACCCAGTCTAACCTTCTCTCTCTGTAAAATCCAGTCTAAAACCATCTCTCTCTGTAATAATCCAGTCTAACCCTCTCTCTCTGTAATAACCCAGTCTAACCCTCTCTCTCTCTCTGTAATAACCCAGTCTAACCTTCTCTCTCTATAAAATCCAGTCTAACCCCATCTCTCTCTGTAATAACCCAATCTCTCTCTGTAATAACCCAGTCTAACCCCATCTCTCTCTGTAATAACCCAGTCTAACCCCATCTCTCTCTGTAATAACCCAGTCTAACCCTCTCTCTCTGTAATAACCCAGTCTAACCCTCTCTCTCCGTAATAACCCAGTCTAACCCTCTCTCTCCGTAATAACCCAGTCTAACCCTCTCTCTCCGTAATAACCCAGTCTAACCCTCTCTCTCCGTAATAACCCAGTCTAACCCTCTCTCTCCGTAATAACCCAGTCTAACCCTCTCTCTCCGCAATAACCCAGTCTAACCCTCTCTCTCCGTAATAACCCAGTCTAACCCTCTCTCTCCGTAATAACCCAGTCTAACCCTCTCTATCCGTAATAACCCAGTCTAACCCTCTCTCTGTAATAACCCAGTCTAACCCTCTCTCTCTGTAATAACCCAGTCTAACCCTCTCTCTCTGTAATAACCCAGTCTAACCCTCACTCTCCGTAATAACCCAGTCTAACCCTCTCTCTCTGCAATAACCCAGTCTAACCCTCTCTCTCTGTAATAACCCAGTCTAACCCTCTCTCTGTAATAACCCAGTCTAACCCTGTCTCTCTCTGTAATAACCCAGACTAACCCTCTCTGTAATATCCCAGTCTAACCCTCTCTCTCTGTAATATCCAGTCTAACCCCATGTCTCTCTGTAATAACCCAGTCAAACCCTCTCTCTCTATAATAACCCAGTCTAACCCTCTATCTCTCTGTAATAACCCAGACTAACCCTCTCTGTAATAACCCAGTCTAACGCTCTCTCTCTGTAAAATCCAGGCTAACCCCATCTCTCTCTGTAATAACCCAGTCAATCCCTCTCTCTCTGTAATAACCCAGTCTAACCCTCGCTCTCTGTAATAACCCAGTCTAACCCTCTCTCTCTGTAATAACCCAGTCTAACCCTCTCTCTCTGTAATAACCCAGTCTAACCCTCTCTCTCTGTAATAACCCAGTCTAACCCTCTCTCTGTAATAACCCAGTCTAACCCTCTCTCTCTGTAATAACCCAGTCTAACCCTCTCTCTCTGTAATAACCCAGTCTAACCCTCTCTCTCTGTAATAACCCAGTCTAACCCTCTCTCTGTAATAACCCAGTCTAACCCTGTCTCTCTCTGTAATAACCCAGACTAACCCTCTCTGTAATATCCCAGTCTAACCCTCTCTCTGTAATATCCAGTCTAACCCTCTCTCTCTGTAATAACCCAGTCTAACCCTCTCTCTCTGTAATAACCCAGTCTAACCCACTCTCTCTGTAAAATCCAGTCTAACCCCATCTCTCTCTGTAATAACCCAGTCAATCCTCTCTCTGTAATAACCCAGTCTAACCCTCTCTCTCTCTGTAATAACCCAGACTAACCCTCTCTGTAATAACCCAGTCTAACCCTCCCTCTCTCTCTCTCTCTCTCTCTCTCTCCTTCTGTCTGTAATAACCCAGTCTAACCCTCTCTCTCTCTCTGTAATAACCCAGTCTATCCCCCACGCTCTGTAATAACCCAGGTTAACGCTTTTTCTCTGTAATAGCCCGGTCTGACCCTCCCTCTCTCTGTAATAGCCGGTCTAACCCTCCCTCTCTCTGTAATAACCCAGTCTAACCCTCCCTCTCTCTGTAATAACCCAGTCTAACCCTCCCTCTCTCTGTAATAACCCAGTCTAACCCTCCCTCTCTCTGTAATAACCCAGTCTAACCCTCCGTCTCTCTGTAATAACCCAGTCTAACCCTCCCTCTCTCTGTAATAACCCAGTCTAACCCTCCCTCTCTCTGTAATAACCCAGTCTAACCCTCCCTCTCTCTGTAATAACGCAGTCTAACCCTCCCTCTCTCTGTAATAACCCAGTCTAACCCTCCCTCTCTCTGTAATAACCCAGTCTAACCCTCCCTCTCTCTGTAATAACCCAGTCTAACCCTCCCTCTCTCTGTAATAACCCAGTCTAACCCTCCCTCTCTCTGTAATAACCCAGTCTAACCCTCCCCCTCTCTGTAATAACCCAGTCTAACCCTCTCTGTAATAACCCAGTCTAACCCTCTCTGTAATAACCCAGTCTAACCCTCTCTGTAATAACCCAGTCAAACCCTCTCTGTAATAACCCAGTCTAACCCTCTCTGTAATAACCCAGTCTAACCCTCTCTGTAATAACCCAGTCTAACCCTCTCTGTAATAACCCAGTCTAACCCTCTCTGTAATAACCCAGTCTAACCCTCTCTGTAATAACCCAGTCTAACCCTCTCTGTAATAACCCAGTCTAACCCTCTCTGTAATAACCCAGTCTAACCCTCTCTGTAATAACCCAGTCTAACCCTCTCTGTAATAACCCAGTCTAACCCTCTCTGTAATAACCCAGTCTAACCCTCTCTGTAATAACCCAGTCTAACCCTCCCTGTAATAACCCAGTCTAACCCTCTCTCTCTGTAATAACCGAATCTAACCCTCTGTCTCTCTGTAATAACCCAGTCTAACCCCCACGCTCTGTAATAACCCAGGTTAACGCTTTTTCTCTGTAGTAGCCTGGTCTAACCCTCCCTCTCTCTGTAATAACCCAGTCTAACGCTCTCTCTCTTTGTAATGACCCTGTCTAACCCTCTCTGTAATTAGCCAGTCTAACTTTCTCTCTCTGTAAAATCCAGTCTAACCCCATCTCTCTCTGTAATAACTCAGTCAAACCTTCTCTCTCTCTCTGTAATAACCCAGACTAACCCTCTCTGTAATAACCCAGTCTAACCCTCTCTCTCTGTAATAACCCAGACTAACCCTCTCTGTAATAGCCCAATCTAACCCTCTCTCTCTCTCTCTCTCTCTCTCTCTCTCTCCTCTGTCTGTAATAACCCAGTCTAACCCTCTCTCTCTGTAATAACCGAATCTAACCCTCGGTCTCTCTGTAATAACCCAGGTTAACGCTTTTTCTCTGTAATAGCCCGGTCTAACCCTCCATCTCTCTGTAATAGCCCGGTCTAACCCTCCCTCTCTCTGTAATAACCCAGTCTAACCCTCCCTCTCTCTGTAATAACCCGGTCACACCCTCCCTCTCTCTGTAATAACCTGGACTAACCCTGCCTCTCTCTGTAATAACCCAGTCTAACCCTCCCTCTCTCTGTAATAACCCAGTCTAACCCTCCCTCTCTCTGTAATAGCCCAGTCTAACCCTCCCTCTCTCTGTAATAACCCAGTCTAACCCACCCTCTCTCTGTAATAACCCAGTCTAACCCACCCTCTCTCTGTAATAACCCAGTCTAACCCACCCTCTCTCTGTAATAACCCAGTCTAACCCTCTCTGTAATAACCCAGTCTAACCCTCTCTGTAATAACCCAGTCTAACCCTCTCTGTAATAACCCAGTCTAACCCTCTCTGTAATAACCCAGTCTAACCCTCTCTGTAATAACCCAGTCTAACCCTCTCTGTAATAACCCAGTCTAACCCTCTCTGTAATAACCCAGTCTAACCCTCTCCGTAATAACCCAGTCTAACCCTCTCCGTAATAACCCAGTCTAACCCTCTCTGTAATAACCCAGTCTAACCCTCCCTTAATAACCCAGTCTAACCCTCTCTGAAATTACCCAGTCTAACCCTCTCTGTAATAACCCAGTCTAACCCTCTCTGTAATAACCCAGTCTAACCCTCTCTGTAATAACCCAGTCTAACCCTCTGTAATTATCCAGTCTAACCCTCTCTGTAATAACCCAGTCTAACCCTCTCTGTAATAACCCAGTCTAACCCTCTCTGTAATAACCCAGTCTAACCCTCTCTGTAATAACCCACTCTAACCCTCTCTGTAATAACCCACTGTAACCTTCTCTGTAATAACCCACTCTAACCCTCTCTGTAATAACCCAGTCTAACCCTCTCTGTAATAACCCAGTCTAACCCTCTCTGTAATAACCCAGTCTAACCCTCTCTCTCTGTAAAATCCAGTCTAACCCCATCTCTCTCTGTAATAGCCCAGTCGAACCCTCTCTCTCTGTAATAGCCCAGTCCAACCCTCTCTCTCTCTGTAATAGACCAGTCTAACCCTCTCTCTCTGTCTGTAAAAACCCAGTCTAACCCCCTCACTCTCTGTAATAACCCAGTCTAACCCTCTCTCTCTCTCTCTCCCCCTCTCTCTGTAATAACCCAGTCTAACCGTCTCTCTCTGTAATAACCGAATCTAACCCTCTGTCACTCTGTAATAACCCAGACTAACCGCCACGCTCTGTAAGAACCCAGGTAAACGCTTTATCTCTGTAGTAGCCTGGTCTAACCCTCCCTCTCTCTGTAATAACCCAGTCTAACGCTCTCTCTCTCTGTAATAACCCAGTCTAACCCTCTCTGTAATAAGCCAGTCTAACCCTCTCTCTCTGTAAAATCCAGTCTAACCCCATCTCTCTCTGTAATAACCCAGTCAAACCCTCTCTCTCTCTGTAATAACCCAGACTAACCCTCTCTGTAATAACCCAGTTTAACCCTCTCTCTCTGTAAAATCCAGTCTAACGCCATCTGTCTCTGTAATAACCCAGTCTAACCCTCTCTCTCTGTAATAACCCAGTCTAACCCTCTCTCTCTGAAATAACCCAGTCTAACCCTCTCTCTCTGTAATAACCCAGTCTAACCCTCTCTCTCTGTAATAACCCAGTCTAACCCTCTCTCTCTGTAATAAACCAGTCTAACCCTCTCTCTCTGTAATAACCCAGTTTAACCCTCTCTCTGTAATAACCCAGTCTAACCCTCTCTCTCTGTAATAACCCAGTCTAACCCTGTCTCTCTCTGTAATAACCCAGACTAACCCTCTCTGTAATAACCCAGTCTAACCCCCTCTCTCTGTAATAACCCAGTCTAACCCTCTCTCTGTAATAACCCAGTCTAACCCTCTCTCTCTGTATTAACCCAGTCTAACCCTCTCTCTCTGTAATAACCCAGTCAAACCCTCTCTCTCTGTAATAACCCAGTCTAACCCTCTCTCTGTAATAACCCAGACTAACCCTCTCTGTAATAACCCAGTCTAACCCTCTCCGTAATAACCCAGTCTAACCCTCTCTCTCCGTAATAACCCAGTCTAACCCTCTCACTCCGTAATAACCCAGTCTAACCCTCTCTCTCCGTAATAACCCAGTCTAACCCTCTCTCTCCGTAATAACCCAGTCTAACCCTCTCTCTCCGTAATAACCCAGTGTAACCCTCTCTCTCTGTAATAACCCACTCTAACCCTCTCTCTCTGTAATAACCCAGTCTAACCCCCTCTCTCTGTAATAACC
Source organism: Cetorhinus maximus (assembly GCF_964194155.1). Taxonomy (NCBI): domain Eukaryota; kingdom Metazoa; phylum Chordata; class Chondrichthyes; order Lamniformes; family Cetorhinidae; genus Cetorhinus; species Cetorhinus maximus. The sequence goes on along the minus strand of NC_135902.1, from coordinate 1,593,595 downwards.
CAGTCAAACCCTCTCTCTCTGTAATAACCCAGTCTAACCCTCTCTCTCTCTGTAATAACCCAGACTAACCCTCTCTGTAATAACCCAGTCTAACCCTCTCTCTCCGTAATAACCCAGTCTAACCCTCTCTCTCCGTAATAACCCAGTCTAACCCTCTCTCTCCGTAATAACCCAGTCTAACCCTCTCTCTCCGTAATAACCCAGTCTAACCCTCTCTCTCTGTAATAACCCAGTCTAACCCTCTCTCTCTGTAATAACCCAGTCTAACCCTCTCTCTCTGTAATAACCCAGTCTAACCCTCTCTCTCTGTAATAACCCAGTCTAACCCTCCCTCTCTGTAATAACCCAGTCTAACCCTCCCTCTCTGTAACAACCCAGTCTAACCCTCCCTCTCTGTAATAACCCAGTCTAACCCTCTCTCTCTGCAGTAACCCAGTCTAAACCTCTCTCTCTGTAATAACCGAGTCTAACCCTCTCTCTCTGTAATAACCCAGTCTAACCCTCTCTCTCTGTAATAACCCAGTCTAACCCTCTCTCTCTGTAATAACCCAGTCTAACCCTCTCTCTCTGTAATAACCCAGTCTAACCCTCTCTCTCTGTAATAACCCAGTCTAACCCTCTCTCTCTGTAATAACCCAGTCTAACCCTCTCTCTCTGTAATAACCCAGTCTAACCCTCTCTCTCTGTAATAACCCAGTCTAACCCTCTCTCTCTGTAATAACCCAGTCTAACCCTCTCTCTCTGTAATAACCCAGTCTAACCCTCTCTCTCTGTAATAACCCAGTCTAACCCTCTCTCTCTGTAATAACCCAGTCTAACCCTCTCTCTCTGTAATAACCCAGTCTAACCCGCTCTCTCAGTAATAACCCAGTCTAACCCTCTCTCTCTGTAATAACCCAGTCTAACCCTCTCTCTCTGTAATAACCCAGTCTAACCCTCTCTCTCTGTAATCACCCAGTCTAACCCTCTCGCTCTGTAATAACCCAGTCTAACCCTCTCTCTCTGTAATAACCCACTCTAACCCTCTCTCTCTGTAATAACCCAGTCTAACCCTCTCTCTCTGTAATAACCCAGTCTAACCCTCTCTCTCTGTAATAACCCAGTCTATCCCTCTCTCTCTGTAATAACCCAGTCTAACCCTCTCTCTCTGTAATAACCCAGTCTAACCCTGCCTCTCTGTAATAACCCAGTCTAACCCTCTCTCTCTGTAATAACCCAGTCTAACCCTCTCTCTCTGTAATAACAGTCTAACCCTCTCTCTCTGTAATAACACAGTCTAACCGTCTCTCTCTGTAATAACACAGTCTAACCCTCTCGCTCTGTAATAACACAGTCTAACCCTCTCTCTCAGTAATAACACAGTCTAACCCTCTCTCTCAGTAATAACACAGTCTAACCCTCTCTCTCAGTAATAACCCAGTCGAACCCTCTCTCTCTGAAATAGCCCAGTCGAACCCTCTCTCTCTCTGTATTAGCCCAGTCGAACCCTCTCTCTCTCTGTAACAGCCCAGTCCAACACTCTCTCTCTATGTAATAGCCCAGTCTCACCCTCTCTCTCTGTAATAACCCAGTCTAACCCCCTCACTCTCTGTAATAACCCAGTCTAACCCTCTCTCTCTCTCTCTCTCTCTCCCTCTCTCTGTAATAACCCAGTCTAACCGTCTCTCTCTGTAATAACCGAATCTAACCCTCTGTCTCTCTGTAATAATCCAGTCTAACCCCCACGCTCTGTAAGAACCCAGGTTAACGCTTTTTCTCTGTAGTAGCCCGGTCTAACCCTCCCTCTCTCTGTAATAACCCAGTCTAACGCTCTCTCTCTGTAAAATCCAGTCTAACCCCATCTCTCTCTGTAATAACCCAGTCAAACCCTCTCTCTCTGTAATAACCCAGTCTAACCCTCTCTCTCTCTGTAATAACCCAGACTAACCCTCTCTGTAATAACCCAGTCTAACCCTCTCTCTCCGTAATAACCCAGTCTAACCCTCTCTCTCCGTAATAACCCAGTCTAACCCTCTCTCTCCGTAATAACCCAGTCTAATCCTCTCTCTCCGTAATAACCCACTCTAACCCTCTCTCTCCGTAATAACCCACTCTAACCCTCTCTCTCTGTAATAACCCAGTCTAACCCCCTCTCTCTGTAATAACCCAGTCAAACCCTCTCTCTCTGTAATAACCCAGTCTAACCCTCTCTCTCCGTAATAACCCAGTCTAACCCTCTCTCTCCGTAATAACCCAGTCTAACCCTCTCTCTCCGTAATAACCCACTCTAACCCTCTCTCTCCGTAATAACCCACTCTAACCCTCTCTCTCTGTAATAACCCAGTCTAACCCCCTCTCTCTGTAATAACCCAGTCAAACCCTCTCTCTCTGTAATAACCCAGTCTAACCCTCTCTCTCTCTGTAATAACCCAGTCTAACCCTCTCCGTAATAACCCAGTCTAACCCTCTCTCTCTGTAATAACCCAGTCTAACCCTCTCTCTCTGTAATAACCCAGTCTAACCCTCTCTCTCTGTAATAACCCAGTCTAACCCTCTCTCTCTGTAATAACCCAGTCTAACCCTCTCTCTCTGTAATAACCCAGTCTAACCCCATCTCTCTCTGTAATAACCCAGTCAAACCCTCTCTCTCTGTAATAACCCAGTCTAACCCTCTCTCTCTCTGTAATAACCCAGACTAACCCTCTCTGTAATAACCCAGTCTAACCCCCTCTGTAATAACCCAGTCTAACCCTCTCTCTCTGTAATAACCCAGTCTAACCCTCTCTCTCTCTGTAATAACCCAGACTAACCCTCTCTGTAATAACCCAGACTAACCCTCTCTGTAATAACCCAGACTAACCCTCTCTGTAATAACCCAGTCTAACCCTCTCTCTCTCTAATAACCGAATCTAACCCTCTGTCTCTCTGTAATAACCCAGACTAACCCTCTCTGTAATAACCCAGTCAAACCCTCTCTCTCTCTGGAATTACCCAGACTAACCCTTTCTGTAATAAGCCAGTCTAACCCTCTCTCTCTGTAAAATCCAGTCTAACCCCATGTCTCTCTGTAATAACCCAGTCAAACCCTCTCTCTCTCTGTAATAACCCAGTCTAACCCTCTCTCTCTGTAATAACCCAGTCTAACCCTCTCTCTCTGTAATAACCCAGTCTAACCCTCTCTCTCTGTAATAACCCAGTCTAACCCTCTCTCTCTGTAAAATCCAGTCTAACCCCATCTCTCTGTAATAACCCAGTCAAACCCTCTCTCTCTCTAATAACCAAGTCTAACCCTCTCTCTCTCTGTAATAACCCAGACTAACCCTCTCTGTAATAACCCAGTCTAACCCTCTCTCTCTCTAATAACCGAATCTAACCCTCTGTCTCTCTGTAATAACCCAGTCTAACCCCCACGCTCTGTAATAACCCAGGTTAACGCTTTTTCTCTGTAATAGCCCGGTCTAACCCTCCCTCTCTCTGTAATAACCCAGTCCAACCCTCCCTCTCTCTGTAACAACCCAGACTAACCCTCTATCTCTCTGTAATAACCCAGTCTAACCCTCTCTCTCTCTGTAATAATCCAGTCTAACCCCATCTCTCTCTGTAATAACCCAGTCAAACCCACTTCCTCTGTAATAACCCAGTCTAACCCTCTCTCTCTCTGTAATAACCCAGACTAACCCTTTCTGTAATAAGCCAGTCTAACCCTCTCTCTCTGTAAAATCCAGTCTAACCCCATGTCTCTCTGTAATAACCCAGTCAAACCCTCTCTCTCTCTGTAATAACCCAGTCTAACCCTCTCTCTCTGTAATAACCCAGTCTAACCCCATGTCTCTCTGTAATAACCCAGTCTAACCCTCTCTCTCTCTCTAATAACCCAGTCTAACCCCATCTCTCTCTGTAATAACCCAGTCTAACCCTCTCTCTCTCTGTAATGACCCAGTCTAACCCTCTCTCTCTCTCTGTAATAACCCAGTCAAACCCTCTCTCTCTCTGTAATAACCCAGTCTAACCCCCTCACTCTCTGTAATAACCCAGTCTAACCCTCTCTCTCTCTCTCTCTCTCCCTCTCTCTGTAATAACCCAGTCTAACCGTCTCTCTCTGTAATAACCGAATCTAACCCTCTGTCTCTCTGTAATAATCCAGTCTAACCCCCACGCTCTGTAAGAACCCAGGTTAACACTTTTTCTCTGTAGTAGCCCGGTCTAACCCTCCCTCTCTCTGTAATAACCCAGTCTAACGCTCTCTCTCTGTAAAATCCAGTCTAACCCCATCTCTCTCTGTAATAACCCAGTCAAACCCTCTCTCTCTGTAATAACCCAGTCTAACCCTTTCTCTCTCTGTAATAACCCAGACTAACCCTCTCTGTAATAACCCAGTCTAACCCTCTCTCTCCGTAATAACCCAGTCTAACCCTCTCTCTCCGTAATAACCCAGTCTAACCCTCTCTCTCCGTAATAACCCAGTCTAACCCTCTCTCTCCGTAATAACCCACTCTAACCCTCTCTCTCCGTAATAACCCACTCTAACCCTCTCTCTCTGTAATAACCCAGTCAAACCCTCTCTCTCTGTAATAACCCAGTCTAACCCTCTCTCTCTCTAATAACCCAGTCTAACCCTCTCCGTAATAACCCAGTCTAACCCTCTCTCTCTGTAATAACCCAGTCTAACCCTCTCTCTCTGTAATAACCCAGTCTAACCCTCTCTCTCTGTAATAACCCAATCTAACCCTCTCTCTCTGTAATAACCCAGTCTAACCCTCTCTCTCTGTAAAATCCAGTCTAACCCCATCTCTCTCTGTAATAACCCAGTCAAACCCTCTCTCTCTGTAATAACCCAGTCTAACCCTCTCCGTAATAACCCAGTCTAACCCTCTCTCTCTGTAATAACCCAGTCTAACCCTCTCTCTCTGTAATAACCCAGTCTAACCCCCTCTGTAATAACCCAGTCTAACCCTCTCTCTCTGTAATAACCCAGTCTAACCCTCTCTCTCTCTGTAATAACCCAGACTAACCATCTCTGTAATAACCCAGACTAACCCTCTCTGTAATAACCCAGACTAACCCTCTCTGTAATAACCCAGTCTAACCCTCTCTCTCTCTAATAACCGAATCTAACCCTCTGTCTCTCTGTAATAACCCAGTCTAACGTTCTCTCTCTCTGTAATAACCCAGTCTAACGTTCTCTCTCTCTGTAATAACCCAGACTAACCCTTTCTGTAATAAGCCAGTCTAACCCTCTCTCTCTGTAAAATCCAGTCTAACCCCATGTCTCTCTCTAATAACCCAGTCAAACCCTCTCTCTCTGTAATAACCCAGTCGAACCCTCTCTCTCTCTGTAATAACCCAGACTAACCCTCTATCTCTCTGTAATAACCCATTCTAACCCCATCTCTCTCTGTAATAACCCAGTCAAACCCTCTCTCTCTCTGTAATTACCCAGACTAACCCTTTCTGTAATAAGCCAGTCTAACCCTCTCTCTCTGTAAAATCCAGTCTAACCCCATGTCTCTCTGTAATAACCCAGTCAAACCCTCTCTCTCTCTGTAATAACCCAGTCTAACCCTCTCTCTCTGTAATAACCCAGTCTAACCCTCTCTCTCTGTAAAATCCAGTCTAACCCCATCTCTCTGTAATAACCCAGTCAAACCCTCTCTCTCTGTAATAACCCAGTCTAACCCTCTCTCTCTCTGTAATAACCCAGACTAACCCTCTCTGTAATAACCCAGTCTAACCCTCTCTCTCTCTAATAACCGAATCTAACCCTCTGTCTCTCTGTAATAACCCAGTCTAACCCCCACGCTCTGTAATAACCCAGGTTAACGCTTTTTCTCTGTAATAGCCCGGTCTAACCCTCCCTCTCTCTGTAATAACCCAGTCCAACCCTCCCTCTCTCTGTAACAACCCAGACTAACCCTCTATCTCTCTGTAATAACCCAGTCTAACCCTCTCTCTCTCTGTAATAATCCAGTCTAACCCCATCTCTCTCTGTAATAACCCAGTCAAACCCACTTCCTCTATAATAACCCAGTCTAACCCTCTCTCTCTCTGTAATAACCCAGACTAACCCTTTCTGTAATAAGCCAGTCTAACCCTCTCTCTCTGTAAAATCCAGTCAAACCCCATGTCTCTCTGTAATAACCCAGTCAAACCCTCTCTCTCTCTGTAATAACCCAGTCTAACCCTCTCTCTCTCTGTAATAACCCAGACTAGCCCTCTATCTCTCTGTAATAACCCAGTCTAACCCTCTCTCTCTCTGTAATAACCCAGTCTAACCCCATCTCTCTCTGTAATAACCCAGTCTAACCCTCTCTCTCTCTGTAATAACCCAGTCTAACCCTCTGTCTCTCTGTAATAACCCAGTCAAACCCTCTCTCTCTGTAATAACCCAGTCTAACCCTCTCTCTCTCTGTAATAACCCAGACTAACCCTCTATCTCTCTGTAATAACGCAGTCTAACCCTCGCTCTCTCTGTAATTACCCAGTCTAACCCCATCTCTCTCTGTAATAACCCAGTCTAACCCTCTCTCTCTGTAATAACCAAGTCTAACCCTCTCTCTCTCTGTAATAACCCAGTCTAACCCCATCTCTCTCTGTAATAACCCAGTATAACCCTCTCTCTCTGTAATAACCCAGTCTAACCCTCTCTCTCTCTGTAATAACCCAGACTAACCCTCTCTGTAATAACCCAGTCTAACCCTCTCTCTCTGTAAAATCCAATCTAACCCCATCTCTCTCTGTAATAACCCAGTCTAACCCTCTCTCTCTCTGCAATAACCCAGTCTAACCCTCTCTCTCTGTAATAACCCAGTCAAACCCTCCCTCTCTCTATAACAACCCAGTCTAACGCTCTCTCTCTCTGTAATAACCCAGACTAACCCTCTGTAATAAGCCAGTCAAACCCTCTCTCTCTGTAAAATCCAGTCTAACCCCATGTCTCTCTGTAATAACCCAGTCAAACCCTCTCTCTCTGTAATAACCCAGTCTAACCCTCTCTCTCTCTGTAATAACCCAGACTAACCCTCTCTCTCTCTGTAATAACCCAGACTAACCCTCTCTCTCTCTGTAATAAGCCAGTCTAACCCTCTCTCTCTGTAAAATCCAGTCTAACCCCATCTCTCTCTGTAATAACCCAGGCAAACCCCATCTCTCTCTGTAATAACCCAGGCAAACCCTCTCTCTCTGTAATAACCCAGACTAACCCTCTCTCTCTGTAATAATCCAGTCTAACCCTCTCTCTCTGTAATAACCCAGTCTAACCCTCTCTCTCTGTAATAACCCAGTCTAACCCTCTCTCTCTGTAATAACCCAGTCTAACCCTCTCTCTCTCTCTGTAATAACCCAGACTAACCCTCTATCTCTCTGTAATAACCCAGACTAACCCTCTATCTCTCTGTAATAACCCAGTCTAACCCTCTCTCTCTCTGTAATAACCCAGTCTAACCCCATCTCTCTCTGTAATAACCCAGTCAAACCTACTCTCTCTGTAATAACCCAGTCTAACCCTCTCTCTCTCTATAATAACCCAGACTAACCCTTTCTGTAATAAGCCAGTCTAACCCTCTCTCTCTGTAAAATCCAGTCAAACCCCATATCTCTCTGTAATAACCCAGTCAAACCCTCTCTCTCTCTGTAATAACCCAGTCTAACCATCTCTCTCTCTCTGTAATAACCCAGACTAGCCCTCTATCTCTCTGTAATAACCCAGTCTAACCCTCTCTCTCTCTGTAATAACCCAGTCTAACCCTCTCTCTCTCTGTAATAACCCAGTCTAACCCTCTCTCTCTCTGTAATAACCCAGTCTAACCCTCTCTCTCTCTGTAATAACCCAGTCAAACCCTCTCTCTCTGTAATAACCCAGTCTAACCCTCTCTCTCTCTGTAATAACCCAGACTAACCCTCTATCTCTCTGTAATAACGCAGTCTAACCCTCGCTCTCTCTGTAATTACCCAGTCTAACCCCATCTCGCTCTGTAATAACCCAGTCTAACCCTCTCTCTCTGTAATAACCAAGTCTAACCCTCTCTCTCTCTGTAATAACCCAGTCTAACCCCATCTCTCTCTGTAATAACCCAGTATAACCCTCTCTCTCTGTAATAACCCAGTCTAACCCTCTCTCTCTCTGTAATAACCCAGACTAACCCTCTCTGTAATAACCCAGTCTAACCCTCTCTCTCTGTAAAATCCAGTCTAACCCCATCTCTCTCTGTAATAACCCAGTCTAACCCTCTCTCTCTCTGCAATAACCCAGTCTAACCCTCTCTCTCTGTAATAACCCAGTCAAACCCTCCCTCTCTCTGTAACAACCCAGTCTAACGCTCTCTCTCTCTGTAATAACCCGGACTAACCCTCTGTAATAAGCCAGTCAAACCCTCTCTCTCTGTAAAATCAAGTCTAACCCCATGTCTCTCTGTAATAACCCAGTCAAACCCTCTCTCTCTCTAATAACCCAGTCTAACCCTCTCTCTCTCTCTGTAATAACCCAGACTAACCCTCTCTCTCTCTGTAATAAGCCAGTCTAACCCTCTCTCTCTGTAAAATCCAGTCTAACCCCATCTCTCTCTGTAATAATCCAGTCTAACCCTCTCTCTCTGTAATAACCCAGTCTAACCCTCTCTCTCTGTAATAACCCAGTCTAACCCTCTCTCTCTGTAATAACCCAGTCTAACCCTCTCTCTCTCTGTAATAACCCAGACTAACCCTCTATCTCTCTGTAATAACCCAGACTAACCCTCTATCTCTCTGTAATAACCCAGTCTAACCCTCTCTCTCTCTGTAATAACCCAGTCTAACCCCATCTCTCTCTGTAATAACCCAGTCAAACCTACTCTCTCTGTAATAACCCAGTCTAACCCTCTCTCTCTCTGTAATAACCCAGACTAACCCTTTCTGTAATAAGCCAGTCTAACCCTCTCTCTCTGTAAAATCCAGTCAAACCCCATGTCTCTCTGTAATAACCCAGTCAAACCCTCTCTCTCTCTGTAATAACCCAGTCTAACCCTCTCTCTCTCTGTAATAACCCAGACTAGCCCTCTATCTCTCTGTAATAACCCAGTCTAACCCTCTCTCTCTCTGTAATAACCCAGTCTAACCCCATCTCTCTCTGTAATAACCCAGTCTAACCCTCTCTCTCTCTGTAATAACCCAGTCTAACCCTCTGTCTCTCTGTAATAACCCAGTCAAACCCTCTCTCTCTGTAATAACCCAGTCTAACCCTCTCTCTCTCTGTAATAACCCAGACTAACCCTCTATCTCTCTGTAATAACGCAGTCTAACCCTCGCTCTCTCTGTAATTACCCAGTCTAACCCCATCTCTCTCTGTAATAACCCAGTCTAACCCTCTCTCTCTGTAATAACCAAGTCTAACCCTCTCTCTCTCTGTAATAACCCAGTCTAACCCCATCTCTCTCTGTAATAACCCAGTATAACCCTCTCTCTCTGTAATAACCCAGTCTAACCCTCTCTCTCTCTGTAATAACCCAGACTAACCCTCTCTGTAATAACCCAGTCTACCCCTCTCTCTCTGTAAAATCCAGTCTAACCCCATCTGTCTCTGTAATAACCCAGTCTAACCCTCTCTCTCTCTGCAATAACCCAGTCTAACCCTCTCTCTCTGTAATAACCCAGTCAAACCCTCCCTCTCTCTGTAACAACCCAGTCTAACGCTCTCTCTCTCTGTAATAACCCAGACTAACCCTCTGTAATAAGCCAGTCAAACCCTCTCTCTCTGTAAAATCCAGTCTAACCCCATGTCTCTCTGTAATAACCCAGTCAAACCCTCTCTCTCTGTAATAACCCAGTCTAACCCTCTCTCTCTCTGTAATAACCCAGACTAACCCTCACTCTCTCTGTAATAACCCAGACAAACCCTCTCTCTCTCTGTAATAAGCCAGTCTAACCCTCTCTCTCTGTAAAATCCAGTCTAACCCCATCTCTCTCTGTAATAACCCAGGCAAACCCTCTCTCTCTGTAATAACCCAGACTAAACCTCTCTCTCTCTGTAATAACCCAGACTAACCCTCTCTCTCTCTGTAATAACCCAGTCTAACCCTCTCTCTCTGTAAAATCCAGTCTAACCCCATCTCTCTCTGTAATAATCCAGTCTAACCCTCTCTCTCTGTAATAACCCAGTCTAACCCTCTCTCTCTGTAATAACCCAGTCTAACCCTCTCTCTCTGTAATAACCCAGTCTAACCCTCTCTCTCTGTAATAACCCAGTCTTACCCTCTCTCTCTGTAATAACCCAGTCTAACCCTCTCTCTCTGTAATAACCCAGTCTTACCCTCTCTCTCTGTAATAACCCAGTCTAACCCTCTCTCTCTGTAATAACCCAGTCTAACCCTCTCTCTCTGTAATAACCCAGTCTAACCCTCTCTCTCTGTAATAACCCAGTCTAACCCTCTCTCTCTGTAATAACCCAGTCTAACTCTATCTCTCTGGAATAACCCAGTCTAACCCTCTCTCTCTGTAATAACCCCGTCCAACCCTCTCTCTCTGTAATAACCCAGTCTAACCCTCTCTCTCTGTAATAATCCAGTCTAACCCTCTCTCTCTGTAATAACCCAGTCTAACCCTCTCTCTCTGTAATAACCCAGTCTAACCCTCTCTCTCTGTAATAACCCAGTCTAACCCTCTCTCTCTGTAATGACCCAGTCTAACCCTCTCTCTCTGTAATAACCCAGTCTAACCCTCTCTCTCTGTAATAACCCAGTCAAACCCTCTCTCTATGTAATAAGGCAATCTAACCCTCTCTCTCTCTGTAATAACCCAGACTAACCCTCTCTGTAATAACCCAGTCTAACCCTCTCTCTCTCTCTCTCTCTCTCTCTCTCTCACTCTGTCTGTAATAACCCAGTCTAACCCTCTCTCTCTCTAATAACCGAATCTAACCCTCACTCTCTCTGTAACAACCCAGTCTAACGTTCTCTCTCTCTGTAATAACCCAGACTAACCCTTTCTGTAATAAGCCAGTCTAACCCTCTCTCTCTGTAAAATCCAGTCTAACCCCATGTCTCTCTGTATTAACCCAGTCAAACCCTCCCTCTCTCTGTAATAACCCAGTCTAACCCTCTCTCTCTCTGTAATGACCCAGACTAACCCTCTATCTCTCTGTAATGACCCAGTCTAACCCTCTCTCTCTCTGTAATAACCCAGTCTAACCCCATCTCTCTCTGTAATAACCCAGTCAAACCCTCTCTCTCTGTAATAACCCAGTCTAACCCTCTCTCTCTCTGTAATAACACAGACTAACCCTCTCTGTAAAATCCAGTCTAACCCCATCTCTCTCTGTAATAACCGAGTCTAACCCTCTCTCTCTGTAATAACCCAGTCTAACCCTCTCTCTCTGCAATAACCCAGTCTAACCCTGTCTCTCTGTAATAACCCAGTCAAACCCTCCCTCTCTCTGTAACAACCCAGTCTAACGCTCTCTCTCTCTGTAATAACCCAGACTAACCCTCTCTGTAATAAGCCAGTCTAACCCTCTCTCTCTGTAAAATCCAGTCTAACCCCATGTCTCTCTGTAATAACCCAGTCAAACCCTCTCTCTCTGTAATAACCCAGTCTAACCCTCTCTCTCTGTAATAACCCAGTCTAACCCTCTCTCTCTGTAATAACCCAGTCTAACCCTCTCTCTCTGTAATAACCCAATCTAACCCTCTCTCTCTGTAATAACCCAGTCTAACCCTCTCTCTCTGTAATAAGCCAGTCTAACCCTCTCTCTGTAAAATCCAGTCTAACCCCATCTCTCTCTGTAATAACCCAGGCAAACCCTCTCTCTCTGTAATAACCCAGACTAAACCTCTCTCTGTCTGTAATAACCCAGACTAACCCTCTCTCTCTCTGTAATAACCCAGTCTAACCCTCTCTCTCTGTAAAATCCAGTCTAACCCCATCTCTCTCTGTAATAATCCAGTCTAACCCTCTCTCTCTGTAATAACCCAGTCTAACCCTCTCTCTCTGTAATAACCCAGTCTAACCCTCTCTCTCTGTAATAACCCAGTCTAACCCTCTCTCTCTGTAATAACCCAGTCTAACCCTCTCTCTCTGTAATAACCCAGTCTAACCCTCTCTCTCTGTAATAACCCAGTCTAACCCTCTCTCTCTGTAATAACCCAGTCTAACCCTCTCTCTCTGTAATAACCCAGTCTAACCCTCTCTCTCTGTAATAACCCAGTCTAACCCTCTCTCTCTGTAATAACCCAGTCTTACCCTCTCTCTCTGTAATAACCCAGTCTTACCCTCTCTCTCTGTAATAACCCAGTCTAACCCTCTCTCTCTGTAATAACCCAGTCTAACCCTCTCTCTCTGTAAAATCCAGTCTAACCCCATCTCTCTCTGTAATAACCCAGGCAAACCCTCTCTCTCTGTAATAACCCAGACTAAACCTCTCTCTCTCTGTAATAACCCAGACTAACCCTCTCTCTCTCTGTAATAACCCAGTCTAACCCTCTCTCTCTGTAAAATCCAGTCTAACCCCATCTCTCTCTGTAATAATCCAGTCTAACCCTCTCTCTCTGTAATAACCCAGTCTAACCCTCTCTCTCTGTAATAACCCAGTCTAACCCTCTCTCTCTGTAATAACCCAGTCTAACCCTCTCTCTCTGTAATAACCCAGTCTAACCCTCTCTCTCTGTAATAACCCAGTCTTACCCTCTCTCTCTGTAATAACCCAGTCTAACCCTCTCTCTCTGTAATAACCCAGTCTTACCCTCTCTCTCTGTAATAACCCAGTCTAACCCTCTCTCTCTGTAATAACCCAGTCTAACCCTCTCTCTCTGTAATAACCCAGTCTAACCCTCTCTCTCTGTAATAACCCAGTCTAACCCTCTCTCTCTGTAATAACCCAGTCTAACTCTATCTCTCTGGAATAACCCAGTCTAACCCTCTCTCTCTGTAATAACCCCGTCCAACCCTCTCTCTCTGTAATAACCCAGTCTAACCCTCTCTCTCTGTAATAATCCAGTCTAACCCTCTCTCTCTGTAATAACCCAGTCTAACCCTCTCTCTCTGTAATAACCCAGTCTAACCCTCTCTCTCTGTAATAACCCAGTCTAACCCTCTCTCTCTGTAATGACCCAGTCTAACCCTCTCTCTCTGTAATAACCCAGTCTAACCCTCTCTCTCTGTAATAACCCAGTCAAACCCTCTCTCTATGTAATAAGGCAATCTAACCCTCTCTCTCTCTGTAATAACCCAGACTAACCCTCTCTGTAATAACCCAGTCTAACCCTCTCTCTCTCTCTCTCTCTCTCACTCTGTCTGTAATAACCCAGTCTAACCCTCTCTCTCTCTAATAACCGAATCTAACCCTCACTCTCTCTGTAACAACCCAGTCTAACGTTCTCTCTCTCTGTAATAACCCAGACTAACCCTTTCTGTAATAAGCCAGTCTAACCCTCTCTCTCTGTAAAATCCAGTCTAACCCCATGTCTCTCTGTATTAACCCAGTCAAACCCTCCCTCTCTCTGTAATAACCCAGTCTAACCCTCTCTCTCTCTGTAATGACCCAGACTAACCCTCTATCTCTCTGTAATGACCCAGTCTAACCCTCTCTCTCTCTGTAATAACCCAGTCTAACCCCATCTCTCTCTGTAATAACCCAGTCAAACCCTCTCTCTCTGTAATAACCCAGTCTAACCCTCTCTCTCTCTGTAATAACACAGACTAACCCTCTCTGTAAAATCCAGTCTAACCCCATCTCTCTCTGTAATAACCGAGTCTAACCCTCTCTCTCTGTAATAACCCAGTCTAACCCTCTCTCTCTGCAATAACCCAGTCTAACCCTCTCTCTCTGTAATAACCCAGTCTAACCCTCTCTCTCTGTAATAACCCAGTCTAACCCTCTCTCTCTGTAATAACCCAGTCTAACCCTCTCTCTCTGTAATAACCCAGTCTAACCCTCTCTCTCTGTAATAACCCAGTCTAACCTTCTCTCTCTGTAATAACCCAGTCTAATCCTCTCTCTCTGTAATAACCCAGTCTAACCCTCTCTCTCTGTAATAACCCAGTCTAACCCTCTCTCTCTGTAATAACCCAGTCTAACCCTCTCTCTCTGTAATAACCCCGTCTAACCCTCTCTCTCTGTAATAACCCAGTCTAACCCTCTCTCTGTAATAACCCAGTCTAACCCTCTCTCTTTGTAATAACCCAGTCTAACCCTCTCTCTCTGTAATAACCCAGTCTAACCCTGTCTCTCTCTGTAATAACCCAGACTAACCCTCTCTGTAATATCCCAGTCTAACCCTCAATCTCTGTAAAATCCAGTCTAACGCCATGTCTCTCTGTAATAACCCAGTCAAACCCTCTCTCTCTGTAATAACCCAGTCTAACCCTCTCTCTCTGTAATAACCCAGACTAACCCTCTCTCTCTCTCTCTCTCTCTCTGTCCCTCTGTCTGTAATAACCCAGTCTAACCCTCCCTCACTCTGTAATAACCCAGTCTAACGCTCTCTCTCTCTCTGTAATAACCCAGACAAACCCACTCTGTAATAAGCCAGTCTAACCCTCTCTCTCTGTAAAATCCAGTCTAACCCCATGTCTCTCTGTAATTACCCAGTCAAACCCTCTCTCTCTCTCTGTAATAACCCAGTCTAACCCTCTCTCTCTGTAAAATCCAGTCTAACCCCATCTCTCTCTGTAATAACCCAGTCAAACCCTCTCTCTCTGTAATAACCCAGTCTAACCCTCTGTCTCTCTGTAATAACCCAGACTAACCCTCTCTGTAATAACCCAGTCTAACCCTCAATCTCTGTAAAATCCAGTCTAACCCCATATCTCTCTGTAATAACCCAGTCAAACCCTCTCTCTCTGTAATAACCCAGTCTAACCCTCTCTCTCTCTGTAATAACCCAGGCTAACCCTCTCTGTAATAACCCAGTCTAACCCTCTCTCTCTGTAAAATCCGGTCTAACCCCATCTCTCTCTGTAATAACCCAGTCGAACCCCCTCTCTCTCTGTAATAGCCCAGTCGAACCCTCTCTCTCTGTATAACCCAGTCTAACCCTCTCTCTCTGTAATAACCCAGTCTAACCCTGTCTCTCTCTGTAATAACCCAGACTAACCCTCTCTGTAATATCCCAGTCTAACCCTCTCTCTCTGTAAAATCCAGTCTAACCCCATCTCTCTCTGTAATAACCCAGTCAAACTCTCTCTCTCTGTAATAACCCAGTCTAACCCTCTCTCTCTCTGTAATAACCCAGACTAACCCTCTCTGTAATAACCCAGTCTAACCCTCTCTCTCTGTAAAATCCAGTCTAACCCCATCTCTCACTGTAATAACCCAGTCAAACCCTCTCTCTCTGTAATAACCCAGTCTAACCCTCTCTCTCTCTGTAATAACGCAGACTAACCCTCTCTCTGTAATAACCCAGTCTAACCCTCTCTCTCTGTAAAATCCAGTCTAACCCCATCTCGCTCTGTAATAACCCAGTCAAACCCTCTCTCTCTGTAATAAACCAGTCAAACCCTCTCACTCTCTGTAATAACCCAGACTAACCCTCTCTGTAATAACCCAGTCTAACCCCCACGCTCTGTAATAACCCAGGTTAACGCTTTTACTCTGTAATATACGGTCTAACCCTCCCTCTCTCTGTAATAACCCAGTCTAACCCTCCCTCTCTCTGTAATAACCCAGTCTAACGCTCTCTCTCTCTGTAATAACCCAGACTAACCCTCTCTGTAATAAGCCAGTCTAACCCTCTCTCTCTGTAAAATCCAGTCTAACCCCATGTCTCTCTGTAATAACCCAGTCAAACCCTCTCTCTCTCTGTAATAACCCAGTCTAACCCTCTCTCTCTGTAAAATCCAGTCTAACCCCATCTCTCTCTGTAATAACCCAGTCAAACCCTCTCTCTCTGTAATAACCCAGTCTAACCCTCTCTCTCTCTGTAATAACCCAGTCTAACCCTCTCTCTCTGTAAAATCCAGTCTAACCCCATCTCTCACTGTAATAACCCAGTCAAACCCTCTCTCTCTGTAATAACCCAGTCTAAACCTCTCTCTCTGTAATAACCCAGACTAACCCTCTCTGTAATAACCCAGTCTAACCCTCTCTCTCTGTAAAATCCAGTCTAACCCTCTCTCTCTGTAATAACCCAGTCTAACCCTCTCTCTCTGTAATAACCCAGTCTAACCCTCTCTCTCTGTAATAACCCAGTCTAACCTTCTCTCTCTGTAATAACCCAGTCTAATCCTCTCTCTCTGTAATAACCCAGTCTAACCCTCTCTCTCTGTAATAACCCAGTCTAACCCTCTCTCTCTGTAATAACCCAGTCTAACCCTCTCTCTCTGTAATAACCCAGTCTAACCCTCTCTCTCTGTAATAACCCAGTCTAACCCTCTCTCTGTAATAACCCAGTCTAACCCTCTCTCTTTGTAATAACCCAGTCTAACCCTCTCTCTCTGTAATAACCCAGTCTAACCCTGTCTCTCTCTGTAATAACCCAGACTAACCCTCTCTGTAATATCCCAGTCTAACCCTCAATCTCTGTAAAATCCAGTCTAACCCCATGTCTCTCTGTAATAACCCAGTCAAACCCTCTCTCTCTGTAATAACCCAGTCTAACCCTCTCTCTCTGTAATAACCCAGACTAACCCTCTCTGTAATAACCCAGTCTAACCCTCTCTCTCTCTCTCTCTCTCTGTCCCTCTGTCTGTAATAACCCAGTCTAACCCTCCCTCACTCTGTAATAACCCAGTCTAACGCTCTGTCTCTCTCTGTAATAACCCAGACAAACCCACTCTGTAATAAGCCAGTCTAACCCTCTCTCTCTGTAAAATCCAGTCTAACCCCATGTCTCTCTGTAATAACCCAGTCAAACCCTCTCTCTCTCTCTGTAATAACCCAGTCTAACCCTCTCTCTCTGTAAAATCCAGTCTAACCCCATCTCTCTCTGTAATAACCCAGTCAAACCCTCTCTCTCTGTAATAACCCAGTCTAACCCTCTGTCTCTCTGTAATAACCCAGACTAACCCTCTCTGTAATAACCCAGTCTAACCCTCAATCTCTGTAAAATCCAGTCTAACCCCATATCTCTCTGTAATAACCCAGTCAAACCCTCTCTCTCTGTAATAACCCAGTCTAACCCTCTCTCTCTCTGTAATAACCCAGGCTAACCCTCTCTGTAATAACCCAGTCTAACCCTCTCTCTCTGTAAAATCCAGTCTAACCCCATCTCTCTCTGTAATAACCCAGTCGAACCCTCTCTCTCTCTGTAATAGCCCAGTCGAACCCTCTCTCTCTGTATAACCCAGTCTAACCCTCTCTCTCTGTAATAACCCAGTCTAACCCTGTCTCTCTCTGTAATAACCCAGACTAACCCTCTCTGTAATATCCCAGTCTAACCCTCTCTCTCTGTAAAATCCAGTCTAACCCCATCTCTCTCTGTAATAACCCAGTCAAACTCTCTCTCTCTGTTATAACCCAGTCTAACCCTCTCTCTCTCTGTAATAACCCAGACTAACCCTCTCTGTAATAACCCAGTCTAACCCTCTCTCTCTCTCTCTCTCCCTCTGTCTGTAATAACCCAGTCTAACCCTCTCTCTCTCTCTCTCTCTAATAACCGAATCTAACCCTCTGTCTCTCTGTAATAACCCAGTCTAACCCCCACGCTCTGTAATAACCCAGGTTAAAGCTTTTTCTCTGTAATAGCCCGGTCTAACCATCCCTCTCTCTGTAATAACCCAGTCTAACCCTCCCTCTCTCTGTAATAACCCAGTCTAACCCTCTCTCTCTCTGTAATAACACAGACTAATCCTCTCTGTAATAAGCCAGTCTAACCCTCTCTCTCTGTAAAATCCAGTCTAACCCCATGTCTCTCTGTAATAACCCAGTCAAACCCTCTCTCTCTCTGTAATAACCCAAGTCTAACCCTCTCTCTCTGTAAAATCCAGTCTAACCCCATCTCTCTCTGTAATAACCCAGTCAAACCCTCTCTCTCTCTGTAATAACCCAGACTAACCCTCTCTGTAATAACCCAGTCTAACCCTCAATCTCTGTAAAATCCAGTCTAACCCCATGTCTCACTGTAATAACCCAGTCAAACCCTCTCTCTCTGTAATAACCCAGTCTAACCCTCTCTCTCTGTAATAACCCGGACTAACCGTCTCTCTAATAACCCAGTCTAACCCTCTCTCTCTGTAAAATCCAGTCTAACCCCATCTCTATCTGTAATAACCCAGTCAAACCCTCTCTCTCTATGTAATAACCCAGTCTAACCCTCTGTCTCTGTAATAACCCAGTCTAACCCTCTCTCTCTCTGTAATAACCCAGTCTAACCCTCTCTCTGTAATAACCCAGACTAACCTTCTCTCTCTGTAATAACCCAGTCTAACCTTCTCTCTCTGTAAAATCCAGTCTAACACCATCTCTCTCTGTAATAACCCAGTCTAACCCTCTCTCTCTGTAATAACCCAGTCTAACCCTCTCTCTCTCTCTGTAATAACCCAGACTAACCCTCTCTCTCTCTCTGTAATAACCCAGTCTAACCTTCTCTCTCTATAAAATCCAATCTAACCCCATCTCTCTCTGTAATAACCCAATCTCTCTCTGTAATAACCCAGTCTAACCCCATCTCTCTCTGTAATAACCCAGTCTAACCCCATCTCTCTCTGTAATAACCCAGTCTAACCCGCTCTCTCCGTAATAACCCAGTCTAACCCTCTCTCTCCGTAATAACCCAGTCTAACCCTCTCTCTCCGTAATAACCCAGTCTAACCCTCTCTCTCCGTAATAACCCAGTCTAACCCTCTCTCTCCGTAATAACCCAGTCTAACCCTCTCTCTCCGTAATAACCCAGTCTAACCCTCTCTCTCCGTAATAACCCAGTCTAACCCTCTCTCTCCGCAATAACCCAGTCTAACCCTCTCTCTCCGTAATAACCCAGTCTAACCCTCTCTCTCCGTAATAACCCAGTCTAACCCTCTCTCTCCGTAATAACCCAGTCTAACCCTCTCTCTCCGTAATAACCCAGTCTAACCCTCTCTCTGTAATAACCCAGTCTAACCCTCTCTCTCTGTAATAACCCAGTCTAACCCTCTCTGTAATAACCCAGTCTAACCCTCTCTGTAATAACCCAGTCTAACCCTCTCTCTCTGTAATAACCCAGTCTAACCCTCACTCTCCGTAATAACCCAGTCTAACCCTCTCTCTCTGCAATAACCCAGTCTAACCCTCTCTCTCTGTAATAACCCAGTCTAACCCTCTCTCTGTAATAACCCAGTCTAACCCTGTCTCTCTCTGTAATAACCCAGACTAACCCTCTCTGTAATATCCCAGTCTAACCCTGTCTCTCTGTAATATCCAGTCTAACCCCATGTCTCTCTGTAATAACCCAGTCAAACCCTCTCTCTCTATAATAACCCAGTCTAACCCTCTATCTCTCTGTAATAATCCAGACTAACCCTCTCTGTAATAACCCAGTCTAACGCTCTCTCTCTGTAAAATCCAGTCTAACCCCATCTCTCTCTGTAATAACCCAGTCAATCCCTCTCTCTCTGTAATAACCCAGTCTAACCCTCTCTCTCTGTAATAACCCAGTCTAACCCTCTCTCTCTGTAATAACCCAGTCTAACCCTCTCTCTCTGTAATAACCCAGTCTAACCCTCTCTCTGTAATAACCCAGTCTAACCCTCTCTCTCTGTAATAACCCAGTCTAACCCTCTCTCTCTGTAATAACCCAGTCTAACCCTCTCTCTCTGTAATAACCCAGTCTAACCCTCTCTCTGTAATAACCCAGTCTAACCCTGTCTCTCTCTGTAATAACCCAGACTAACCCTCTCTGTAATATCCCAGTCTAACCCTCTCTCTCTGTAATATCCAGTCTAACCCTCTCTCTCTGTAATAACCCAGTCTAACCCTCTCTCTCTGTAATAACCCAGTCTAACCCACTCTCTCTGTAAAATCCAGTCTAACCCCATCTCTCTCTGTAATAACCCAGTCAATCCCTCTCTCTCTCTCTCTCTCTCCTTCTGTCTGTAATAACCCAGTCTAACCCTCTCTCTCTCTCTGTAATAACCCAGTCTATCCCCCACGCTCTGTAATAACCCAGGTTAACGCTTTTTCTCTGTAATAGCCCGGTCTGACCCTCCCTCTCTCTGTAATAGCCGGTCTAACCCTCCCTCTCTCTGTAATAACCCAGTCTAACCCTCCCTCTCTCTGTAATAACCCAGTCTAACCCTCCCTCTCTCTGTAATTACCCAGTCTAACCCTCCCTCTCTCTGTAATAACCCAGTCTAACCCTCCCTCTCTCTGTAATAACCCAGTCTAACCCTGTCTCTCTCTGTAATAACCCAGACTAACCCTCTCTGTAATATCCCAGTCTAACCCTCTCTCTCTGTAATATCCAGTCTAACCCTCTCTCTCTGTAATAACCCAGTCTAACCCTCTCTCTCTGTAATAACCCAGTCTAACCCACTCTCTCTGTAAAATCCAGTCTAACCCCATCTCTCTCTGTAATAACCCAGTCAATCCCTCTCTCTCTCTCTCTCTCTCCTTCTGTCTGTAATAACCCAGTCTAACCCTCTCTCTCTCTCTGTAATAACCCAGTCTATCCCCCACGCTCTGTAATAACCCAGGTTAACGCTTTTTCTCTGTAATAGCCCGGTCTGACCCTCCCTCTCTCTGTAATAGCCGGTCTAAACCTCCCTCTCTCTGTAATAACCCAGTCTAACCCTCCCTCTCTCTGTAATAACCCAGTCTAACCCTCCCTCTCTCTGTAATAACCCAGTCTAACCCTCCCTCTCTCTGTAATAACCCAGTCTAACCCTCCCTCTCTCTGTAATAACCCAGTCTAACCCTCCCTCTCTCTGTAATAACCCAGTCTAACCCTCCCTCTCTCTGTAATAACCCAGTCTAACCCTCCCTCTCTCTGTAATAACCCAGTCTAACCCTCCCTCTCTCTGTAATAACCCAGTCTAACCCTCCCCCTCTCTGTAATAACCCAGTCTAACCCTCTCTGTAATAACCCAGTCTAACCCTCTCTGTAATAACCCAGTCTAACCCTCTCTGTAATAACCCAGTCTAACCCTCTCTGTAATAACCCAGTCTAACCCTCTCTGTAATAACCCAGTCTAACCCTCTCTGTAATAACCCAGTCTAACCCTCTCTGTAATAACCCAGTCTAACCCTCTCTGTAATAACCCAGTCTAACCCTCCCTGTAATAACCCAGTCTAACCCTCTCTCTCTGTAATAACCGAATCTAACCCTCTGTCTCTCTGTAATAACCCAGTCTAACCCCCACGCTCTGTAATAACCCAGGTTAACGCTTTTTCTCTGTAGTAGCCTGGTCTAACCCTCCCTCTCTCTGTAATAACCCAGTCTAACGCTCTCTCTCTTTGTAATAACCCTGTCTAACCCTCTCTGTAATTAGCCAGTCTAACTTTCTCTCTCTGTAAAATCCAGTCTAACCCCATCTCTCTCTGTAATAACTCAGTCAAACCCTCTCTCTCTCTCTGTAATAACCCAGACTAACCCTCTCTGTAATAACCCAGTCTAACCCTCTCTCTCTGTAATAACCCAGTCTAACCCTCTCTCTCTGTAATAACCCAGTCTAACCCTCTCTCTCTCTGTAATAACCCAGACTAACCCTCTCTGTAATAACCCAGTCTAACCCTCTCTCTCTCTGTAAAATCCAGTCTAACCCCATCTCTCACTGTAATAACCCAGTCAAACCCTCTCTCTCTGTAATAACCCAGTCTAAACCTCTCTCTCTGTAATAACCCAGACTAACCCTCTCTGTAATAACCCAGTCTAACCCTCTCTCTCTGTAAAATCCAGTCTAACCCCATCTCTCTCTGTAATAACCCAGTCAAACCCTCTCTCTCTCTGTAATAACCCAGTCTAACCCTCTCTCTCTCTGTAATAACCCAGTCTAACCCTCTCTCTCTCTGTAATAACCCAGTCTAACCCTCTCTCTCTGTAAAATCCAGTCTAACCCCATCTCTCTCTGTAATAACCCAGTCTAACCCTCTCTCTCTGTAATAACCCAGTCTAACACTCTCTCTCTGTAATAACCCAGTCTAACCCTCTCTCTCTCTGTAATAACCCAGTCTAACCCTCTCTCTCTCTGTAATAACCCAGTCTAACCCTCTCTCTCTCTGTAATAACCCAGTCTAACCCTCTCTCTCTCTGTAATAACCCAGTCTAACCTTCTCTCTCTCTGTAATAACCCAGTCTAACCCTCTCTCTCTCTGTAATAACCCAGTCTAACCCTCTCTCTCTCAGTAATAACCCAGTCTAACCCTCTCTCTCTGTAATAACCCAGTCTAACCCTCTCTCTCTGTAATAACCCAGTCTAACCCTCTCTCTCTGTAATAACCCAGTCTAACCCTCTCTCTCTGTAATAACCCAGTCTAACCCTCTCTCTCTGTAATAACCCAGTCTAACCCTCTCTCTCTGTAATAACCCAGTCTAACCCTCTCTCTCTGTAATAACCCAGTCTAACCCTCTCTCTCTGTAATAACCCAGTCTAATCCTCTCTCTCTGTAATAACCCAGTCTAACCCTCTCTCTCTGTAATAACCCAGTCTAACCCTCTCTCTGTAATAACCCAGTCTAACCCTCTCTCTTTGTAATAACCCAGTCTAACCCTCTCTCTCTGTAATAACCCAGTCTAACCCTGTCTCTCTCTGTAATAACCCAGACTAACCCTCTCTGTAATATCCCAGTCTAACCCTCAATCTCTGTAAAATCCAGTCTAACCCCATGTCTCTCTGTAATAACCCAGTCAAACCCTCTCTCTCTGTAATAACCCAGTCTAACCCTCTCTCTCTGTAATAACCCAGACTAACCCTCTCTGTAATAACCCAGTCTAACCCTCTCTCTCTCTCTCTCTCTCTCTCTCTGTCCCTCTGTCTGTAATAACCCAGTCTAACCCTCTCTCTCTCTAATAACCGAACCTAACCCTCTGTCTCTCTGTAATAACCCAGTCTAACCCCCACGCTCTGTAATAACCCAGGTTAACGCTTTTTCTCTGTAATAGCCCGGTCTAACCCTCCCTCTCTCTGTAATAACCCAGTCTAACCCTCCCTCTCTCTGTAATAACCCAGTCTAACGCTCTATCTCTCTGTAATAGCCCAGACTAACCCTCTCTGTAATAAGCCAGTCTAACCCTCTCTCTCTGTAAAATCCAGTCTAACCCCATGTCTCTCTGTAATAACCCAGTCAAACCCTCTCTCTCTCTGTAATAACCCAGTCTAACCCTCTCTCTCTCTGTAATAACCCAGACTAACCCTCTCTCTCTCTCTGTAATAACCCAGTCTAACCCTCTCTCTCTGTAAAATCCAGTCTAACCCCATCTCTCTCTGTAATAACCCAGTCAAACCCTCTCTCTCTGTAATAACCCAGTCTAACCCTCTCTCTCTCTGTAATAACCCAGACTAACCCTCTCTGTAATAACCCAGTCTAACCCTCAATCTCTGTAAAATCCAGTCTAAACCCATGTCTCTCTGTAATAACCCAGTCAAACCCTCTCTCTCTGTAATAACCCAGTCTAACCCTCTCTCTCTCTGTAATAACCCAGACTAACCCTCTCTCTCAGTAATAACACAATCTAACCCTCTCTCTCTGTAATTACCCAGTCTAACCCTCTCTCTCTGTAATAACCCAGTCAAACCCTCTCTCTGTAATAACCCAGACTAACCCTCTCTTTAATAACCCAGTCTAACCCTCTCTCTCTGTAAAATCCAGTCTAACCCCATTTCTCTCTGTAATAACCCAGTCAAACCCTCTCACTCTCTGTAATAACCCAGACTAACCCTCTCTGTAATAACCCAGTCTAACCCTCTCTCTCTCTCTCTCTCCCTCTCCCTCTGTCTGTAATAACCCAGTCTAACCCTCTCTCTCTCTCTAATAACCGATTCTAACCCTCTGTCTCTCTGTAATAACCCAGTCTAACCCCCACGCTCTGTAATAACCCAGGTTAACGCTTTTTCTCTGTAATAGCCCGGTCTAACCCTCCCTCTCTCTGTAATAACCCAGTCTAACCCTCCCTCACTCTGTAATAACCCAGTCTAACGCTCTCTCTCTCTCTGTAATAACCCAGACAAACCCACTCTGTAATAAGCCAGTCTAACCCTCTCTCTCTGTAAAATCCAGTCTAACCCCATGTCTCTCTGTAATAACCCAGTCAAACCCTCTCTCTCTCTCTGTAATAACCCAGTCTAACCCTCTCTCTCTGTAAAATCCAGTCTAACCCCATCTCTCTCTGTAATAACCCAGTCAAACCCTCTCTCTCTGTAATAACCCAGTCTAACCCTCTGTCTCTCTGTAATAACCCAGACTAACCCTCTCTGTAATAACCCAGTCTAACCCTCAATCTCTGTAAAATCCAGTCTAACCCCATATCTCTCTGTAATAACCCAGTCAAACCCTCTCTCTCTGTAATAACCCAGTCTAACCCTCTCTCTCTCTGTAATAACCCAGGCTAACCCTCTCTGTAATAACCCAGTCTAACCCTCTCTCTCTGTAAAATCCAGTCTAACCCCATCTCTCTCTGTAATAACCCAGTCGAACCCTCTCTCTCTCTGTAATAGCCCAGTCGAACCCTCTCTCTCTGTATAACCCAGTCTAACCCTCTCTCTCTGTAATAACCCAGTCTAACCCTGTCTCTCTCTGTAATAACCCAGACTAACCCTCTCTGTAATATCCCAGTCTAACCCTCTCTCTCTGTAAAATCCAGTCTAACCCCATCTCTCTCTGTAATAACCCAGTCAAACCCTCTCTCTCTGTAATAACCCAGTCTAACCCTCTCTCTCTCTGTAATAACCCAGACTAACCCTCTCTGTAATAACCCAGTCTAACCCTCTCTCTCTGTAAAATCCAGTCTAACCCCATCTCTCACTGTAATAACCCAGTCAAACCCTCTCTCTCTGTAATAACCCAGTCTAACCCTCTCTCTCTCTGTAATAACCCAGACTAACCCTCTCTGTAATAACCCAGTCTAACCCTCTCTCTCTCTCTCTCTCCCTCTGTCTGTAATAACCCAGTCTAACCCTCTCTCTCTCTGTAATAACCCAGACTAACCCTCTCTCTCAGTAATAACACAATCTAACCCTCTCTCTCTGTAATTACCCAGTCTAACCCTCTCTCTCTGTAATAACCCAGTCAAACCCTCTCTCTGTAATAACCCAGACTAACCCTCTCTTTAATAACCCAGTCTAAACCTCTCTCTCTGTAAAATCCAGTCTAACCCCATCTCTCTCTGTAATAACCCAGTCAAACCCTCTCTCTCTGTAATAACCCAGTCAAACCCTCTCACTCTCTGTAATAACCCAGACTAACCCTCTCTGTAATAACCCAGTCTAACCCTCTCTCTCTCTCTCTCTCCCTCTCCCTCTGTCTGTAATAACCCAGTCTAACCCTCTCTCTCTCTAATAACCGATTCTAACCCTCTGTCTCTCTGTAATAACCCAGTCTAACCCCCACGCTCTGTAATAACCCAGGTTAACGCTTTTTCTCTGTAATAGCCCGGTCTAACCCTCCCTCTCTCTGTAATAACCCAGTCTAACCCTCCCTCACTCTGTAATAACCCAGTCTAACGCTCTCTCTCTCTCTGTAATAACCCAGACAAACCCACTCTGTAATAAGCCAGTCTAACCCTCTCTCTCTGTAAAATCCAGTCTAACCCCATGTCTCTCTGTAATAACCCAGTCAAACCCTCTCTCTCTCTCTGTAATAACCCAGTCTAACCCTCTCTCTCTGTAAAATCCAGTCTAACCCCATCTCTCTCTGTAATAACCCAGTCAAACCCTCTCTCTCTGTAATAACCCAGTCTAACCCTCTGTCTCTCTGTAATAACCCAGACTAACCCTCTCTGTAATAACCCAGTCTAACCCTCAATCTCTGTAAAATCCAGTCTAACCCCATATCTCTCTGTAATAACCCAGTCAAACCCTCTCTCTCTGTAATAACCCAGTCTAACCCTCTCTCTCTCTGTAATAACCCAGGCTAACCCTCTCTGTAATAACCCAGTCTAACCCTCTCTCTCTGTAAAATCCAGTCTAACCCCATCTCTCTCTGTAATAACCCAGTCGAACCCTCTCTCTCTCTGTAATAGCCCAGTCGAACCCTCTCTCTCTGTATAACCCAGTCTAACCCTCTCTCTCTGTAATAACCCAGTCTAACCCTGTCTCTCTCTGTAATAACCCAGACTAACCCTCTCTGTAATATCCCAGTCTAACCCTCTCTCTCTGTAAAATCCAGTCTAACCCCATCTCTCTCTGTAATAACCCAGTCAAACCCTCTCTCTCTGTAATAACCCAGTCTAACCCTCTCTCTCTCTGTAATAACCCAGACTAACCCTCTCTGTAATAACCCAGTCTAACCCTCTCTCTCTGTAAAATCCAGTCTAACCCCATCTCTCACTGTAATAACCCAGTCAAACCCTCTCTCTCTGTAATAACCCAGTCTAACCCTCTCTCTCTCTGTAATAACCCAGACTAACCCTCTCTGTAATAACCCAGTCTAACCCTCTCTCTCTCTCTCCCTCTGTCTGTAATAACCCAGTCTAACCCTCTCTCTCTCTCTCTAATAACCGAATCTAACCCTCTGTCTCTCTGTAATAACCCAGTCTAACCCTCTCTCTCTGTAAAATCCAGTCTAACCCCATGTCTCTCTGTAATAACCCAGTCAAACCCTCTCTCTCTCTGTAATAACCCAAGTCTAACCCTCTCTCTCTGTAAAATCCAGTCTAACCCCATCTCTCTCTGTAATAACCCAGTCAAACCCTCTCTCTCTCTGTAATAACCCAGACTAACCCTCTCTGTAATAACCCAGTCTAACCGTCTCTCTAATAACCCAGTCTAACCCTCTCTCTCTGTAAAATCCAGTCTAACCCCATCTCTATCTGTAATAACATAGTCAAACCCTCTCTCTCTATGTAATAACCCAGTCTAACCCTCTCTGTCTCTGTAATAACCCAGTCTAACCCTCTCTCTCTCTGTAATAACCCAGTCTAACCCTCTCTCTGTAATAACCCAGACTAACCTTCTCTCTCTGTAATAACCCAGTCTAACCTTCTCTCTCTGTAAAATCCAGTCTAAAACCATCTCTCTCTGTAATAATCCAGTCTAACCCTCTCTCTCTGTAATAACCCAGTCTAACCCTCTCTCTCTCTCTGTAATAACCCAGTCTAACCTTCTCTCTCTATAAAATCCAGTCTAACCCCATCTCTCTCTGTAATAACCCAATCTCTCTCTGTAATAACCCAGTCTAACCCCATCTCTCTCTGTAATAACCCAGTCTAACCCCATCTCTCTCTGTAATAACCCAGTCTAACCCTCTCTCTCTGTAATAACCCAGTCTAACCCTCTCTCTCCGTAATAACCCAGTCTAACCCTCTCTCTCCGTAATAACCCAGTCTAACCCTCTCTCTCCGTAATAACCCAGTCTAACCCTCTCTCTCCGTAATAACCCAGTCTAACCCTCTCTCTCCGTAATAACCCAGTCTAACCCTCTCTCTCCGCAATAACCCAGTCTAACCCTCTCTCTCCGTAATAACCCAGTCTAACCCTCTCTCTCCGTAATAACCCAGTCTAACCCTCTCTATCCGTAATAACCCAGTCTAACCCTCTCTCTGTAATAACCCAGTCTAACCCTCTCTCTCTGTAATAACCCAGTCTAACCCTCTCTCTCTGTAATAACCCAGTCTAACCCTCACTCTCCGTAATAACCCAGTCTAACCCTCTCTCTCTGCAATAACCCAGTCTAACCCTCTCTCTCTGTAATAACCCAGTCTAACCCTCTCTCTGTAATAACCCAGTCTAACCCTGTCTCACTCTGTAATAACCCAGACTAACCCTCTCTGTAATATCCCAGTCTAACCCTCTCTCTCTGTAATATCCAGTCTAACCCCATGTCTCTCTGTAATAACCCAGTCAAACCCTCTCTCTCTATAATAACCCAGTCTAACCCTCTATCTCTCTGTAATAACCCAGACTAACCCTCTCTGTAATAACCCAGTCTAACGCTCTCTCTCTGTAAAATCCAGGCTAACCCCATCTCTCTCTGTAATAACCCAGTCAATCCCTCTCTCTCTGTAATAACCCAGTCTAACCCTCGCTCTCTGTAATAACCCAGTCTAACCCTCTCTCTCTGTAATAACGCAGTCTAACCCTCTCTCTCTGTAATAACCCAGTCTAACCCTCTCTCTCTGTAATAACCCAGTCTAACCCTCTCTCTGTAATAACCCAGTCTAACCCTCTCTCTCTGTAATAACCCAGTCTAACCCTCTCTCTCTGTAATAACCCAGTCTAACCCTCTCTCTCTGTAATAACCCAGTCTAACCCTCTCTCTGTAATAACCCAGTCTAACCCTGTCTCTCTCTGTAATAACCCAGACTAACCCTCTCTGTAATATCCCAGTCTAACCCTCTCTCTGTAATATCCAGTCTAACCCTCTCTCTCTGTAATAACCCAGTCTAACCCTCTCTCTCTGTAATAACCCAGTCTAACCCACTCTCTCTGTAAAATCCAGTCTAACCCCATCTCTCTCTGTAATAACCCAGTCAATCCCTCTCTCTGTAATAACCCAGTCTAACCCTCTCTCTCTCTGTAATAACCCAGACTAACCCTCTCTGTAATAACCCAGTCTAACCCTCTCTCTCTCTCTCTCTCTCTCTCTCCTTCTGTCTGTAATAACCCAGTCTAACCCTCTCTCTCTCTCTGTAATAACCCAGTCTATCCCCCACGCTCTGTAATAACCCAGGTTAACGCTTTTTCTCTGTAATAGCCCGGTCTGACCCTCCCTCTCTCTGTAATAGCCGGTCTAACCCTCCCTCTCTCTGTAATAACCCAGTCTAACCCTCCCTCTCTCTGTAATAACCCAGTCTAACCCTCCCTCTCTCTGTAATAACCCAGTCTAACCCTCCCTCTCTCTGTAATAACCCAGTCTAACCCTCCGTCTCTCTGTAATAACCCAGTCTAACCCTCCCTCTCTCTGTAATAACCCAGTCTAACCCTCCCTCTCTCTGTAATAACCCAGTCTAACCCTCCCTCTCTCTGTAATAACGCAGTCTAACCCTCCCTCTCTCTGTAATAACCCAGTCTAACCCTCCCTCTCTCTGTAATAACCCAGTCTAACCCTCCCTCTCTCTGTAATAACCCAGTCTAACCCTCCCTCTCTCTGTAATAACCCAGTCTAACCCTCCCTCTCTCTGTAATAACCCAGTCTAACCCTCCCCCTCTCTGTAATAACCCAGTCTAACCCTCTCTGTAATAACCCAGTCTAACCCTCTCTGTAATAACCCAGTCTAACCCTCTCTGTAATAACCCAGTCTAACCCTCTCTGTAATAACCCAGTCTAACCCTCTCTGTAATAACCCAGTCTAACCCTCTCTGTAATAACCCAGTCTAACCCTCTCTGTAATAACCCAGTCTAACCCTCTCTGTAATAACCCAGTCTAACCCTCTCTGTAATAACCCAGTCTAACCCTCTCTGTAATAACCCAGTCTAACCCTCTCTGTAATAACCCAGTCTAACCCTCTCTGTAATAACCCAGTCTAACCCTCTCTGTAATAACCCAGTCTAACCCTCTCTGTAATAACCCAGTCTAACCCTCTCTGTAATAACCCAGTCTAACCCTCCCTGTAATAACCCAGTCTAACCCTCTCTCTCTGTAATAACCGAATCTAACCCTCTGTCTCTCTGTAATAACCCAGTCTAACCCCCACGCTCTGTAATAACCCAGGTTAACGCTTTTTCTCTGTAGTAGCCTGGTCTAACCCTCCCTCTCTCTGTAATAACCCAGTCTAACGCTCTCTCTCTTTGTAATGACCCTGTCTAACCCTCTCTGTAATTAGCCAGTCTAACTTTCTCTCTCTGTAAAATCCAGTCTAACCCCATCTCTCTCTGTAATAACTCAGTCAAACCTTCTCTCTCTCTCTGTAATAACCCAGACTAACCCTCTCTGTAATAACCCAGTCTAACCCTCTCTCTCTGTAATAACCCAGACTAACCCTCTCTGTAATAGCCCAATCTAACCCTCTCTCTCTCTCTCTCTCTCTCTCTCTCTCCCTCTGTCTGTAATAACCCAGTCTAACCCTCTCTCTCTGTAATAACCGAATCTAACCCTCGGTCTCTCTGTAATAACCCAGGTTAACGCTTTTTCTCTGTAATAGCCCGGTCTAACCCTCCATCTCTCTGTAATAGCCCGGTCTAACCCTCCCTCTCTCTGTAATAACCCAGTCTAACCCTCCCTCTCTCTGTAATAACCCGGTCACACCCTCCCTCTCTCTGTAATAACCTGGACTAACCCTCCCTCTCTCTGTAATAACCCAGTCTAACCCTCCCTCTCTCTGTAATAACCCAGTCTAACCCTCCCTCTCTCTGTAATAGCCCAGTCTAACCCTCCCTCTCTCTGTAATAACCCAGTCTAACCCACCCTCTCTCTGTAATAACCCAGTCTAACCCACCCTCTCTCTGTAATAACCCAGTCTAACCCTCTCTGTAATAACCCAGTCTAACCCTCTCTGTAATAACCCAGTCTAACCCTCTCTGTAATAACCCAGTCTAACCCTCTCTGTAATAACCCAGTCTAACCCTCTCTGTAATAACCCAGTCTAACCCTCTCTGTAATAACCCAGTCTAACCCTCTCCGTAATAACCCAGTCTAACCCTCTCCGTAATAACCCAGTCTAACCCTCTCTGTAATAACCCAGTCTAACCCTCCCTTAATAACCCAGTCTAACCCTCTCTGAAATTACCCAGTCTAACCCTCTCTGTAATAACCCAGTCTAACCCTCTCTGTAATAACCCAGTCTAACCCTCTCTGTAATAACCCAGTCTAACCCTCTGTAATTATCCAGTCTAACCCTCTCTGTAATAACCCAGTCTAACCCTCTCTGTAATAACCCAGTCTAACCCTCTCTGTAATAACCCAGTCTAACCCTCTCTGTAATAACCCAGTCTAACCCTCTCTGTAATAACCCACTCTAACCCTCTCTGTAATAACCCACTGTAACCTTCTCTGTAATAACCCACTCTAACCCTCTCTGTAATAACCCAGTCTAACCCTCTCTGTAATAACCCAGTCTAACCCTCTCTGTAATAACCCAGTCTAACCCTCTCTCTCTGTAAAATCCAGTCTAACCCCATCTCTCTCTGTAATAGCCCAGTCGAACCCTCTCTCTCTGTAATAGCCCAGTCCAACCCTCTCTCTCTCTGTAATAGACCAGTCTAACCCTCTCTCTCTGTCTGTAAAAACCCAGTCTAACCCCCTCACTCTCTGTAATAACCCAGTCTAACCCTCTCTCTCTCTCTCTCCCCCTCTCTCTGTAATAACCCAGTCTAACCGTCTCTCTCTGTAATAACCGAATCTAACCCTCTGTCACTCTGTAATAACCCAGACTAACCGCCACGCTCTGTAAGAACCCAGGTAAACGCTTTATCTCTGTAGTAGCCTGGTCTAACCCTCCCTCTCTCTGTAATAACCCAGTCAAACCCTCTCTCTCTCTGTAATAACCCAGACTAACCCTCTCTGTAATAACCCAGTTTAACCCTCTCTCTCTGTAAAATCCAGTCTAACGCCATCTGTCTCTGTAATAACCCAGTCTAACCCTCTCTCTCTGTAATAACCCAGTCTAACCCTCTCTCTCTGAAATAACCCAGTCTAACCCTCTCTCTCTGTAATAACCCAGTCTAACCCTCTCTCTCTGTAATAACCCAGTCTAACCCTCTCTCTCTGTAATAAACCAGTCTAACCCTCTCTCTCTGTAATAACCCAGTTTAACCCTCTCTCTGTAATAACCCAGTCTAACCCTCTCTCTCTGTAATAACCCAGTCTAACCCTGTCTCTCTCTGTAATAACCCAGACTAACCCTCTCTGTAATAACCCAGTCTAACCCCCTCTCTCTGTAATAACCCAGTCTAACCCTCTCTCTGTAATAACCCAGTCTAACCCTCTCTCTCTGTATTAACCCAGTCTAACCCTCTCTCTCTGTAATAACCCAGTCAAACCCTCTCTCTCTGTAATAACCCAGTCTAACCCTCTCTCTGTAATAACCCAGACTAACCCTCTCTGTAATAACCCAGTCTAACCCTCTCCGTAATAACCCAGTCTAACCCTCTCTCTCCGTAATAACCCAGTCTAACCCTCTCACTCCGTAATAACCCAGTCTAACCCTCTCTCTCCGTAATAACCCAGTCTAACCCTCTCTCTCCGTAATAACCCAGTCTAACCCTCTCTCTCCGTAATAACCCAGTGTAACCCTCTCTCTCTGTAATAACCCACTCTAACCCTCTCTCTCTGTAATAACCCAGTCTAACCCCCTCTCTCTGTAATAACCCAGTCAAACCCTCTCTCTCTGTAATAACCCAGTCTAACCCTCTCTCTCTCTGTAATAACCCAGACTAACCCTCTCTGTAATAACCCAGTCTAACCCTCTCTCTCCGTAATAACCCAGTCTAACCCTCTCTCTCCGTAATAACCCAGTCTAACCCTCTCTCTCCGTAATAACCCAGTCTAACCTCTCTTCCCGTAATAACCCAGTCTAACCCTCTCTCTCTGTAATAACCCAGTCTAACCCTCTCTCTCTGTAATAACCCAGTCTAACCCTCTCTCTCTGTAATAACCCAGTCTAACCCTCTCTCTCTGTAATAACCCAGTCTAACCCTCCCTCTCTGTAATAACCCAGTCTAACCCTCCCTCTCTGTAACAACCCAGTCTAACCCTCCCTCTCTGTAATAACCCAGTCTAACCCTCTCTCTCTGCAGTAACCCAGTCTAAACCTCTCTCTCTGTAATAACCGAGTCTAACCCTCTCTCTCTGTAATAACCCAGTCTAACCCTCTCTCTCTGTAATAACCCAGTCTAACCCTCTCTCTCTGTAATAACCCAGTCTAACCCTCTCTCTCTGTAATAACCCAGTCTAACCCTCTCTCTCTGTAATAACCCAGTCTAACCCTCTCTCTCTGTAATAACCCAGTCTAACCCTCTCTCTCTGTAATAACCCAGTCTAACCCTCTCTCTCTGTAATAACCCAGTCTAACCCTCTCTCTCTGTAATAACCCAGTCTAACCCTCTCTCTCTGTAATAACCCAGTCTAACCCTCTCTCTCTGTAATAACCCAGTCTAACCCTCTCTCTCTGTAATAACCCAGTCTAACCCTCTCTCTCTGTAATAACCCAGTCTAACCCGCTCTCTCAGTAATAACCCAGTCTAACCCTCTCTCTCTGTAATAACCCAGTCTAACCCTCTCTCTCTGTAATAACCCAGTCTAACCCTCTCTCTCTGTAATCACCCAGTCTAACCCTGTCGCTCTGTAATAACCCAGTCTAACCCTCTCTCTCTGTAATAACCCACTCTAACCCTCTCTCTCTGTAATAACCCAGTCTAACCCTCTCTCTCTGTAATAACCCAGTCTAACCCTCTCTCTCTGTAATAACCCAGTCTATCCCTCTCTCTCTGTAATAACCCAGTCTAACCCTCTCTCTCTGTAATAACCCAGTCTAACCCTGTCTCTCTGTAATAACCCAGTCTAACCCTCTCTCTCTGTAATAACCCAGTCTAACCCTCTCTCTCTGTAATAACAGTCTAACCCTCTCTCTCTGTAATAACACAGTCTAACCGTCTCTCTCTGTAATAACACAGTCTAACCCTCTCGCTCTGTAATAACACAGTCTAACCCTCTCTCTCAGTAATAACACAGTCTAACCCTCTCTCTCAGTAATAACACAGTCTAACCCTCTCTCTCTGTAATAACCCAGTCGAACCCTCTCTCTCTGAAATAGCCCAGTCGAACCCTCTCTCTCTCTGTATTAGCCCAGTCGAACCCTCTCTCTCTCTGTAACAGCCCAGTCCAACACTCTCTCTCTATGTAATAGCCCAGTCTCACCCTCTCTCTCTGTAATAACCCAGTCTAACCCCCTCACTCTCTGTAATAACCCAGTCTAACCCTCTCTCTCTCTCTCTCTCTCTCCCTCTCTCTGTAATAACCCAGTCTAACCGTCTCTCTCTGTAATAACCGAATCTAACCCTCTGTCTCTCTGTAATAATCCAGTCTAACCCCCACGCTCTGTAAGAACCCAGGTTAACGCTTTTTCTCTGTAGTAGCCCGGTCTAACCCTCCCTCTCTCTGTAATAACCCAGTCTAACGCTCTCTCTCTGTAAAATCCAGTCTAACCCCATCTCTCTCTGTAATAACCCAGTCAAACCCTCTCTCTCTGTAATAACCCAGTCTAACCCTCTCTCTCTCTGTAATAACCCAGACTAACCCTCTCTGTAATAACCCAGTCTAACCCTCTCTCTCCGTAATAACCCAGTCTAACCCTCTCTCTCCGTAATAACCCAGTCTAACCCTCTCTCTCCGTAATAACCCAGTCTAACCCTCTCTCTCCGTAATAACCCACTCTAACCCTCTCTCTCCGTAATAACCCACTCTAACCCTCTCTCTCTGTAATAACCCAGTCTAACCCCCTCTCTCTGTAATAACCCAGTCAAACCCTCTCTCTCTGTAATAACCCAGTCTAACCCTCTCTCTCTCTGTAATAACCCAGTCTAACCCTCTCCGTAATAACCCAGTCTAACCCTCTCTCTCTGTAATAACCCAGTCTAACCCTCTCTCTCTGTAATAACCCAGTCTAACCCTCTCTCTCTGTAATAACCCAGTCTAACCCTCTCTCTCTGTAATAACCCAGTCTAACCCTCTCTCTCTGTAATAACCCAGTCTAACCCCATCTCTCTCTGTAATAACCCAGTCAAACCCTCTCTCTCTGTAATAACCCAGTCTAACCCTCTCTCTCTCTGTAATAACCCAGACTAACCCTCTCTGTAATAACCCAGTCTAACCCCCTCTGTAATAACCCAGTCTAACCCTCTCTCTCTGTAATAACCCAGTCTAACCCTCTCTCTCTCTGTAATAACCCAGACTAACCCTCTCTGTAATAACCCAGACTAACCCTCTCTGTAATAACCCAGACTAACCCTCTCTGTAATAACCCAGTCTAACCCTCTCTCTCTCTAATAACCGAATCTAACCCTCTGTCTCTCTGTAATAACCCAGACTAACCCTCTCTGTAATAACCCAGTCAAACCCTCTCTCTCTCTGGAATTACCCAGACTAACCCTTTCTGTAATAAGCCAGTCTAACCCTCTCTCTCTGTAAAATCCAGTCTAACCCCATGTCTCTCTGTAATAACCCAGTCAAACCCTCTCTCTCTCTGTAATAACCCAGTCTAACCCTCTCTCTCTGTAATAACCCAGTCTAACCCTCTCTCTCTGTAATAACCCAGTCTAACCCTCTCTCTCTGTAATAACCCAGTCTAACCCTCTCTCTCTGTAAAATCCAGTCTAACCCCATCTCTCTGTAATAACCCAGTCAAACCCTCTCTCTCTCTAATAACCAAGTCTAACCCTCTCTCTCTCTGTAATAACCCAGACTAACCCTCTCTGTAATAACCCAGTCTAACCCTCTCTCTCTCTAATAACCGAATCTAACCCTCTGTCTCTCTGTAATAACCCAGTCTAACCCCCACGCTCTGTAATAACCCAGGTTAACGCTTTTTCTCTGTAATAGCCCGGTCTAACCCTCCCTCTCTCTGTAATAACCCAGTCCAACCCTCCCTCTCTCTGTAACAACCCAGACTAACCCTCTATCTCTCTGTAATAACCCAGTCTAACCCTCTCTCTCTCTGTAATAATCCAGTCTAACCCCATCTCTCTCTGTAATAACCCAGTCAAACCCACTTCCTCTGTAATAACCCAGTCTAACCCTCTCTCTCTCTGTAATAACCCAGACTAACCCTTTCTGTAATAAGCCAGTCTAACCCTCTCTCTCTGTAAAATCCAGTCTAACCCCATGTCTCTCTGTAATAACCCAGTCAAACCCTCTCTCTCTCTGTAATAACCCAGTCTAACCCTCTCTCTCTGTAATAACCCAGTCTAACCCCATGTCTCTCTGTAATAACCCAGTCTAACCCTCTCTCTCTCTCTAATAACCCAGTCTAACCCCATCTCTCTCTGTAATAACCCAGTCTAACCCTCTCTCTCTCTGTAATGACCCAGTCTAACCCTCTCTCTCTCTGTAATAACCCAGTCAAACCCTCTCTCTCTCTGTAATAACCCAGTCTAACCCCCTCACTCTCTGTAATAACCCAGTCTAACCCTCTCTCTCTCTCTCTCTCTCCCTCTCTCTGTAATAACCCAGTCTAACCGTCTCTCTCTGTAATAACCGAATCTAACCCTCTGTCTCTCTGTAATAATCCAGTCTAACCCCCACGCTCTGTAAGAACCCAGGTTACACTTTTTCTCTGTAGTAGCCCGGTCTAACCCTCCCTCTCTCTGTAATAACCCAGTCTAACGCTCTCTCTCTGTAAAATCCAGTCTAACCCCATCTCTCTCTGTAATAACCCAGTCAAACCCTCTCTCTCTGTAATAACCCAGTCTAACCCTTTCTCTCTCTGTAATAACCCAGACTAACCCTCTCTGTAATAACCCAGTCTAACCCTCTCTCTCCGTAATAACCCAGTCTAACCCTCTCTCTCCGTAATAACCCAGTCTAACCCTCTCTCTCCGTAATAACCCAGTCTAACCCTCTCTCTCCGTAATAACCCACTCTAACCCTCTCTCTCCGTAATAACCCACTCTAACCCTCTCTCTCTGTAATAACCCAGTCAAACCCTCTCTCTCTGTAATAACCCAGTCTAACCCTCTCTCTCTCTAATAACCCAGTCTAACCCTCTCCGTAATAACCCAGTCTAACCCTCTCTCTCTGTAATAACCCAGTCTAACCCTCTCTCTCTGTAATAACCCAGTCTAACCCTCTCTCTCTGTAATAACCCAATCTAACCCTCTCTCTCTGTAATAACCCAGTCTAACCCTCTCTCTCTGTAAAATCCAGTCTAACCCCATCTCTCTCTGTAATAACCCAGTCAAACCCTCTCTCTCTGTAATAACCCAGTCTAACCCTCTCCGTAATAACCCAGTCTAACCCTCTCTCTCTGTAATAACCCAGTCTAACCCTCTCTCTCTGTAATAACCCAGTCTAACCCCCTCTGTAATAACCCAGTCTAACCCTCTCTCTCTGTAATAACCCAGTCTAACCCTCTCTCTCTCTGTAATAACCCAGACTAACCATCTCTGTAATAACCCAGACTAACCCTCTCTGTAATAACCCAGACTAACCCTCTCTGTAATAACCCAGTCTAACCCTCTCTCTCTCTAATAACCGAATCTAACCCTCTGTCTCTCTGTAATAACCCAGTCTAACGTTCTCTCTCTCTGTAATAACCCAGTCTAACGTTCTCTCTCTCTGTAATAACCCAGACTAACCCTTTCTGTAATAAGCCAGTCTAACCCTCTCTCTCTGTAAAATCCAGTCTAACCCCATGTCTCTCTCTAATAACCCAGTCAAACCCTCTCTCTCTGTAATAACCCAGTCGAACCCTCTCTCTCTCTGTAATAACCCAGACTAACCCTCTATCTCTCTGTAATAACCCATTCTAACCCCATCTCTCTCTGTAATAACCCAGTCAAACCCTCTCTCTCTCTGTAATTACCCAGACTAACCCTTTCTGTAATAAGCCAGTCTAACCCTCTCTCTCTGTAAAATCCAGTCTAACCCCATGTCTCTCTGTAATAACCCAGTCAAACCCTCTCTCTCTCTGTAATAACCCAGTCTAACCCTCTCTCTCTGTAATAACCCAGTCTAACCCTCTCTCTCTGTAAAATCCAGTCTAACCCCATCTCTCTGTAATAACCCAGTCAAACCCTCTCTCTCTGTAATAACCCAGTCTAACCCTCTCTCTCTCTGTAATAACCCAGACTAACCCTCTCTGTAATAACCCAGTCTAACCCTCTCTCTCTCTAATAACCGAATCTAACCCTCTGTCTCTCTGTAATAACCCAGTCTAACCCCCACGCTCTGTAATAACCCAGGTTAACGCTTTTTCTCTGTAATAGCCCGGTCTAACCCTCCCTCTCTCTGTAATAACCCAGTCCAACCCTCCCTCTCTCTGTAACAACCCAGACTAACCCTCTATCTCTCTGTAATAACCCAGTCTAACCCTCTCTCTCTCTGTAATAATCCAGTCTAACCCCATCTCTCTCTGTAATA
This sequence comes from Cetorhinus maximus, assembly GCF_964194155.1. Classification (NCBI taxonomy): domain Eukaryota; kingdom Metazoa; phylum Chordata; class Chondrichthyes; order Lamniformes; family Cetorhinidae; genus Cetorhinus; species Cetorhinus maximus. Next base: position 1,555,574 of record NC_135902.1, on the reverse strand, counting down.
ACCCAGTCAAACCCACTTCCTCTATAATAACCCAGTCTAACCCTCTCTCTCTCTGTAATAACCCAGACTAACCCTTTCTGTAATAAGCCAGTCTAACCCTCTCTCTCTGTAAAATCCAGTCTAACCCCATGTCTCTCTGTAATAACCCAGTCAAACCCTCTCTCTCTCTGTAATAACCCAGTCTAACCCTCTCTCTCTCTGTAATAACCCAGTCTAACCCCATGTCTCTCTGTAATAACCCAGTCAAACCCTCTCTCTCTCTGTAATAACCCAGTCTAACCCTCTCTCTCTCTGTAATAACCCAGACTAACCCTCTATCTCTCTGTAATAACCCAGACTAACCCTCTATCTCTCTGTAATAACCGAGTCTAACCCTCTCTCTCTCTGTAATAACCCAGTCTAACCCCATCTCTCTGTAATAACCCAGTCAAACCTACTCTCTCTGTAATAACCCAGTCTAACCCTCTCTCTCTCTGTAATAACCCAGACTAACCCTTTCTGTAATAAGCCAGTCTAACCCTCTCTCTCTGTAAAATCCAGTCAAACCCCATGTCTCTCTGTAATAACCCAGTCAAACCCTCTCTCTCTCTGTAATAACCCAGTCTAACCCTCTCTCTCTCTGTAATAACCCAGACTAGCCCTCTATCTCTCTGTAATAACCCAGTCTAACCCTCTCTCTCTCTGTAATAACCCAGTCTAACCCCATCTCTCTCTGTAATAACCCAGTCTAACCCTCTCTCTCTCTGTAATAACCCAGTCTAACCCTCTCTCTCTCTGTAATAACCCAGTCAAACCCTCTCTCTCTGTAATAACCCAGTCTAACCCTCTCTCTCTCTGTAATAACCCAGACTAACCCTCTATCTCTCTGTAATAACGCAGTCTAACCCTCGCTCTCTCTGTAATTACCCAGTCTAACCCCATCTCTCTCTGTAATAACCCAGTCTAACCCTCTCTCTCTGTAATAACCAAGTCTAACCCTCTCTCTCTCTGTAATAACCCAGTCTAACCCCATCTCTCTCTGTAATAACCCAGTATAACCCTCTCTCTCTGTAATAACCCAGTCTAACCCTCTCTCTCTCTGTAATAACCCAGACTAACCCTCTCTGTAATAACCCAGTCTAACCCTCTCTCTCTGTAAAATCCAATCTAACCCCATCTCTCTCTGTAATAACCCAGTCTAACCCTCTCTCTCTCTGCAATAACCCAGTCTAACCCTCTCTCTCTGTAATAACCCAGTCAAACCCTCCCTCTCTCTATAACAACCCAGTCTAACGCTCTCTCTCTCTGTAATAACCCAGACTAACCCTCTGTAATAAGCCAGTCAAACCCTCTCTCTCTGTAAAATCCAGTCTAACCCCATGTCTCTCTGTAATAACCCAGTCAAACCCTCTCTCTCTGTAATAACCCAGTCTAACCCTCTCTCTCTCTGTAATAACCCAGACTAACCCTCTCTCTCTCTGTAATAACCCAGACTAACCCTCTCTCTCTCTGTAATAAGCCAGTCTAACCCTCTCTCTCTGTAAAATCCAGTCTAACCCCATCTCTCTCTGTAATAACCCAGGCAAACCCCATCTCTCTCTGTAATAACCCAGGCAAACCCTCTCTCTCTGTAATAACCCAGACTAACCCTCTCTCTCTGTAATAATCCAGTCTAACCCTCTCTCTCTGTAATAACCCAGTCTAACCCTCTCTCTCTGTAATAACCCAGTCTAACCCTCTCTCTCTGTAATAACCCAGTCTAACCCTCTCTCTCTCTGTAATAACCCAGACTAACCCTCTATCTCTCTGTAATAACCCAGACTAACCCTCTATCTCTCTGTAATAACCCAGTCTAACCCTCTCTCTCTCTGTAATAACCCAGTCTAACCCCATCTCTCTCTGTAATAACCCAGTCAAACCTACTCTCTCTGTAATAACCCAGTCTAACCCTCTCTCTCTCTGTAATAACCCAGACTAACCCTTTCTGTAATAAGCCAGTCTAACCCTCTCTCTCTGTAAAATCCAGTCAAACCCCATATCTCTCTGTAATAACCCAGTCAAACCCTCTCTCTCTCTGTAATAACCCAGTCTAACCCTCTCTCTCTCTCTGTAATAACCCAGACTAGCCCTCTATCTCTCTGTAATAACCCAGTCTAACCCTCTCTCTCTCTGTAATAACCCAGTCTAACCCTCTCTCTCTCTGTAATAACCCAGTCTAACCCTCTCTCTCTCTGTAATAACCCAGTCTAACCCTCTCTCTCTCTGTAATAACCCAGTCAAACCCTCTCTCTCTGTAATAACCCAGTCTAACCCTCTCTCTCTCTGTAATAACCCAGACTAACCCTCTATCTCTCTGTAATAACGCAGTCTAACCCTCGCTCTCTCTGTAATTACCCAGTCTAACCCCATCTCGCTCTGTAATAACCCAGTCTAACCCTCTCTCTCTGTAATAACCAAGTCTAACCCTCTCTCTCTCTGTAATAACCCAGTCTAACCCCATCTCTCTCTGTAATAACCCAGTATAACCCTCTCTCTCTGTAATAACCCAGTCTAACCCTCTCTCTCTCTGTAATAACCCAGACTAACCCTCTCTGTAATAACCCAGTCTAACCCTCTCTCTCTGTAAAATCCAGTCTAACCCCATCTCTCTCTGTAATAACCCAGTCTAACCCTCTCTCTCTCTGCAATAACCCAGTCTAACCCTCTCTCTCTGTAATAACCCAGTCAAACCCTCCCTCTCTCTGTAACAACCCAGTCTAACGCTCTCTCTCTCTGTAATAACCCGGACTAACCCTCTGTAATAAGCCAGTCAAACCCTCTCTCTCTGTAAAATCCAGTCTAACCCCATGTCTCTCTGTAATAACCCAGTCAAACCCTCTCTCTCTCTAATAACCCAGTCTAACCCTCTCTCTCTCTCTGTAATAACCCAGACTAACCCTCTCTCTCTCTGTAATAAGCCAGTCTAACCCTCTCTCTCTGTAAAATCCAGTCTAACCCCATCTCTCTCTGTAATAATCCAGTCTAACCCTCTCTCTCTGTAATAACCCAGTCTAACCCTCTCTCTCTGTAATAACCCAGTCTAACCCTCTCTCTCTGTAATAACCCAGTCTAACCCTCTCTCTCTCTGTAATAACCCAGACTAACCCTCTATCTCTCTGTAATAACCCAGACTAACCCTCTATCTCTCTGTAATAACCCAGTCTAACCCTCTCTCTCTCTGTAATAACCCAGTCTAACCCCATCTCTCTCTGTAATAACCCAGTCTAACCCCATCTCTCTCTGTAATAACCCAGTCTAACCCTCTCTCTCTCTGCAATAACCCAGTCTAACCCTCTCTCTCTGTAATAACCCAGTCAAACCCTCCCTCTCTCTGTAACAACCCAGTCTAACGCTCTCTCTCTCTGTAATAACCCGGACTAACCCTCTGTAATAAGCCAGTCAAACCCTCTCTCTCTGTAAAATCCAGTCTAACCCCATGTCTCTCTGTAATAACCCAGTCAAACCCTCTCTCTCTCTAATAACCCAGTCTAACCCTCTCTCTCTCTCTGTAATAACCCAGACTAACCCTCTCTCTCTCTGTAATAAGCCAGTCTAACCCTCTCTCTCTGTAAAATCCAGTCTAACCCCATCTCTCTCTGTAATAATCCAGTCTAACCCTCTCTCTCTGTAATAACCCAGTCTAACCCTCTCTCTCTGTAATAACCCAGTCTAACCCTCTCTCTCTGTAATAACCCAGTCTAACCCTCTCTCTCTCTGTAATAACCCAGACTAACCCTCTATCTCTCTGTAATAACCCAGACTAACCCTCTATCTCTCTGTAATAACCCAGTCTAACCCTCTCTCTCTCTGTAATAACCCAGTCTAACCCCATCTCTCTCTGTAATAACCCAGTCAAACCTACTCTCTCTGTAATAACCCAGTCTAACCCTCTCTCTCTCTGTAATAACCCAGACTAACCCTTTCTGTAATAAGCCAGTCTAACCCTCTCTCTCTGTAAAATCCAGTCAAACCCCATGTCTCTCTGTAATAACCCAGTCAAACCCTCTCTCTCTCTGTAATAACCCAGTCTAACCCTCTCTCTCTCTGTAATAACCCAGACTAGCCCTCTATCTCTCTGTAATAACCCAGTCTAACCCTCTCTCTCTCTGTAATAACCCAGTCTAACCCCATCTCTCTCTGTAATAACCCAGTCTAACCCTCTCTCTCTCTGTAATAACCCAGTCTAACCCTCTCTCTCTCTGTAATAACCCAGTCAAACCCTCTCTCTCTGTAATAACCCAGTCTAACCCTCTCTCTCTCTGTAATAACCCAGACTAACCCTCTATCTCTCTGTAATAACGCAGTCTAACCCTCGCTCTCTCTGTAATTACCCAGTCTAACCCCATCTCGCTCTGTAATAACCCAGTCTAACCCTCTCTCTCTGTAATAACCAAGTCTAACCCTCTCTCTCTCTGTAATAACCCAGTCTAACCCCATCTCTCTCTGTAATAACCCAGTATAACCCTCTCTCTCTGTAATAACCCAGTCTAACCCTCTCTCTCTCTGTAATAACCCAGACTAACCCTCTCTGTAATAACCCAGTCTACCCCTCTCTCTCTGTAAAATCCAGTCTAACCCCATCTGTCTCTGTAATAACCCAGTCTAACCCTCTCTCTCTCTGCAATAACCCAGTCTAACCCTCTCTCTCTGTAATAACCCAGTCAAACCCTCCCTCTCTCTGTAACAACCCAGTCTAACGCTCTCTCTCTCTGTAATAACCCAGACTAACCCTCTGTAATAAGCCAGTCAAACCCTCTCTCTCTGTAAAATCCAGTCTAACCCCATGTCTCTCTGTAATAACCCAGTCAAACCCTCTCTCTCTGTAATAACCCAGTCTAACCCTCTCTCTCTCTGTAATAACCCAGACTAACCCTCACTCTCTCTGTAATAACCCAGACTAACCCTCTCTCTCTCTGTAATAAGCCAGTCTAACCCTCTCTCTCTGTAAAATCCAGTCTAACCCCATCTCTCTCTGTAATAACCCAGGCAAACCCTCTCTCTCTGTAATAACCCAGACTAAACCTCTCTCTCTCTGTAATAACCCAGTCTAACCCTCTCTCTCTGTAAAATCCAGTCTAACCCCATCTCTCTCTGTAATAATCCAGTCTAACCCTCTCTCTCTGTAATAACCCAGTCTAACCCTCTCTCTCTGTAATAACCCAGTCTAACCCTCTCTCTCTGTAATAACCCAGTCTAACCCTCTCTCTCTGTAATAACCCAGTCTTACCCTCTCTCTCTGTAATAACCCAGTCTAACCCTCTCTCTCTGTAATAACCCAGTCTTACCCTCTCTCTCTGTAATAACCCAGTCTAACCCTCTCTCTCTGTAATAACCCAGTCTAACCCTCTCTCTCTGTAATAACCCAGTCTAACCCTCTCTCTCTGTAATAACCCAGTCTAACCCTCTCTCTCTGTAATAACCCAGTCTAACTCTATCTCTCTGGAATAACCCAGTCTAACCCTCTCTCTCTGTAATAACCCCGTCCAACCCTCTCTCTCTGTAATAACCCAGTCTAACCCTCTCTCTCTGTAATAATCCAGTCTAACCCTCTCTCTCTGTAATAACCCAGTCTAACCCTCTCTCTCTGTAATAACCCAGTCTAACCCTCTCTCTCTGTAATAACCCAGTCTAACCCTCTCTCTCTGTAATGACCCAGTCTAACCCTCTCTCTCTGTAATAACCCAGTCTAACCCTCTCTCTCTGTAATAACCCAGTCAAACCCTCTCTCTATGTAATAAGGCAATCTAACCCTCTCTCTCTCTGTAATAACCCAGACTAACCCTCTCTGTAATAACCCAGTCTAACCCTCTCTCTCTCTCTCTCTCTCTCTCTCTCTCTCTCACTCTGTCTGTAATAACCCAGTCTAACCCTCTCTCTCTCTAATAACCGAATCTAACCCTCACTCTCTCTGTAACAACCCAGTCTAACGTTCTCTCTCTCTGTAATAACCCAGACTAACCCTTTCTGTAATAAGCCAGTCTAACCCTCTCTCTCTGTAAAATCCAGTCTAACCCCATGTCTCTCTGTATTAACCCAGTCAAACCCTCCCTCTCTCTGTAATAACCCAGTCTAACCCTCTCTCTCTCTGTAATGACCCAGACTAACCCTCTATCTCTCTGTAATGACCCAGTCTAACCCTCTCTCTCTCTGTAATAACCCAGTCTAACCCCATCTCTCTCTGTAATAACCCAGTCAAACCCTCTCTCTCTGTAATAACCCAGTCTAACCCTCTCTCTCTCTGTAATAACACAGACTAACCCTCTCTGTAAAATCCAGTCTAACCCCATCTCTCTCTGTAATAACCGAGTCTAACCCTCTCTCTCTGTAATAACCCAGTCTAACCCTCTCTCTCTGCAATAACCCAGTCTAACCCTGTCTCTCTGTAATAACCCAGTCAAACCCTCCCTCTCTCTGTAACAACCCAGTCTAACGCTCTCTCTCTCTGTAATAACCCAGACTAACCCTCTCTGTAATAAGCCAGTCTAACCCTCTCTCTCTGTAAAATCCAGTCTAACCCCATGTCTCTCTGTAATAACCCAGTCAAACCCTCTCTCTCTGTAATAACCCAGTCTAACCCTCTCTCTCTGTAATAACCCAGTCTAACCCTCTCTCTCTCTGTAATAACCCAGTCTAACCCTCTCTCTCTGTAAAATCCAGTCTAACCCCATCTCTCTCTGTAATAATCCAGTCTAACCCTCTCTCTCTGTAATAACCCAGTCTAACCCTCTCTCTCTGTAATAACCCAGTCTAACCCTCTCTCTCTGTAATAACCCAGTCTAACCCTCTCTCTCTGTAATAACCCAGTCTAACCCTCTCTCTCTGTAATAACCCAGTCTAACCCTCTCTCTCTGTAATAACCCAGTCTAACCCTCTCTCTCTGTAATAACCCAGTCTAACCCTCTCTCTCTGTAAAATCCAGTCTAACCCCATCTCTCTCTGTAATAATCCAGTCTAACCCTCTCTCTCTGTAATAACCCAGTCTAACCCTCTCTCTCTGTAATAACCCAGTCTAACCCTCTCTCTCTGTAATAACCCAGTCTAACCCTCTCTCTCTGTAATAACCCAGTCTAACCCTCTCTCTCTGTAATAACCCAGTCTTACCCTCTCTCTCTGTAATAACCCAGTCTAACCCTCTCTCTCTGTAATAACCCAGTCTTACCCTCTCTCTCTGTAATAACCCAGTCTAACCCTCTCTCTCTGTAATAACCCAGTCTAACCCTCTCTCTCTGTAATAACCCAGTCTAACCCTCTCTCTCTGTAATAACCCAGTCTAACCCTCTCTCTCTGTAATAACCCAGTCTAACTCTATCTCTCTGGAATAACCCAGTCTAACCCTCTCTCTCTGTAATAACCCCGTCCAACCCTCTCTCTCTGTAATAACCCAGTCTAACCCTCTCTCTCTGTAATAATCCAGTCTAACCCTCTCTCTCTGTAATAACCCAGTCTAACCCTCTCTCTCTGTAATAACCCAGTCTAACCCTCTCTCTCTGTAATAACCCAGTCTAACCCTCTCTCTCTGTAATGACCCAGTCTAACCCTCTCTCTCTGTAATAACCCAGTCTAACCCTCTCTCTCTGTAATAACCCAGTCAAACCCTCTCTCTATGTAATAAGGCAATCTAACCCTCTCTCTCTCTGTAATAACCCAGACTAACCCTCTCTGTAATAACCCAGTCTAACCCTCTCTCTCTCTCTCTCTCTCTCTCTCTCACTCTGTCTGTAATAACCCAGTCTAACCCTCTCTCTCTCTAATAACCGAATCTAACCCTCACTCTCTCTGTAACAACCCAGTCTAACGTTCTCTCTCTCTGTAATAACCCAGACTAACCCTTTCTGTAATAAGCCAGTCTAACCCTCTCTCTCTGTAAAATCCAGTCTAACCCCATGTCTCTCTGTATTAACCCAGTCAAACCCTCCCTCTCTCTGTAATAACCCAGTCTAACCCTCTCTCTCTCTGTAATGACCCAGACTAACCCTCTATCTCTCTGTAATGACCCAGTCTAACCCTCTCTCTCTCTGTAATAACCCAGTCTAACCCCATCTCTCTCTGTAATAACCCAGTCAAACCCTCTCTCTCTGTAATAACCCAGTCTAACCCTCTCTCTCTCTGTAATAACACAGACTAACCCTCTCTGTAAAATCCAGTCTAACCCCATCTCTCTCTGTAATAACCGAGTCTAACCCTCTCTCTCTGTAATAACCCAGTCTAACCCTCTCTCTCTGCAATAACCCAGTCTAACCCTGTCTCTCTGTAATAACCCAGTCAAACCCTCCCTCTCTCTGTAACAACCCAGTCTAACGCTCTCTCTCTCTGTAATAACCCAGACTAACCCTCTCTGTAATAAGCCAGTCTAACCCTCTCTCTCTGTAAAATCCAGTCTAACCCCATGTCTCTCTGTAATAACCCAGTCAAACCCTCTCTCTCTGTAATAACCCAGTCTAACCCTCTCTCTCTGTAATAACCCAGTCTAACCCTCTCTCTCTGTAATAACCCAGTCTAACCCTCTCTCTCTGTAATAACCCAATCTAACCCTCTCTCTCTGTAATAACCCAGTCTAACCCTCTCTCTCTGTAATAAGCCAGTCTAACCCTCTCTCTCTGTAAAATCCAGTCTAACCCCATCTCTCTCTGTAATAACCCAGGCAAACCCTCTCTCTCTGTAATAACCCAGACTAAACCTCTCTCTGTCTGTAATAACCCAGACTAACCCTCTCTCTCTCTGTAATAACCCAGTCTAACCCTCTCTCTCTGTAAAATCCAGTCTAACCCCATCTCTCTCTGTAATAATCCAGTCTAACCCTCTCTCTCTGTAATAACCCAGTCTAACCCTCTCTCTCTGTAATAACCCAGTCTAACCCTCTCTCTCTGTAATAACCCAGTCTAACCCTCTCTCTCTGTAATAACCCAGTCTAACCTTCTCTCTCTGTAATAACCCAGTCTAACCCTCTCTCTCTGTAATAACCCAGTCTAACCCTCTCTCTCTGTAATAACCCAGTCTAACCCTCTCTCTCTGTAATAACCCAGTCTAACCCTCTCTCTCTGTAATAACCCAGTCTTACCCTCTCTCTCTGTAATAACCCAGTCTAACCCTCTCTCTCTGTAATAACCCAGTCTAACCCTCTCTCTCTGTAATAACCCAGTCTAACCCTCTCTCTCTGTAATAACCCAGTCTAACCCTCTCTCTCTGTAATAACCCAGTCTAACTCTATCTCTCTGGAATAACCCAGTCTAACCCTCTCTCTCTGTAATAACCCCGTCCAACCCTCTCTCTCTGTAATAACCCAGTCTAACCCTCTCTCTCTGTAATAATCCAGTCTAACCCTCTCTCTCTGTAATAACCCAGTCTAACCCTCTCTCTCTGTAATAACCCAGTCTAACCCTCTCTCTCTGTAATAACCCAGTCTAACCCTCTCTCTCTGTAATAACCCAGTCTAACCCTCTCTCTCTGTAATAACCCAGTCTAACCCTCTCTCTCTGTAATAACCCAGTCAAACCCTCTATGTAATAAGGCAATCTAACCCTCTCTCTCTCTGTAATAACCCAGACTAACCCTCTCTGTAATAACCCAGTCTAACCCTCTCTCTCTCTCTCTCTCTCTCTCACTCTGTCTGTAATAACCCAGTCTAACCCTCTCTCTCTCTCTAATAACCGAATCTAACCCTCCCTCTCTCTGTAACAACCCAGTCTAACGTTCACTCTCTCTGTAATAACCCAGACTAACCCTTTCTGTAATAAGCCAGTCTAACCCTCTCTCTCTGTAAAATCCAGTCTAACCCCATGTCTCTCTGTAATAACCCAGTCAAACCCTCCCTCTCTCTGTAATAACCCAGTCTAACCCTCTCTCTCTCTGTAATGACCCAGACTAACCCTCTATCTCTCTGTAATGACCCAGTCTAACCCTCTCTCTCTCTGTAATAACCCAGTCTAACCCCATCTCTCTCTGTAATAACCCAGTCAAACCCTCTCTCTCTGTAATAACCCAGTCTAACCCTCTCTCTCTCTGTAATAACACAGACTAACCCTCTCTGTAAAATCCAGTCTAACCCCATCTCTCTCTGTAATAACCGAGTCTAACCCTCTCTCTCTGTAATAACCCAGTCTAACCCTCTCTCTCTGCAATAACCCAGTCTAACCCTGTCTCTCTGTAATAACCCAGTCAAACCCTCCCTCTCTCTGTAACAACCCAGTCTAACGCTCTCTCTCTCTGTAATAACCCAGACTAACCCTCTCTGTAATAAGCCAGTCTAACCCTCTCTCTGTAAAATCCAGTCTAACCCCATGTCTCTCTGTAATAACCCAGTCAAACCCTCTCTCTCTGTAATAACCCAGTCTAACCCTCTCTCTCTGTAATAACCCAGTCTAACCCTCTCTCTCTGTAATAACCCAGTCTAACCCTCTCTCTCTGTAATAACCCAGTCTAACCCTCTCTCTCTGTAATAACCCAGTCTAACCCTCTCTCTCTGTAAAATCCAGTCTAACCCCATCTCTCTCTGTAATAACCCAGTCAAACCCTCTCTCTCTGTAATAACCCAGTCTAACCCTCTCTCTCTCTGTAATAACCCAGACTAACCCTCTCCCTCTCTGTAATAACCCAGTCGAACCCTCTCTCTCTCTGTAATAACCCAGTCTAACCCCATCTCTCTCTGTAATAACCCAGTCAAACCCTCTCTCTCTGTAATAACCCAGTCTAACCCTCTCTCTCTCTGTAATAACCCAGACTAACCCTCTCTCTCTCTGTAATAACCCAGACTAACCCTCTCTCTCTCTGTAATAACCCAATCTAACCCTCTCTGTAATAACCCATCCTAACCCTCTCTCTCTGTAAAATCCAGTCTAACCCCATGTCTCTCTGTAATAACCCAGTCAAACCCTCTCTCTCTCTGTAATAACCCAGTCTAACCCTCTCTCTCTCTGTAATAACCCAGACTAACCCCCACGCTCTGTAATAACCCAGGTTAACGCTTTTTCTCTGTAATAGCCCAGTCTAACCCTCCCTCTCTCTGTAATAACCCAGTCTAACCCTCCCTCTCTCTGTAACAACCCAGTCTAACGTTCTCTCTCTCTGTAATAACCCAGACTAACCCTCTCTGTAATAAGCCAGTCTAACCCCATGTCTCTCTGTAATAACCCAGTCAAACCCTCTCTCTCTGTAATAACGCAGTCTAACCCTCTCTCTCTCTGTAATAACCCAGACTAACCCTCTATCTCTCTGTAATAACCCAGTCTAACCCTCTCTCTCTCTGTAATAACCCAGTCTAACCCCATCTCTCTCTGTAATAACCCAGTCAAACCCTCTCTCTGTAATAACACAGTCTAACCCTCTCTCTCTCTGTAATAACCCAGACTAACCCTCTCTGTAATAAGCCAGTCTAACCCTCTCTCTCTGTAAAATCCAGTCTAACCCCATCTCTCTGTAATAACCCAGTCAAACCCTCTCTCTCTCTGTAATAACCCAGACTAACCCTCTCTCTAGCTGTAATAACCCAGTCTAACCCTCTCTCTCTGTAAAATCCAGTCAAACCCCATCTCTCTCTGTAATAACCCAGTCAAACCCTCTCTCTCTCTGTAATAACCCAGACTAACCCTCTCTCTCTCTGTAATAACCCAGACTAACCCTCTCTGTAATAACCGAGTCTAACCCTCTCTCTCTGTAAAATCCAGTCTAACCCCATCTCTCTCTGTAATAACCCAGCCTAACCCTCTCTCTCTGTAATAACCCAGTCTAACCCTCTCTCTCTGTAATAACCCAGTCTAACCCTCTCTCTCTGTAATAACCCAGTCTAACCCTCTCTCTCTGTAATAACCCAGTCTAACCCTCTCTCTCTGTAATAACCCAGTCTAACCCTCTCTCTCTGTAATAACCCAGTCTAACCCTCTCTCTCTGTAATAACCCAGTCTAACCCTCTCTCTCTGTAATAACCCAGTCAAACCCTCTCTCTCTGTAATAACCCAGTCTAACCCTCTCTCTCTCTGTAATAACCCAGACTAACCCTCTCTGTAATAACCCAGTCTAACCCTCTCTCTCTGTAAGATCCAGTCTAACCCCATCTCTCTCTGTAATAACCCAGTCTAACCCTCTCTCGCTGTAATAGCCCAGTCTAACCCTCTCTCTCTGTAATAACCCAGTCTAACCCTCTCTCTCTCTGTAATAACCCAGACTAACCCTCTCTGTAATAACCCAGTCTAACCCTCTCTCTCTGTAAAATCCAGTCTAACCCCATCTCTCTCTGTAATAACCCAGTCTAACCCTCTCTCGCTGTAATAGCCCAGTCCAACCCTCTCTCTCTGTAATAACCCAGTCTATCCCTCTCTCTCTGTAATAACCCAGTCTAACCCTCTCTCTCTGTAATAACCCAGTCTTACCCTCTCTCTCTCTGTAATAACCCAGACTAACCCTGTCTGTAATAACCCAGTCCAACCCTCTCTCTCTGTAAAATCCAGTCTAACCCCATCTCTCACTGTAATAACCCAGTCAAACCCTCTCTCTCTCTGTAATAACCCAGTCTAACCCTCTCTCTCTCTGTAATAACCCAGACTAACCCTCTCTGTAATTACCCAGTCTAACCCTCTCTCTCTCTCTCTCTCTCTCTCCCTCTGTCTGTAATAACCCAGTCTAACCCTCTCTCTCTAATAACCGAATCTAACCCTCTGTCTCTCTGTAATAACCCAGTCTAACCCCCACGCTCTGTAATAACCCAGGTTAACGCTTTTTCTCTGTAATAGCCCAGTCTAACCCTCCCTCTCTCTGTAATAAACCAGTCTAACCCTCCCTCTCTCTGAAACAACCCAATCTAACGTTCTCTCTCTCTGTAATAACCCAGACTATCCATCTCTGTAATAAGCCAGTCTAACCCCATGTCTCTCTGTAATAACCCAGTCAAACCCCATCTCTCTCTGTAATAACCCAGTCAAACTCTCTCTCTCTGTAATAACACAGTCTAACCCTCTCTCTCTCTGTAATAACCCAGACTAACCCTCTCTGTAATAACCCAGTCTAACCCTCTCTCTGTAAAATCCAGTCTAACCCCATCTCTCTCTGTAATAACCCAGTCTAACCCTCTCTCTCTGTAATAACCCAGTCTAACCCTCTCTCTCTGCAATAACCCAGTCTAACCCTCTCTCTCTGCAATAACCCAGTCTAACCCTCTCTCTCTGTAATAACCCAGGCTAACCCTCCCTCTCTCTGTAACAACCCAGTCAAACGCTCTCTCTCTCTGTAATAACCCAGACTAACCCTCTCTGTAATAAGCAAGTCTAACCCTCTCTCTCTGTAAAATCCAGTCTAACCCCATCTCTCTGTAATAACCCAGTCTAACCCTCTCTCTCTCTGAAATAACCCAGTCTAACCCTCTCTCTCTCTGTAATAACCCAAACTAACCCTCTCTCTCTCTGTAATAACCCAGTCAAACCCTCTCTCTCTCTGTAATAACCCAGACTAACCCCCTCTCTCTCTGTAATAACCCAGACTAACCCTCTCTGTAATAACCCAGTCTAACCCTCTCTCTCTGTAAAATCCAGTCTAACCCCATCTCTCTCTGTAATAACCCAGTCTAACCCTCTCTCTGTAATAACCCAGTCTAACCCTCTCTCTCTGCAATAACCCAGTCTAACCCTCTCTCTCTGTAATAACCCAGTCTAACCCTCTCTCTCTGTAATAACCCAGTCTAACCCTCTCTCTCTGTAATAACCCAGTCTAACCCTCTCTCTCTGTAATAACCCAGTCTAACCCTCTCTCTCTCTGTAATAACCCAGTCTAACCCTCTCTCTCTGTAATAACCCAGACTAACCCTCTCTGTAATAAGCCAGTCTAACCCTCTCTCTCTGTAAAATCCAGTCTAACCCCATCTCTCTGTAATAACCCAGTCAAACCCTCTCTCTCTCTGTAATAACCCAGACTAACCCCCTCTCTCTCTGTAATAACCCAGACTAACCCTCTCTGTAATAACCCAGTCTTACCCTCTCTCTCTCTGTAATAACCCAGACTAACCACCTCTCTCTCTGTAATAACCCAGACTAACCACCTCTCTCTCTGTAATAACCCAGTCTAACCCTCTCTCTCTGTAAAATCCAGTCTAACCCCATCTCTCTCTGTAATAACCCAGTCTAACCCTATCTCTGTAATAACCCAGTCTAACCCTCTCTCTCTGCAATAACCCAGTCTAACCCTCTCTCTCTGCAATAACCCAGTCTAACCCTCTCTCTCTGCAATAACCCAGTCTAACCCTCTCTCTCTGTAATAACCCAGTCTAACCCTCTCTCTCTCTGTAATAACCCAGTCTAACCCTCTCTCTCTGTAATAACCCAGAATAACCCTCTCTGTAATAAGCCAGTCTACCCCTCTCTCTCTGTAAAATCCAGTCTAACCCCATCTCTCTGTAATAACCCAGTCAAACCCTCTCTCTCTCTGTAATAACCCAGTCTAACCCTCCCTCTCTCTGTAATAACCCAGTCTAACCCTCTCTCTCTGTAAAATCCAGTCTAACCCCATCTCTCTCTGTAATAACCCACTCTAACCCTCTCTCTCTGTAATAACCCAGTCTAACCCTCTCTCTCTGTAATAACCCAGTCTAACCCTCTCTCTCTGTAATAACCCAGTCTAACCCTCTCTCTCTGTAATAACCCAGTCTAACCCTCTCTCTCTGTAATAACCCAGTCTAACCCTCTCTCTCTGTAATAACCCAGTCTAACCCTCTCTCTCTGTAATAACCCAGTCTAACCCTCTCTCTCTGTAATAACCCAGTCTAACCCTCTCTCTCTGTAATAACCCAGTCTAACCCTCTCTCTCTGTAATAACCCAGTCTAACCCTCTCTCTCTGTAATAACCCAGTCTAACCCTCTCTCTCTGTAATAACCCAGTCTAACCCTCTCTCTCTGTAATAACCCAGTCTAACCCTCTCTCTCTGTAATAACCCAGTCTAACCCTCTCTCTCTGTAATAACCCAGTCAAACCCTCTCTCTCTGTAATAACCCAGTCTAACCCTCTCTCTCTGTAATTACCCAGTCTAACCCTCTCTCTCTGTAATTACCCAGTCTAACCCTCTCTGTAATAACCCAGTCTAACCCTCTCTCTCTGTAAAATCCAGTCTAACCCCATCTCTCTCTGTAATAACCCAGTCTAACCCTCTCTCGCTGTAATAACCCAGTCTAACCCTCTCTCTCTGTAATAACCCAGTCTAACCCTCTCTCTCTGTAATAACCCAGTCTAACCCTCTCTCTCTGTAATAACCCAGTCTAACCCTCTCTCTCTGTAATAACCCAGTCTAACCCTCTCTCTCTGTAATAACCCAGTCTAACCCTCTCTCTCTGTAATAACCCAGTCTAACCCTATCTCTCTGTAATAACCCAGTCTAACCCTCTCTCTCTGTAATAACCCAGTCAAACCCTCTCTCTCTGTAATAACCCAGTCTAACCCTCTCTCTCTCTGTAAAACCCAGACTAACCCTCTCTGTAATAACCCAGTCCAACCGTCTCTCTCTGTAAAATCCAGTCTAACCCCATCTGTCACTGTAATAACCCAGTCAAACCCTCTCTCTGTAATAACCCAGTCTAACCCTCTCTCTCTCTGTAATAACCCAGACTAACCCTCTCTGTAATAACCCAGTCTAACCCTCTCTGTCTCTCTCTCTCTCTCTCTCTCTCCCGCTGTCTGTAATAACCCAGTCTAACCCTCTCTCTCTCTAATAACCGAATCTAACCCTCTGTCTCTCTGTAATAACCCAGTCTAACCCCCACGCTCTGTAATACCCCAGGTTAACGCTTTTTCTCTGTAATAGCCCGGTCTAACCCTCCCTCTCTCTGTAATAACCCAGTCTAACCCTCCCTCTCTCTGTAATAACCCAATCTAACGCTCTCTCTCTCTGTAATAACCCAGACTAACCCTCTCTGTAATAAGCCAGTCTAACCCTCTCTGTAATAACCCAGTCTAACCCTCTCTCTCTCTCTCTCTGTAATAACCCAGTCTAACCCTCTCTCTCTCTCTGTAATAACCCAATCTAACCCTCTCTCTCTCTCTCTGTAATAACCCAGTCTAACCCTCTCTCTCTCTGTAATAACCCAGTCTAACCCTCTCTCTCTGTGTAATAACTCAGTCTAACCCTCTCTCTCTCTCTAATAACCCAGTCTAACCCTCTCTCTCTCTCTAATAACCCAGACTAACCCTCTCTGTAATAACCCAGTCTAACCCTCTCTCTCTCTCTCTCTCTCTCCCTCTGTCTGTAATAACCCAGTCTAACCCTCTCTCTCTCTAATAACCGAATCTAACCCTCTGTCTCTCTGTAATAACCCAGTCTAACCCCCACGCTCTGTAATAACCCAGGTTAACGCTTTTTCTCTGTAATAGCCCGGTCTAACCCTCCCTCTCTCTGTAATAACCCAAACTAACCCTCTCTCTCTCTGTAATAACCCAGTCAAACCCTCTCTCTCTCTGTAATAACCCAGACTAACCCCCTCTCTCTCTGTAATAACCCAGACTAACCCTCTCTGTAATAACCCAGTCTAACCCTCTCTCTCTGTAAAATCCAGTCTAACCCCATCTCTCTCTGTAATAACCCAGTCTAACCCTCTCTCTGTAATAACCCAGTCTAACCCTCTCTCTCTGCAATAACCCAGTCTAACCCTCTCTCTCTGTAATAACCCAGTCTAACCCTCTCTCTCTGTAATAACCCAGTCTAACCCTCTCTCTCTGTAATAACCCAGTCTAACCCTCTCTCTCTGTAATAACCCAGTCTAACCCTCTCTCTCTCTGTAATAACCCAGTCTAACCCTCTCTCTCTGTAATAACCCAGACTAACCCTCTCTGTAATAAGCCAGTCTAACCCTCTCTCTCTGTAAAATCCAGTCTAACCCCATCTCTCTGTAATAACCCAGTCAAACCCTCTCTCTCTCTGTAATAACCCAGACTAACCCCCTCTCTCTCTGTAATAACCCAGACTAACCCTCTCTGTAATAACCCAGTCTTACCCTCTCTCTCTCTGTAATAACCCAGACTAACCACCTCTCTCTCTGTAATAACCCAGACTAACCCTCTCTGTAATAACCCAGTCTAACCCTCTCTCTCTGTAAAATCCAGTCTAACCCCATCTCTCTCTGTAATAACCCAGTCTAACCCTATCTCTGTAATAACCCAGTCTAACCCTCTCTCTCTGCAATAACCCAGTCTAACCCTCTCTCTCTGCAATAACCCAGTCTAACCCTCTCTCTCTGTAATAACCCAGTCTAACCCTCTCTCTCTGTAATAACCCAGTCTAACCCTCTCTCTCTCTGTAATAACCCAGTCTAACCCTCTCTCTCTGTAATAACCCAGAATAACCCTCTCTGTAATAAGCCAGTCTACCCCTCTCTCTCTGTAAAATCCAGTCTAACCCCATCTCTCTGTAATAACCCAGTCAAACCCTCTCTCTCTCTGTAATAACCCAGTCTAACCCTCTCTCTCTCTGTAATAACCCAGTCTAACCCTCTCTCTCTGTAAAATCCAGTCTAACCCCATCTCTCTCTGTAATAACCCACTCTAACCCTCTCTCTCTGTAATAACCCAGTCTAACCCTCTCTCTCTGTAATAACCCAGTCTAACCCTCTCTCTCTGTAATAACCCAGTCTAACCCTCTCTCTCTGTAATAACCCAGTCTAACCCTCTCTCTCTGTAATAACCCAGTCTAACCCTCTCTCTCTGTAATAACCCACTCTAACCCTCTCTCTCTGTAATAACCCAGTCTAACCCTCTCTCTCTGTAATAACCCAGTCTAACCCTCTCTCTCTGTAATAACCCAGTCTAACCCTCTCTCTCTGTAATAACCCAGTCTAACCCTCTCTCTCTGTAATAACCCAGTCTAACCCTCTCTCTCTGTAATAACCCAGTCTAACCCTCTCTCTCTGTAATAACCCAGTCTAACCCTCTCTCTCTGTAATAACCCAGTCTAACCCTCTCTCTCTGTAATAACCCAGTCTAACCCTCTCTCTCTGTAATAACCCAGTCAAACCCTCTCTCTCTGTAATAACCCAGTCTAACCCTCTCTCTCTATAATTACCCAGTCTAACCCTCTCTCTCTGTAATTACCCAGTCTAACCCTCTCTGTAATAACCCAGTCTAACCCTCTCTCTCTGTAAAATCCAGTCTAACCCCATCTCTCTCTGTAATAACCCAGTCTAACCCTCTCTCGCTGTAATAACCCAGGTTAACGCTTTTTCTCTGTAATAGCCCGGTCTAACCCTCCCTCTCTCTGTAATAACCCAGTCTAACCCTCCCTCTCTCTGTAATAACCCAGTCTAACCCTCCCTCTCTCTGTCACAACCCAGTCTAACGTTCTCTCTCTCTGTAATAACCCAGAGTAACCCTCTCTGTAATAAGCCAGTCTAACCCTCTCTCTCTGTAAAATCCAGTCTAACCCCATATCTCTCTGTAATAACCCAGTCAAACCCTCTCTCTCTCTGTAATAACCCAGACTAACCCTCTCTGTAATAACCCAGTCTAACCCTCTCTCTCTGTAATAACCCAGTCTAACCCTCTCTCTCTGTAATAAGCCAGTCTAACCCTCTCTCTCTGTAAAATCCAGTCTAACCCCATGTCTCTCTGTAATAACCCAGTCAAACCCTCTCTCTCTCTGTAATAACCCAGACTAACCCTCTCTGTAATAACCCAGTCTAACCCTCTCTCTCTGTAATAACCCAGTCTAACCCTCTCTCTCTGTAATAACCCAGTCTAAACCCCACGCTCTGTAATAACCCAGGTTAACGCTTTTTCTCTGTAATAGCCCGGTCTAACCCTCCCTCTCTCTGTAATAACCCAGTCTAACCCTCCCTCTCTCTGTAATAACCCAGTCTAACCCTCCCTCTCTCTGTCACAACCCAGTCTAACGTTCTCTCTCTCTGTAATAACCCAGAGTAACCCTCTCTGTAATAAGCCAGTCTAACCCTCTCTCTCTGTAAAATCCAGTCTAACCCCATATCTCTCTGTAATAACCCAGTCAAACCCTCTCTCTCTCTGTAATAACCCAGACTAACCCTCTCTGAAATAACCCAGTCTAACCCTCTCTCTCTGTAATAACCCAGTCTAACCCTCTCTCTCTGTAATAACCCAGTCAAACCCTCTCTCTCTCTGTAATAACCCAGACTAACCCTCTCTGTAATAACCCAGTCTAACCCTCTCTCTCTGTAATAACCCAGTCTAACCCTCTCTCTCTGTAATAAGCCAGTCTAACCCTCTCTCTCTGTAAAATCCAGTCTAACCCCATGTCTCTCTGTAATAACCCAGTCAAACCCTCTCTCTCTCTGTAATAACCCAGACTAACCCTCTCTGTAATAACCCAGTCTAACCCTCTCTCTCTGTAATAACCCAGTCTAACCCTCTCTCTCTGTAATAACCCAGTCTAACCCCCACGCTCTGTAATAACCCAGGTTAACGCTTTTTCTCTGTAATATCCCGGTCTAACCCTCCCTCTCTCTGTAATAACCCAGTCTAACCCTCCCTCTCTCTGTCACAACCCAGTCTAACGTTCTCTCTCTCTGTAATAACCCAGAGTAACCCTCTCTGTAATAAGCCAGTCTAACCCTCTCTCTCTGTAAAATCCAGTCTAACCCCATATCTCTCTGTAATAACCCGGTCAAACCCTCTCTCTCTCTGTAATAACCCAGACTAACCCTCTCTGTAATAACCCAGTCTAACCCTCTCTCTCTGTAATAACCCAGTCTAACCCTCTCTCTCTGTAATAAGCCAGTCTAACCCTCTCTCTCTGTAAAATCCAGTCTAACCCCATGTCTCTCTGTAATAACCCAGTCAAACCCTCTCTCTCTCTGTAATAACCCAGACTAACCCTCTCTGTAATAACCCAGTCTAACCCTCTCTCTCTGTAATAACCCAGTCTAACCCTCTCTCTCTGTAATAACCCAGTCTAACCCCCACGCTCTGTAATAACCCAGGTTAACGCTTTTTCTCTGTAATAGCCCGGTCTAACCCTCCCTCTCTCTGTAATAACCCAGTCTAACCCTCCCTCTCTCTGTCACAACCCAGTCTAACGTTCTCTCTCTCTGTAATAACCCAGAGTAACCCTCTCTGTAATAAGCCAGTCTAACCCTCTCTCTCTGTAAAATCCAGTCTAACCCCATATCTCTCTGTAATAACCCAGTCAAACCCTCTCTCTCTCTGTAATAACCCAGACTAACCCTCTCTGTAATAACCCAGTCTAACCCTCTCTCTCTGTAATAACCCAGTCTAACCCTCTCTCTCTGTAAAATCCAGTCTAACCCCATGTCTCTCTGTAATAACCCAGTCAAACCCTCTCTCTCTCTGTAATAACCCAGACTAACTCTCTCTGTAATAACCCAGACTAACCCTCTCTGTAATAACCCAGTCTAACCCTCTCTCTCTGTAATAACCCAGTCTAACCCTCTCTCTCTGTAATAACCCAGTCTAACCCTCTCTCTCTCTGTAATAACCCAGTCTATCCCTCTCTCTCTGTAATAACCCAGTCTAACCCTCTCTCTCTGTAATAACCCAGTCTAACCCTCTCTCTCTGTAATAACCCAGTCTAACCCTCTCTCTCTGTAATAACCCAGTCTAACCCTCTCTCTCTGTAATAACCCAGTCTAACCCTCTCTCTCTGTAATAACCCAGTCTAACCCTCTCTCTCTGTAATAACCCAGTCTAACCCTCTCTCTCTGTAATAACCCAGTCTAACCCTCTCTCTCTGTAATAACCCAGTCTAACCCTCTCTCTCTGTAATAACCCAGTCTAACCCTCTCTCTCTGTAATAACCCAGTCTAACCCTCTCTCTCTGTAATAACCCAGTCTAACCCTCTCTCTCTGTAATAACCCAGTCTAACCCTCTCTCTCTGTAATAACCCAGTCTAACCCTCTCTCTCTGTAATAACCCAGTCTAACCCTCTCTCTCTGTAATAACCCAGTCTAACCCTCTCTCTCTGTAATAACCCAGTCTAACCCTCTCTCTCTGTAATAACCCAGTCTAACCCTCTCTCTCTGTAATAACCCAGTCTAACCCTCTCTCTCTGTAATAACCCAGTCTAACCCTCTCTCTCTGTAATAACCCAGTCTAACCCTCTCTCTCTGTAATAACCCAGTCTAACCCTCTCTCTCTGTAATAACCCAGTCTCACCCTCTCTCTCTGTAATAACCCAGTCTAACCCTCTCTCTCTGTAATAACCCAGTCTAACCCTCTCTCTCTGTAATAACCCAGTCTAACCCTCTCTCTCTGTAATAACCTAGTCTAACCCTCTCTCTCTGTAATAACCCAGTCTAACCCTCTCTCTCTGTAATAACCCAGTCTAACCCTCTCTCTCTGTAATAACCCAGTCTAACCCTCTCTCTCTGTAATAACCCAGTCTAACCCTCTCTCTCTGTAATAACCCAGTCTAACCCTCTCTCTCTGTAATAACCCAGTCTAACCCTCTCTCTGTAATAACCCAGTCTAATCCTCTCTCTCTGTAATAACCCAGTCTAACCCTCTCTCTCTGTAATAACCCAGTCTAACCCTCTCTCTCTGTAATAAGCCAGTCTAACCCTCTCTCTCTGTAATAAGCCAGTCTAACCCTCTCTCTCTGTAAAATCCAGTCTAACCCCATGTCTCTCTGTAATAACCCAGTCAAACCCTCTCTCTCTCTGTAATAACCCAGACTAACCCTCTCTGTAATAACCCAGTCTAACCCTCTCTCTCTGTAATAACCCAGTCTAACCCTCTCTCTCTGTAATAACCCAGTCTAACCCTCTCTCTCTGTAATAACCCAGTCTAACCCTCTCTCTCTGTAATAACCCAGTCTAACCCTCTCTCTCTGTAATAAGCCAGTCTAACCCTCTCTCTCTGTAATAAGCCAGTCTAACCCTCTCTCTCTGTAAAATCCAGTCTAACCCCATGTCTCTCTGTAATAACCCAGTCAAACCCTCTCTCTCTCTGTAATAACCCAGACTAACCCTCTCTGTAATAACCCAGTCTAACCCTCTCTCTCTGTAATAAGCCAGTCTAACACTCTCTCTGTAAAATCCAGTCTAACCCCATGTCTCTCTGTAATAACCCAGTCAAACCCTCTCTCTCTCTGTAATAACCCAGACTAACCCTCTCTGTAATAACCCAGTCTAACCCTCTCTCTCTGTAATAACCCAGTCTAACCCTCTCTCTCTGTAATAAGCCAGTCTAACCCTCTCTCTCTGTAAAATCCAGTCTAACCCCATGTCTCTCTGTAATAACCCAGTCTAACCCTCTCTCTCTCTGTAATAACCCAGACTAACCCTCTCTGTAATAACCCAGTCTAACCCTCTCTCTCTGTAATAAGCCAGTCTAACCCTCTCTCTCTGTAATAACCCAGTCTAACCCTCTCTCTCTCTGTAATAACCCAGACTAACCCTCTCTGTAATAACCCAGTCTAACCCTCTCTCTCTGTAATAAGCCAGTCTAACACTCTCTCTGTAAAATCCAGTCTAACCCCATGTCTCTCTGTAATAACCCAGTCAAACCCTCTCTCTCTCTGTAATAACCCAGACTAACCCTCTCTGTAATAACCCAGTCTAACCCTCTCTCTCTGTAATAACCCAGTCTAACCCTCTCTCTCTGTAATAAGCCAGTCTAACCCTCTCTCTCTGTAATAAGCCAGTCTAACCCTCTCTCTCTGTAATAAGCCAGTCTAACCCTCTCTCTCTGTAAAATCCAGTCTAACCCCATGTCTCTCTGTAATAACCCAGTCAAACCCTCTCTCTCTGTAATAACCCAGTCTAACCCTCTCTCTCTGTAATAACCCAGTCTAACCCTCTCTCTCTGTAATAACCCAGTCTAACCCTCTCTCTGTAATAACCCAGTCTAACCCTCTCTCTGTGTAATAACCCAGTCTAACCCTCTCTCTGTGTAATAACCCAGTCTAACCCTCTCTCTCTGTAATAACCCAGTCTAACCCTCTCTCTCTGTAATAACCCAGTCTAACCCTCTCTCTCTGTAATAACCCAGTCTAACCCTCTCTCTCTGTAATAACCCAGTCTAACCCTCTCTCTCTGTAATAACCCAGTCTAACCCTCTCTCTCTGTAATAACCCAGTCTAACCCTCTCTCTCTGTAATAACCCAGTCTAACCCTCTCTCTCTGTAATAACCCAGTCTAACCCTCTCTCTCTGTAATAACCCAGTCTAACCCTCTCTCTCTGTAATAACCCAGTCTAACCCTCTCTCTCTGTAATAACCCAGTCTAACCCTCTCTCTCTGTAATAACCCAGTCTAACCCTCTCTCTCTGTAATAACCCAGTCTAACCCTCTCTCTCTGTAATAACCCAGTCTAACCCTCTCTCTCTGTAATAACCCAGTCTAACCCTCTCTCTCTGTAATAACCCAGTCTAACCCTCTCTCTCTGTAATAACCCAGTCTAACCCTCTCTCTCTGTAATAACCCAGTCTAACCCTCTCTCTCTGTAATAACCCAGTCTAACCCTCTCTCTCTGTAATAACCCAGTCTAACCCTCTCTCTCTGTAATAACCCAGTCTAACCCTCTCTCTCTGTAATAACCCAGTCTAACCCTCTCTCTCTGTAATAACCCAGTCTAACCCTCTCTCTCTGTAATAACCCAGTCTAACCCTCTCTCTCTGTAATAACCCAGTCTAACCGTCTCTCTCTGTAATAACCCAGTCTAACCGTCTCTCTCTGTAATAACCCAGTCTAACCCTCTCTCTCTGTAATAACCCAGTCTAACCCTCTCTCTCTGTAATAACCCAGTCTAACCCTCTCTCTCTGTAATAACCCAGTCTAACCCTCTCTCTCTGTAATAACCCAGTCTAACCCTCTCTCTCTGTAATAACCCAGACTAACCCTCTCTCTGTAATAACCCAGTCTAACCCTCTCTCTCTGTAATAAGCCAGTCTAACACTCTCTCTGTAAAATCCAGTCTAACCCCATGTCTCTCTGTAATAACCCAGTCAAACCCTCTCTCTCTCTGTAATAACCCAGACTAACCCTCTCTGTAATAACCCAGTCTAACCCTCTCTCTCTGTAATAACCCAGTCTAACCCTCTCTCTCTGTAATAAGCCAGTCTAACCCTCTCTCTCTGTAAAATCCAGTCTAACCCCATGTCTCTCTGTAATAACCCAGTCTAACCCTCTCTCTCTCTGTAATAACCCAGACTAACCCTCTCTGTAATAACCCAGTCTAACCCTCTCTCTCTGTAATAACCCAGTCTAACCCTCTCTCTCTGTAATAACCCAGTCTAACCCTCTCTCTCTGTAATAAGCCAGTCTAACCCTCTCTCTCTGTAAAATCCAGTCTAACCCCATGTCTCTCTGTAATAACCCAGTCAAACCCTCTCTCTCTCTGTAATAACCCAGACTAACCCTCTCTGTAATAACCCAGTCTAACCCTCTCTCTCTGTAATAACCCCGTCTAACCCTCTCTCTCTGTAATAAGCCAGTCTAACCCTCTCTCTCTGTAAAATCCAGTCTAACCCTCTCTCTCTGTAAAATCCAGTCTAACCCCATGTCTCTCTGTAATAACCCAGTCAAACCCTCTCTCTCTGTAATAACCCAGTCTAACCCTCTCTCTCTGTAATAACCCAGTCTAACCCTCTCTCTCTGTAATAACCCAGTCTAACCCTCTCTCTCTGTAATAACCCAGTCTAACCCTCTCTCTCTGTAATAACCCAGTCTAACCCTCTCTCTCTGTAATAACCCAGTCTAACCCTCTCTCTCTGTAATAACCCAGTCTAACCCTCTCTCTCTGTAATAACCCAGTCTAACCCTCTCTCTCTGTAATAACCCAGTCTAACCCTCTCTCTCTGTAATAACCCAGTCTAACCCTCTCTCTCTGTAATAACCCAGTCTAACCCTCTCTCTCTGTAATAACCCAGTCTAACCCTCTCTCTCTGTAATAACCCAGTCTAACCCTCTCTCTCTGTAATAACCCAGTCTAACCCTCTCTCTCTGTAATAACCCAGTCTAACCCTCTCTCTCTGTAATAACCCAGTCTAACCCTCTCTCTCTGTAATAACCCAGTCAAACCCTCTCTCTCTGTAATAACGCAGTCTAACCCTCTCTCTCTCTGTAAAACCCAGACTAACCCTCTCTGTAATAACCCAGTCAAACCCTCTCTCTGTAATAACCCAGTCTAACGCTCTCTCTCTCTGTAATAACCCAGACTAACCCTCTCTGTAATAACCCAGTCTAACCCTCTCTCTCTCTCTCTCTCTCTCTCTCTCTCTCTCTCTCTCTCTGTCTCTCTCTCCCTCTGTCTGTAATAACCCAGTCTAACCCTCTCTCTCTCTAATAACCGAATCTAACCCTCTGTCTCTCTGTAATAACCCAGTCTAACCCCCACGCTCTGTAATAACCCAGGTTAACGCTTTTTCTCTGTAATAGCCCGGTCTAACCCTCCCTCTCTCTGTAATAACCCAGTCTAACCCTCCCTCTCTCTGTAACAACCCAGTCTAACGTTCTCTCTCTCTGTAATAACCCAGAGTAACCCTCTCTGTAATAAGCCAGTCTAACACTCTCTGTAAAATCCAGTCTAACCCCATGTCTCTCTGTAATAACCCAGTCAAACCCTCTCTATAATAACCCAGTCTAACCCTCTCTCTCTGTAATAACCCAGTCTAACCCTCTCTCTCTGTAATAAGCCAGTCTAACCCTCTCTCCCTGTAAAATCCAGTCTAACCCGATGTCTCTCTGTAATAACCCAGTCAAACCCTCTCTCTCTCTGTAATAACCCAGGCTAACCCTCTCTGTAATAACCCAGTCTAACCCTCTCTCTCTGTAATAACCCAGTCTAACCCTCTCTCTCTGTAATAACCCAGTCTAACCCTCTCTCTCTGTAATAACCCAGTCTAACCCTCTCTCTCTGTAATAACCCAGTCTAACCCTCTCTCTCTGTAATAAGCCAGTCTAACCCTCTCTCTCTGTAAAATCCAGTCTAACCCCATGTCTCTCTGTAAAATCCAGTCTAACCCCATGTCTCTCTGTAATAACCCAGTCAAACCCTCTCTCTCTCTGTAATAACCCAGACTAACCCTCTCTGTAATAACCCAGTCTAACCCTCTCTCTCTGTAATAAGCCAGTCTAACACTCTCTCTGTAAAATCCAGTCTAACCCCATGTCTCTCTGTAATAACCCAGTCAAACCCTCTCTCTCTCTGTAATAACCCAGACTAACCCTCTCTGTAATAACCCAGTCTAACCCTCTCTCTCTGCAATAACCCAGTCTAACCCTCTCTCTCTGTAATAAGCCAGTCTAACCCTCTCTCTCTGTAAAATCCAGTCTAACCCCATGTCTCTCTGTAATAACCCAGTCTAACCCTCTCTCCCTCTGTAATAACCCAGACTAACCCTCTCTGTAATAACCCAGTCTAACCCTCTCTCTCTGTAATAAGCCAGTCTAACACTCTCTCTGTAAAATCCAGTCTAACCCCATGTCTCTCTGTAATAACCCAGTCAAACCCTCTCTCTCTCTGTAATAACCCAGACTAAGCCTCTCTGTAATAACCCAGTCTAACCCTCTCTCTCTGTAATAACCCAGTCTAACCCTCTCTCTCTGTAATAAGCCAGTCTAACCCTCTCTCTCTGTAATAACCCAGTCTAACCCTCTCTCTCTCTGTAATAACCCAGACTAACCCTCTCTGTAATAACCCAGTCTAACCCTCTCTCTCTGTAATAAGCCAGTCTAACACTCTCTCTGTAAAATCCAGTCTAACCCCATGTCTCTCTGTAATAACCCAGTCAAACCCTCTCTCTCTCTGTAATAACCCAGACTAACCCTCTCTGTAATAACCCAGTCTAACCCTCTCTCTCTGTAATAACCCAGTCTAACCCTCTCTCTCTGTAATAAGCCAGTCTAACCCTCTCTCTCTGTAAAATCCAGTCTAACCCCATGTCTCTCTGTAATAACCCAGTCAAACCCTCTCTCTCTGTAATAACCCAGTCAAACCCTCTCTCTCTGTAATAACCCAGTCTAACCCTCTCTCTCTGTAATAACCCAGTCTAACCCTCTCTCTCTGTAATAACCCAGTCTAACCCTCTCTCTCTGTAATAACCCAGTCTAACCCTCTCTCTCTGTAATAACCCAGTCTAACCCTCTCTCTCTGTAATAACCCAGTCTAACCCTCTCTCTCTGTAATAACCCAGTCTAACCCTCTCTCTCTGTAATAACGCAGTCTAACCCTCTCTCTCTGTAATAACCCAGTCTAAACCTCTCTCTCTGTAATAACCCAGTCTAAACCTCTCTCTCTGTAATAACCCAGTCTAACCCTCTCTCTCTGTAATAACCCAGTCTAACCCTCTCTCTCTGTAATAACCCAGTCTAACCCTCTCTCTCTGTAATAACCCAGTCTAACCCTCTCTCTCTGTAATAACCCAGTCTAACCCTCTCTCTCTGTAATAACCCAGTCTAACCCTCTCTCTCTGTAATAACCCAGTCTAACCCTCTCTCTCTGTAATAACCCAGTCTAACCCTCTCTCTCTGTAATAACCCAGTCTAACCCTCTCTCTCTGTAATAACCCAGTCTAACCCTCTCTCTCTGTAATAACCCAGTCTAACCCTCTCTCTCTGTAATAACCCAGTCTAACCCTCTCTCTCTGTAATAACCCAGTCTAACCCTCTCTCTCTGTAATAACCCAGTCTAACCCTCTCTCTCTGTAATAACCCAGTCTAACCCTCTCTCTCTGTAATAACCCAGTCTAACCCTCTCTCTCTGTAATAACCCAGTCTAACCCTCTCTCTCTGTAATAACCCAGTCTAACCCTCTCTCTCTGTAATAACCCAGTCTAACCCTCTCTCTCTGTAATAACCCAGTCTAACCCTCTCTCTCTGTAATAACCCAGTCTAACCCTCTCTCTCTGTAATAACCCAGTCTAACCCTCTCTCTGTAATAACCCAGTCTAACCCTCTCTCTCTGTAATAACCCAGTCTAACCCTCTGTCTCTGTAATAACCCAGTCTAACCCTCTGTATCTGTAATAACCCAGTCTAACCCTCTCTCTCTGTAATAACCCAGTCTAACCCTCTCTCTCTGTAATAACCCAGTCTAACCCTCTCTCTCTGTAATAACCCAGTCTAACCCTCTCTCTCTCTGTAATAACCCAGACTAACCCTCTCTGTAATAACCCAGTCTAACCCTCTCTCTCTGTAAAATCCAGTCTAACCCCATCTCTCTTTAATAACCCAGTCTAACCCTCTCTCTCTGTAATAACCCAGTCTAACCCTCTCTCTCTGTAATAACCCAGTCTAACCCTCTCTCTCTGTAATAGCCCAGTCTAACCCTCTCTCTCTGTAATAGCCCAGTCTAACCCTCTCTCTCTGTAATAACCCAGTCTAACCCTCTCTCTCTCTGTAATAACCCAGACTAACCCTCTCTGTAATAACCCAGTCTAACCCTCTCTCTCTGTAAAATCCAGTCTAACCCCATGTCTCTCTGTAATAACCCAGTCAAACCCTCTCTCTCTCTGTAATAACCCAGACTAAGCCTCTCTGTAATAACCCAGTCTAACCCTCTCTCTCTGTAATAACCCAGTCTAACCCTCTCTCGCTGTAATAAGCCAGTCTAACCCTCTCTCTCTGTAATAACCCAGTCTAACCCTCTCTCTCTCTGTAATAACCCAGACTAACCCTCTCTGTAATAACCCAGTCTAACCCTCTCTCTCTGTAATAAGCCAGTCTAACACACTCTCTGTAAAATCCAGTCTAACCCCATGTCTCTCTGTAATAACCCAGTCAAACCCTCTCTCTCTCTGTAATAACCCAGACTAACCCTCTCTGTAATAACCCAGTCTAACCCTCTCTCTCTGTAATAACCCAGTCTAACCCTCTCTATCTGTAATAAGCCAGTCTAACCCTCTCTCTCTGTAATAAGCCAGTCTAACCCTCTCTGTAAAATCCTGTCTAACCCCATGTCTCTCTGTAATAACCCAGTCAAACCCTCTCTCTCTGTAATAACCCAGTCTAACCCTTTCTCTCTGTAATAACCCAGTCTAACCCTCTCTCTCTGTAATAACCCAGTCTAACCCTCTCTCTCTGTAATAACCCAGTCTAACCCTCTCTCTCTGTAATAACCCAGTCTAACCCTCTCTCTCTGTAATAACCCAGTCTAACCCTCTCTCTCTGTAATAACCCAGTCTAACCCTCTCTCTCTGTAATAACCCAGTCTAACCCTCTCTCTCTGTAATAACCCAGTCTAACCCTCCCTCTCTGTAATAACCCAGTCTAACCCTCCCTCTCTGTAATAACCCAGTCTAACCCTCTCTCTCTGTAATAACCCAGTCTAACCCTCTCTCTCTGTAATAACCCAGTCAAACCCTCTCTCTCTGTAATAACCCAGTCTAACCCTCTCTCTCTGTAATAACCCAGTCTAACCCTCTCTCTCTGTAATAACCCAGTCTAACCCTCTCTCTCTGTAATACCCCAGTCTAACCCTCTCTCTCTGTAATAACCCAGTCTAACCCTCTCTCTCTGTAATAACCCAGTCTAACCCTCTCTCTCTGTAATCACCCAGTCTAACCCTCTCTCTCTGTAATAACCCAGTCTAACCCTCTCTCTATGTAATAACCCAGTCTAACCCTCTCTCTCTGTAATAACCCAGTCTAACCCTCTCTCTCTGTAATAACCCAGTCTAACCCTCTCTCTCTGTAATAACCCAGTCTAACCCTCTCTCTCTGTAATAACCCAGTCTAACCCTCCCTCTCTGTAATAACCCAGTCTAACCCTCTCTCTCTGTAATAACCCAGTCTAACCCTCTCTCTCTGTAATAACCCAGTCTAACCCTCTCTCTCTGTAATAACCCAGTCTAACCCT
Organism: Cetorhinus maximus; assembly: GCF_964194155.1. Taxonomy (NCBI): domain Eukaryota; kingdom Metazoa; phylum Chordata; class Chondrichthyes; order Lamniformes; family Cetorhinidae; genus Cetorhinus; species Cetorhinus maximus. Next base: position 1,525,813 of record NC_135902.1, on the reverse strand, counting down.
CTCTCTCTGTAATAACCCAGTCTAACCCTCTCTCTCTGTAATAACCCAGTCTAACCCTCTCTCACTGTAATAACCCAGTCAAACCCTCTCTCTCTGTAATAACCCAGTCTAACCCTCTCTCTCTCTGTAATAACCCAGACTAACCCTCTCGGTAATAACCCAGTCTAACCCTCTCTCTCTCTCTCTCTCTCTCTCCCTCTGTCTGTAATAACCCAGTCAAACCCTCTCTCTCTGTAATAACCCAGTCTAACCCTCTCTCTCTGTAATAACCCAGTCTAACCCTCTCTCTCTGTAATAACCCAGTCTAACCCTCTCTCTCTGTAATAACCCAGTCTAACCCTCTCTCTCTGTAATAACCCAGTCTAACCCTCTCTCTCTGTAATAACCCAGTCTAACCCTCTCTCTCTGTAATAACCCAGTCTAACCCTCTCTCTCTGTAATAACCCAGTCTAACCCTCTCTCTCTGTAATAACCCAGTCTAACCCCATCTCTCACTGTAATAACCCAGTCAAACCCTCTCTCTCTGTAATAACCCAGTCTAACCCACTCTCTCTGTGTAATAACTCAGTCTAACCCTCTCTCTCTCTCTAATAACCCAGACTAACCCTCTCTGTAATAACCCAGTCTAACCCTCTCTCTCTGTAATAACCCAGTCTAACCCTCTCTCTCTGTAATAACCCAGTCTAACCCTCTCTCTCTGTAATAACACAGTCTAACCCTCTCTCTCTGTAATAACACAGTCTAACCCTCTCTCTCTGTAATAACACAGTCTAACCCTCTCTCTCTCTAATAACCCAGTCTAACCCTCTCTCTCTCTAATAACCCAGTCTAACCCTCTCTCTCCGTAATAACCCAGTCTAACCCTCTCTCTCCGTAATAACCCAGTCTAACCCTCTCTCTCCGTAATAACCCAGTCTAACCCTCTCTCTCCGTAATAACCCAGTCTAACCCTCTCTCTCCGTAATAACCCAGTCTAACCCTCTCTCTCCGTAATAACCCAGTCTCACCCTCTCTCTCCGTAATAACCCAGTCTCACCCTCTCTCTCCGTAATAACCCAGTCTCACCCTCTCTCTCCGTAATAACCCAGTCTCACCCTCTCTCTCCGTAATAACCCAGTCTCACCCTCTCTCTCCGTAATAACCCAGTCTCACCCTCTCTCTCCGTAATAACCCAGTCTCACCCTCTCTCTCCGTAATAACCCAGTCTCACCCTCTCTCTCCGTAATAACCCAGTCTCACCCTCTCTCTCCGTAATAACCCAGTCTCACCCTCTCTCTCCGTAATAACCCAGTCTAACCCTCTCTCTCCGTAATAACCCAGTCTAACCCTCTCTCTCCGTAATAACCCAGTCTAACCCTCTCTCTCCGTAATAACCCAGTCTAACCCTCTCTCTCTGTAATAACCCAGTCTAACCCTCTCTCTCTGTAATAACCCAGTCTAACCCTCTCTCTCTGTAATAACCCAGTCTAACCCTCTCTCTCTGTAATAACCCAGTCTAACCCTCTCTCTCTGTAATAACCCAGTCTAACCCTCTCTCTCTGTAATAACCCAGTCTAACCCTCTCTCTCTGTAATAACCCAGTCTAACCCTCTGTCTCTGTAATAACCCAGTCTAACCCTCTGTCTCTGTAATAACCCAGTCTAACCCTCTCTCTCTGTAATAACCCAGTCTAACCCTCTCTCTCTGTAATAACCCAGTCTAACCCTCTCTCTCTGTAATAACCCAGTCTAACCCTCTCTCTCTGTAATAACCCAGTCTAACCCTCTCTCTCTGTAATAACCCAGTCTAACCCTCTCTCTCTGTAATAACCCAGTCTAACCCTCTCTCTCTGTAATAACCCAGTCTAACCCTCTCTCTCTGTAATAACCCAGTCTAACCCTCTCTCTCTGTAATAACCCAGTCTAACCCTCTCTCTCTGTAATAACCCAGTCTAACCCTCCCTCTGTAATAACCCAGTCTAACCCTCTCTCTCTGTAATAACCCAGTCTAACCCTCTCTCTCTGTAATAACCCAGTCTAACCCTCTCTCTCTGTAATAACCCAGTCTAACCCTCTCTCTCTGTAATAACCCAGTCTAACCCTCTCTCACTGTAATAACCCAGCCTAACCCTCTCTCTCTGTAATAACCCAGCCTAACCCTCTCTCTCTGTAATAACCCAGCCTAACCCTCTCTCTCTGTAATAACCCAGTCTAACCCTCTCTCTCTGTAATAACCCAGTCTAACCCTCTCTCTCTGTAATAACCCAGTCTAACCCTCTCTCTCTGTAATAACCCAGTCTAACCCTCTCTCTCTGTAATAACCCAGTCTAACCCTCTCTCTCTGTAATAACCCCGTCTAACCCTCTCTCTCTGTAATAACCCCGTCTAACCCTCTCTCTCTGTAATAACCCCGTCTAACCCTCTCTCTCTGTAATAGCCCAGTCTAACCCACTCTCTCTGTAATAACCCAGTCTAACCCTCTCTCTCTGTAATAACCCAGTCTTACCCTCTCTCTCTCTGTAATAACCCAGACTAACCCTCTCTGTAATAACCCAGTCTAACCCTATCTCTCTGTAAAATCCAGTCTAACCCCATCTCTCTTTAATAACCCAGTCTAACCCTCTCTCTGTAATAACCCAGTCTAACCCTCTCTCTCTGTAATAACCCAGTCTAACCCTCTCTCTCTGTAATAGCCCAGTCTAACCCTCTCTCTCTGTAATAACCCAGTCTAACCCTCTCTCTCTCTGTAATAACCCAGACTAACCCTCTCTGTAATAACCCAGTCTAACCCTCTCTCTCTGTAAAATCCAGTCTAACCCCATCTCTCTTTAATAACCCAGTCTAACCCTCTCTCTCTGTGATAACCCAGTCTAACCCTCTCTCTCTGTAATAACCCAGTCAAAACCTCTCTCTCTGTAACAACCCAGTCTAACCCTCTCTCTCTGTAATAACCCAGTCTAACCCTCTCTCTCTGTAATAACCCAGTCTAACCCTCTCTCTCTCTGTAATAACCCAGACTAACCTTCTCTGTAATAACCCAGTCTAACCCTCTCTCTCTGTAAAATCCAGTCTAACCCCATCTCTCACTGTAATAACCCAGTCAAACCCTCTCTCTCTGTAATAACCCAGTCTAACCCTCTCTCTCTCTGTAATAACCCAGACTAACCCTCTCCGTAATAACCCAGTCTAACCCTCTCTCTCTCTCTCTCTCTCTCTCCCCCTCTGTCTGTAATAACCCAGTCTAACCCTCTCTCTCTCTAATAACCGAATCTAACCCTCTGTCTCTCTGTAATAACCCAGTCTAACCCCCACGCTCTGTAATAACCCAGGTTAACGCTTTTTCTCTGTAATAGCCTGGTCTAACCCTCCCTCTCTCTGTAATAACCCAGACTAACCCTCTCTCTCTCTGTAATAACCCAGACTAACCCTCTCCCTCTCTGTAATCACCCAGTCTAACCCTCTCTCTCTCTGTAATAACCCAGTCTAACCCCATCTCTCGCTGTAATAACCCAGTCAAACCCTCTCTCTCTCTGTAATAACCCAGACTAACCCTCTCTCTCTCTGTAATAACCCAGTCTAACCCTCACTCTCTGTAATAACCCAGTCTAACCCTCACTCTCTGTAATAACCCAGACTAACCCCCTCTCTCTGTAATAACCCAGACTAACTCTCTCTCTCTGTAATAACCCAGACTAACCCTCTCTGTAATATCCCAGTCTAACCCTCAATCTCTGTAAAATCCAGTCTAACCCCATGTCTCTCTGTAATAACCCAGTCAAACCCTCTCTCTCTGTAATAACCCAGTCAAACCCTCTCTCTCTGTAATAACCCAGTCTAACCCTCTCTCTCTCTGTAATAACCCAGTCTAACCCTCTCTGTAATAACCCAGTCTAACCCTCTCTCTCTGTAATAACCCAGTCTAACCCTCTCTGTAATAACCCAGTCTAACCCTCTCTGTAATAACCCAGTCTAACCCTCTCTGTAATAACCCAGTCTAACCCTCTCTGTAATAACCCAGTCTAACCCTCTCTGTAATAACCCAGTCTAACCCTCTCTGTAATAACCCAGTCTAACCCTCTCTGTAATAACCCAGTCTAACCCTCTCTGTAATAACCCAGTCTAACCCTCTCTGTAATAACCCAGTCTAACCCTCTCTGTAATAACCCAGTCTAACCCTCTCTGTAATAACCCAGTCTAACCCTCTCTGTAATAACCCAGTCTAACCCTCTCTGTAATAACCCAGTCTAACCCTCTCTGTAATAACCCAGTCTAACCCTCTCTGTAATAACCCAGTCTAACCCTCTCTGTAATAACCCAGTCTAACCCCCTCTCTCTGTAAAATCCAGTCTAACCCCATCTCTCTCTGTAATAACCCAGTCAAACCCTCTCTCTCTCTGTAAAATCCAGTCTAACCCCATCTCTCTCTGTAATAACCCAGTCTAACCCTCTCTCGCTGTAATAGCCCAGTCGAACCCTCTCTCTCTGTAATAACCCAGTCTAACCCTCTCTCTCTGTAATAACCCAGTCTAACCCTCTCTCTCTGTAATAACCCAGTCTAACCCTCTCTCTCTGTAATAACCCAGACTAACCCTCTCTCTCTGTAATAACCCAGTCTAACCCTCTCTCTCTGTAATAACCCAGTCTAACCCTCTCTCTCTGTAATAACCCAGTCTAACCCTCTCTCTCTGTAATAACCCAGTCTAACCCTCTCTCTGTAATAACCGAGTCAAACCCTCTCTCTCTGTAATAACGCAGTCTAACCCTCTCTCTCTCTGTAATAACCCAGACTAACCCTCTCTGTAATAACCCAGTCCAACCCTCTCTCTCTGTAAAATCCAGTCTAACCCCATCTCTCACTGTAATAACCCAGTCAAACCCTCTCTCTCTGTAATAACCCAGTCTAACCCTCTCTCTCTCTGTAATAACCCAGACTAACCCTCTATGTAATAACCCAGTCTAACCCTCTCTCTCTCTCTCTCTCTCTCTCCCTCTGTCTGTAATAACCCAGTCTAACCCCCACGTTCTGTAATAACCCAGGTTAACGCTTTTTCTCTGTAATAGCCCAGTCTAACCCTCCCTCTCTCTGTAATAACCCAGTCTAACGTTCTCTCTCTCTGTAATAACCCAGACTAACCCTCTCTATAATAAGCCAGTCTAACCCCATGTCTCTCTGTAATAATCCAGTCAAACCCTCTCTCTCTCTGTAATAACCCAGTCGAACCCTCTCTCTCTCTGTAATAACCCAGACTAACCCTCTATCTCTCTGTAATAACCCAGTCTAACCCTCTCTCTCTCTGTAATAACCCAGTCTAACCCCATCTCTCTCTGTAATAACCCAGTCAAACCCTCTCTCTCTGTAATAACACAGTCTAACCCTCTCTCTCTCTGTAATAACCCAGACTAACCCTCTCTGTAATAACCCAGTCTAACCCTCTCTCTCTGTAAAATCCAGTCTAACCCCATCTCTCTCTGTAATAACCCAGTCTAACCCTCTCTCTCTGTAATAACCCAGTCTAACCCTCTCTCTCTGCAATAACCCAGTCTAACCCTCTCTCTCTGTAATAACCCAGTCTAACCCTCTCTCTGTAATAACCCAGTCTAACCCTCCCTCTCTCTGTAACAACCCAGTCAAACGCTCTCTCTCTCTGTAATAACCCAGACTAACCCTCTCTGTAATAAGCCAGTCTAACCCTCTCTCTCTGTAAAATCCAGTCTAACCCCATCTCTCTGTAATAACCCAGTCAAACCCTCTCTCTCTCTCTGTAATAACCCAGTCTAACCCTCTCTCTCTCTGTAATAACCCAAACTAACCCTCTCTCTCTCTCTCTGTAATAACCCAGTCTAACCCTCTCTCTCTGTAAAATCCAGTCAAACCCCATCTCTCTCTGTAATAACACAGTCAAACCCTCTCTCTCTCTGTAATAACCCAGACTAACCCTCTCTGTAATAACCCAGTCTAACCCTCTCTCTCTGTAAAATCCAGTCTAACCCCATCTCTCTCTGTAATAACCCAGTCTATCCCTCTCTCTCTGTAATAACCCAGTCTAATCCTCTCTCTGTAATAACCCAGTCTAACCCTCTCTCGCTGTAATAACCCAGTCTAACCCTCTCTCTCTGTAATAAGCCAGTCTAACCCCATGTCTCTCTGTAATAACCCAGTCAAACCCTCTCTCTCTCTGTAATAACCCAGTCGAACCCTCTCTCTCTCTGTAATAACCCAGACTAACCTTCTATCTCTCTGTAATAACCCAGTCTAACACTCTCTCTCTCTGTAATAACCCAGTCTAACCCTCTCTCTCTGTAATAACCCAGTCTAACCCTCTCTCTCTGTAATAACCCAGTCTAACCCTCTCTCTCTGTAATAACCCAGTCTAACCCTCTCTCTCTGTAATAACCCAGTCTAACCCTCTCTCTCTGTAATAACCCAGTCTAACCCTCTCTCTCTGTAATAACCCAGTCTAACCCTCTCTCTCTGTAATAACCCAGTCTAACCCTCTCTCTCTGTAATAACCCAGTCTAACCCTCTCTCTCTGTAATAACCCAGTCTAACCCTCTCTCTCTGCAATAACCCAGCCTAACTCTCTCTCTCTGTAATAACCCAGTCTAACCCTCTCTCTCTGTAATAACCCAGTCTAACCCTCTCTGTAATAACCCAGTCTAACCCTCTCTCTCTGTAATAACCCAGTCTACCCCTCTCTCTCTGTAATAACCCAGTCTAACCCTCTCTCTCTGTAATAACCCAGTCTAACCCTCTCTCTCTGTAATAACCCAGTCTAACCCTCTCTTTCTGTAATAACCCAGTCTAACCCTCTCTCTCTGTAATAACCCAGTCTAACCCTCTCTCTCTGTAATAACCCAGTCTAACCCTCTCTCTCTCTCTCTATCTCTCTCTCCCACTCTCTGTAATTACCCAGTCTAACCCTCTCTCTCTCTCTGTAACAACCCAGTCTAACCCTCTCTCTCTCTCTCTGTAATTACCCAGTCTAACCCTCCCTCTCTCTCTCTGTAATTACCCAGTCTAACCCTCTCTCTCTCTCTGTAATAACACAGTCTAACCCTCTCTCTCTCTCTGTAATAACCCAGTCTAACCCTCTCTCTCTCTCTGTAATAACCCAGTCTAACCCTCTCTCTCTCTCTGTAATAACCCAGTCTAACCCTCTCTCGCTCTCTGTAATAACCCAGTCTAACCCTCTCCCTCTCTGTAATAACCCAGTCTAACCCTCTCCTTAATAACCCAGTCTAACCCTCTCTGTAATAACCCAGTCTAACCCTCCCTCTCTCTGTAACAACCCAGTCAAACGCTCTCTCTCTCTGTAATAACCCAGACTAACCCTCTCTGTAATAAGCCAGTCTAACCCTCTCTCTCTGTAAAATCCAGTCTAACCCCATCTCTCTGTAATAACCCAGTCAAACCCTCTCTCTCTCTCTGTAATAACCCAGTCTAACCCTCTCTCTCTCTGTAATAACCCAAACTAACCCTCTCTCTCTCTGTAATAACCCAGTCTAACCCTCTCTCTCTGTAAAATCCAGTCAAACCCCATCTCTCTCTGTAATAACCCAGTCAAACCCTCTCTCTCTCTGTAATAACCCAGACTAACCCTCTCTGTAATAACCCAGTCTAACCCTCTCTCTCTGTAAAATCCAGTCTAACCCCATCTCTCTCTGTAATAACCCAGTCTATCCCTCTCTCTCTGTAATAACCCAGTCTAACCCTCTCTCTGTAATAACCCAGTCTAACCCTCTCTCTGTAATAACCCAGTCTAACCCTCTCTCGCTGTAATAACCCAGTCTAACCCTCTCTCTCTGTAATAAGCCAGTCTAACCCCATGTCTCTCTGTAATAACCCAGTCAAACCCTCTCTCTCTCTGTAATAACCCAGTCGAACCCTCTCTCTCTCTGTAATAACCCAGACTAACCCTCTATCTCTCTGTAATAACCCAGTCTAACACTCTCTCTCTCTGTAATAACCCAGTCTAACCCCATCTCTCTCTGTAATAACCCAGACTAACCCTCTCTGTAATAACCCAGTCTAACCCTCTCTCTCTGTAATAACCCAGTCTAACCCTCTCTCTCTGCAATAACCCAGTCTAACTCTCTCTCTCTGTAATAACCCAGTCTAACCCTCTCTCTCTGTAATAACCCAGTCTAACCCTCTCTGTAATAACCCAGTCTAACCCTCTCTCTCTGTAATAACCCAGTCTAACCCTCTCTCTCTGTAATAACCCAGTCTAACCCTCTCTCTCTGTAATAACCCAGTCTAACCCTCTCTCTCTGTAATAACCCAGTCTAACCCTCTCTCTCTGTAATAACCCAGTCTAACCCTCTCTTTCTGTAATAACCCAGTCTAACCCTCTCTCTCTGTAATAACCCAGTCTAACCCCCACACTCTGTAATAACCCAGTCTAACCCTCTCTCTCTCTCTCTATCTCTCTCTCCCACTCTGTAATTACCCAGTCTAACCCTCTCTCTCTCTCTGTAATAACCCAGTCTAACCCTCTCTCTCTCTGTAATTACCCAGTCTAACCCTCCCTCTCTCTCTCTGTAATTACCCAGTCTAACCCTCCCTCTCTCTCTCTCTGTAATTACCCAGTCTAACCCTCTCTCTCTCTCTGTAATAACCCAGTCTAACCCTCTCTCTCTCTCTGTAATAACCCAGTCTAACCCTCTCTCTCTCTCTGTAATAACCCAGTCTAACCCTCTCTCTGTAATAACCCAGTCTAACCCTCTCTCTCTCTCTGTAATAACCCAGTCTAACCCTCTCTCTCTCTGTAATAACCCAGTCTAACCCTCTCTCTCTCTCTCTCTGTAATAACCCAGTCTAACCCTCTCTCTCTCTCTCTGTAATAACCCAGTCTAACCCTCTCCCTCTCTCTCTGTAATAACCCAGTCTAACCCTCTCTCTCTCTCTGTAATAACACAGTCTAACCCTCTCTCTCTCTCTGTAATAACCAAGTCTAACCCTCTCTCTCTCTCTGTAATAACCCAGTCTAACCCTCTCTCTGTCTGTAATAACCCAGCCTAACCCTCTCTCTCTCTCTGTAATAACCCTGTCTAACCCTCTCTCTCTCTCTGTAATAACCCAGTCTAACCCTCTCTCTCTCTCTGTAATAACCCAGTCTAACCCTCTCTCTCTCTCTGTAATAACCCAGTCTAACCCTCTCTCTCTCTCTGTAATAACCCAGTCTAACCCTCTCTCTCTCTCTGTAATAACCCAGTCTAACCCTCTCTCTCTGTAATAACCCAGTCTAACCCTCTCTCTCTGTAATAACCCAGTCTAACCCTCTCTCTCTCTCTCTCTGTAATAACCCAGTCTAACCCTCTCTCTCTCTCTGTAATAACCCAGTCTAACCCTCTCCCTCTCTCTCTGTAATAACCCAGTCTAACCCTCTCTCTCTCTCTGTAATAACCCAGTCTAACCCTCTCTCTCTCTCTGTAATAACCAAGTCTAACCCTCTCTCTCTCTCTGTAATAACCCAGTCTAACCCTCTCTCTCTGTAATAACCCAGCCTAACCCTCTCTCTCTCTCTGTAATAACCCTGTCTAACCCTCTCTCTCTCTGTAATAACCAAGTCTAACCCTCTCTCTCTCTCTGTAATAACCCAGTCTAACCCTCTCTCTCTGTAATAACCCAGCCTAACCCTCTCTCTCTCTCTGTAATAACCCAGTCTAACCCTCTCTCTCTCTCTGTAATAACCCAGTCTAACCCTCTCTCTCTCTCTGTAATAACCCAGTCTAACCCTCTCTCTCTCTCTGTAATAACCCAGTCTAACCCTCTCTCGCTCTCTGTAATAACCCAGTCTAACCCTCTCTCTCTCTCTGTAATAACCCAGTCTAACCCTCTCTCTCTCTCTGTAATAACCCAGTCTAACCCTCTCTCTCTCTCTGTAATAACCCAGTCTAACCCTCTCTCTCTCTCTGTAATAACCCAGTCTAACCCTCTCTCGCTCTCTGTAATAACCCAGTCTAACCCTCTCTCTCTCTCTGTAATAACCCAGTCTAACCCTCTCTCTCTGTAATAACCCAGTCTAACCCGCTCTGTAATAACCCAGTCTAACCCTCTCTGTAATAACCCAGTCTAACCCTCTCTGTAATAACCCAGTCTAACCCTCTCTGTAATAACCCAGTCTAACCCTCTCTGTAATAACCCAGTCTAACCCTCTCTGTAATTACCCAGTCTAACCCTCTCTGTAATAACCCAGTCTAACCCTCTCTGTAATAACCCAGACTAACCCCCTCTCTCTGTAAAATCCAGTCTAACCCCATCTCTCTCTGTAATAACCCAGTCAAACCCTCTCTCTCTCTGTAAAATCCAGTCTAACCCCATCTCTATCTGTAATAACCCAGTCGAACCCTCTCTCGCTGTAATAGCCCAGTCTAACCCTCTCTCTCTGTAATAACCCAGTCTAACCCGCTCTCTGTAATAACCCAGTCTAACCCTCTCTCTCTGTAATAACCCAGTCTAACCCTCTCTCTCTGTAATAAGCCAGTCTAACCCCATGTCTCTCTGTAATAACCCAGTCAAACCCTCTCTCTCTCTGTAATAACCCAGTCGAACCCTCTCTCTCTCTGTAATAACCCAGACTAACCTTCTATCTCTCTGTAATAACCCAGTCTAACACTCTCTCTCTCTGTAATAACCCAGTCTAACCCTCTCTCTCTGTAATAACCCAGTCTAACCCTCTCTCTCTGTAATAACCCAGTCTAACCCTCTCTCTCTGTAATAACCCAGTCTAACCCTCTCTCTCTGTAATAACCCAGTCTAACCCTCTCTCTCTGTAATAACCCAGTCTAACCCTCTCTCTCTGCAATAACCCAGTCTAACTCTCTCTCTCTGTAATAACCCAGTCTAACCCTCTCTCTCTGTAATAACCCAGTCTAACCCTCTCTGTAATAACCCAGTCTAACCCTCTCTCTCTGTAATAACCCAGTCTACCCCTCTCTCTCTGTAATAACCCAGTCTAACCCTCTCTCTCTGTAATAACCCAGTCTAACCCTCTCTCTCTGTAATAACCCAGTCTAACCCTCTCTCTCTGTAATAACCCAGTCTAACCCTCTCTCTCTGTAATAACCCAGTCTAACCCTCACACTCTGTAATAACCCAGTCTAACCCTCTCTCTCTGTAATAACCCAGTCTAACCCTCTCTCTCTGTCTGTAAAAACCAAGTCTAACCCCCACACTCTGTAATAACCCAGTCTAACCCTCTCTCTCTCTCTCTATCTCTCTCTCCCACTCTCTGTAATTACCCAGTCTAACCCTCTCTCTCTCTCTGTAATAACCCAGTCTAACCCTCTCTCTCTCTCTCTGTAATTACCCAGTCTAACCCTCCCTCTCTCTCTCTGTAATTACCCAGTCTAACCCTCTCTCTCTCTCTGTAATAACACAGTCTAACCCTCTCTCTCTCTCTGTAATAACCCAGTCTAACCCTCTCTCTCTCTCTGTAATAACCCAGTCTAACCCTCTCTCTGTAATAACCCAGTCTAACCCTCTCTCTCTCTCTGTAATAACCCAGTCTAACCCTCTCTCTCTCTCTGTAATAACCCAGTCTAACCCTCTCTCTCTCTCTGTAATAACCCAGTCTAACCCTCTCTCTCTCTCTGTAATAACCCAGTCTAACCCTCTCCCTCTCTCTCTGTAATAACCCAGTCTAACCCTCTCTCTCTCTCTGTAATAACCCAGTCTAACCCTCTCTCTCTCTCTGTAATAACCAAGTCTAACCCTCTCTCTCTCTCTGTAATAACCCAGTCTAACCCTCTCTCTCTCTCTGTAATAGCCTGGTCTGACCCTCCCTCTCTCTGTAATAACCCAGTCTAACCCTCCCTCTCTCTGTAACAACCCAGTCAAACCCTCTCTCTCTCTGTAATAACCCAGTCTAACCCTCTCTCTCTGTAATAACCCAGTCTAACCCTCTCTCTCTGTAATAACCCAGTCTAACCCTCTCTCTCTGTAATAACCCAGTCTAACCCTCTCTCTCTGTAATAACCCAGTCAAACCCTCTCTCTCTGTAATAACGCAGTCTAACCCTCTCTCTCTCTGTAATAACCCAGACTAACCCTCTCTGTAATAACCCAGTCCAACCCTCTCTCTCTGTAAAATCCAGTCTAACCCCATCTCTCACTGTAATAACCCAGTCAAACCCTCTCTCTCTGTAATAACCCAGTCTAACCCTCTCTCTCTCTGTAATAACCCAGACTAACCCTCTATGTAATAACCCAGTCTAACCCTCTCTCTCTCTCTCTCTCTCTCCCTCTGTCTGTAATAACCCAGTCTAACCCCCACGTTCTGTAATAACCCAGGTTAACGCTTTTTCTCTGTAATAGCCCAGTCTAACCCTCCCTCTCTCTGTAATAACCCAGTCTAACGTTCTCTCTCTCTGTAATAACCCAGACTAACCCTCTCTATAATAAGCCAGTCTAACCCCATGTCTCTCTGTAATAATCCAGTCAAACCCTCTCTCTCTCTGTAATAACCCAGTCGAACCCTCTCTCTCTCTGTAATAACCCAGACTAACCCTCTATCTCTCTGTAATAACCCAGTCTAACCCTCTCTCTCTCTGTAATAACCCAGTCTAACCCCATCTCTCTCTGTAATAACCCAGTCAAACCCTCTCTCTCTGTAATAACACAGTCTAACCCTCTCTCTCTCTGTAATAACCCAGACTAACCCTCTCTGTAATAACCCAGTCTAACCCTCTCTCTCTGTAAAATCCAGTCTAACCCCATCTCTCTCTGTAATAACCCAGTCTAACCCTCTCTCTCTGTAATAACCCAGTCTAACCCTCTCTCTCTGCAATAACCCAGTCTAACCCTCTCTCTCTGTAATAACCCAGTCTAACCCTCTCTCTGTAATAACCCAGTCTAACCCTCCCTCTCTCTGTAACAACCCAGTCAAACGCTCTCTCTCTCTGTAATAACCCAGACTAACCCTCTCTGTAATAAGCCAGTCTAACCCTCTCTGTAATAAGCCAGTCTAACCCTCTCTCTCTGTAAAATCCAGTCTAACCCCATCTCTCTGTAATAACCCAGTCAAACCCTCTCTCTCTCTCTCTGTAATAACCCAGTCTAACCCTCTCTCTCTCTGTAATAACCCAAACTAACCCTCTCTCTCTCTCTCTGTAATAACCCAGTCTAACCCTCTCTCTCTCTGTAATAACCCAGACTAACCCTCTCTGTAATAACCCAGTCTAACCCTCTCTCTCTGTAAAATCCAGTCTAACCCCATCTCTCTCTGTAATAACCCAGTCTATCCCTCTCTCTCTGTAATAACCCAGTCTAACCCTCTCTCTGTAATAACCCAGTCTAACCCTCTCTCGCTGTAATAACCCAGTCTAACCCTCTCTCTCTGTAATAAGCCAGTCTAACCCCATGTCTCTCTGTAATAACCCAGTCGAACCCTCTCTCTCTCTGTAATAACCCAGTCGAACCCTCTCTCTCTCTGTAATAACCCAGACTAACCTTCTATCTCTCTGTAATAACCCAGTCTAACACTCTCTCTCTCTGTAATAACCCAGTCTAACCCTCTCTCTCTGTAATAACCCAGTCTAACCCTCTCTCTCTGTAATAACCCAGTCTAACCCTCTCTCTCTGTAATAACCCAGTCTAACCCTCTCTCTCTGTAATAACCCAGTCTAACCCTCTCTCTCTGTAATAACCCAGTCTAACCCTCTCTCTCTGTAATAACCCAGTCTAACCCTCTCTCTCTGTAATAACCCAGTCTAACCCTCTCTCTCTGTAATAACCCAGTCTAACCCTCTCTCTCTGCAATAACCCAGTCTAACTCTCTCTCTCTGTAATAACCCAGTCTAACCCTCTCTCTCTGTAATAACCCAGTCTAACCCTCTCTGTAATAACCCAGTCTAACCCTCTCTCTCTGTAATAACCCAGTCTACCCCTCTCTCTCTGTAATAACCCAGTCTAACCCTCTCTCTCTGTAATAACCCAGTCTAACCCTCTCTCTCTGTAATAACCCAGTCTAACCCTCTCTTTCTGTAATAACCCAGTCTAACCCTCTCTCTCTGTAATAACCCAGTCTAACCCTCACACTCTGTAATAACCCAGTCTAACCCTCTCTCTCTGTAATAACCCAGTCTAACCCTCTCTCTCTGTCTGTAAAAACCAAGTCTAACCCCCACACTCTGTAATAACCCAGTCTAACCCTCTCTCTCTCTCTCTATCTCTCTCTCCCACTCTCTGTAATTACCCAGTCTAACCCTCTCTCTCTCTCTCTGTAATTACCCAGTCTAACCCTCCCTCTCTCTCTCTGTAATTACCCAGTCTAACCCTCTCTCTCTCTCTGTAATAACACAGTCTAACCCTCTCTCTCTCTCTGTAATAACCCAGTCTAACCCTCTCTCTCTCTCTGTAATAACCCAGTCTAACCCTCTCTCTGTAATAACCCAGTCTAACCCTCTCTCTCTCTCTGTAATAACCCAGTCTAACCCTCTCTCTCTCTCTGTAATAACCCAGTCTAACCCTCTCTCTCTCTCTGTAATAACCCAGTCTAACCCTCTCTCGCTCTCTGTAATAACCCAGTCTAACCCTCTCCCTCTCTGTAATAACCCAGTCTAACCATCTCTGTAATAACCCAGTCTAACCCTCTCTGTAATAACCCAGTCTAACCCTCCCTCTCTCTGTAATAACCCAGTCTAACCCTCTCTCTCTCTCTGTAATAACCCAGACTAACCCTCTCTGTAATAAGCCAGTCTAACCCTCTCTCTCTGTAAAATCCAGTCTAACCCCATCTCTCTGTAATAACCCAGTCAAACCCTCTCTCTCTCTCTGTAATAACCCAGTCTAACCCTCTCTCTCTCTATAATAACCCAAACTAACCCTCTCTCTCTCTGTAATAACCCAGTCTAACCCTCTCTCTCTGTAAAATCCAGTCAAACCCCATCTCTCTCTGTAATAACCCAGTCAAACCCTCTCTCTCTCTGTAATAACCCAGACTAACCCTCTCTGTAATAACCCAGTCTAACCCTCTCTCTCTGTAAAATCCAGTCTAACCCCATCTTTCTCTGTAATAACCCAGTCTATCCCTCTCTCTCTGTAATAACCCAGTCTAACCCTCTCTCTGTAATAACCCAGTCTAACCCTCTCTCTGTAATAACCCAGTCTAACCCTCTCTCGCTGTAATAACCCAGTCTAACCCTCTCTCTCTGTAATAAGCCAGTCTAACCCCATGTCTCTCTGTAATAACCCAGTCGAACCCTCTCTCTCTCTGTAATAACCCAGTCGAATCCTCTCTCTCTCTGTAATAACCCAGACTAACCCTCTATCTCTCTGTAATAACCCAGTCTAACACTCTCTCTCTCTGTAATAACCCAGTCTAACCCCATCTCTCTCTGTAATAACCCAGACTAACCCTCTCTGTAATAACCCAGTCTAACCCTCTCTCTCTGTAATAACCCAGTCTAACCCTCCCTCTCTGCAATAACCCAGTCTAACTCTCTCTCTCTGTAATAACCCAGTCTAACCCTCTCTCTCTGTAATAACCCAGTCTAACCCTCTCTGTAATAACCCAGTCTAACCCTCTCTCTCTGTAATAACCCAGTCTAACCCTCTCTCTCTGTAATAACCCAGTCTAACCCTCTCTCTCTGTAATAACCCAGTCTAACCCTCTCTCTCTGTAATAACCCAGTCTAACCCTCTCTCTCTGTAATAACCCAGTCTAACCCTCTCTTTCTGTAATAACCCAGTCTAACCCTCTCTCTCTGTAATAACCCAGTCTAACCCTCACACTCTGTAATAACCCAGTCTAACCCTCTCTCTCTGTAATAACCCAGTCTAACCCTCTCTCTCTGTAATAACCCAGTCTAACCCCCACACTCTGTAATAACCCAGTCTAACCCTCTCTCTCTATCTCTCTCTCCCACTCTCTGTAATTACCCAGTCTAACCCTCTCTCTCTCTCTGTAATAACCCAGTCTAACCCTCTCTCTCTCTGTAATTACCCAGTCTAACCCTCCCTCTCTCTCTCTGTAATTACCCAGTCTAACCCTCCCTCTCTCTCTCTGTAATTACCCAGTCTAACCCTCTCTCTCTCTCTGTAATAACCCAGTCTAACCCTCTCTCTCTCTCTGTAATAACCCAGTCTAACCCTCTCTCTCTCTCTGTAATAACCCAGTCTAACCCTCTCTCTGTAATAACCCAGTCTAACCCTCTCTCTCTCTCTGTAATAACCCAGTCTAACCCTCTCTCTCTCTCTGTAATAACCCAGTCTAACCCTCTCTCTCTCTCTCTCTGTAATAACCCAGTCTAAACCTCTCTCTCTCTCTGTAATAACCCAGTCTAACCCTCTCCCTCTCTCTCTGTAATAACCCAGTCTAACCCTCTCTCTCTCTCTGTAATAACCCAGTCTAACCCTCTCCCTCTCTCTCTGTAATAACCCAGTCTAACCCTCTCTCTCTCTCTGTAATAACCCAGTCTAACCCTCTCTCTCTCTCTGTAATAACCAAGTCTAACCCTCTCTCTCTCTCTGTAATAACCCAGTCTAACCCTCTCTCTCTCTGTAATAACCCAGCCTAACCCTCTCTCTCTCTCTGTAATAACCCTGTCTAACCCTCTCTCTCTCTCTGTAATAACCCAGTCTAACCCTCTCTCTCTCTCTGTAATAACCCAGTCTAACCCTCTGTCTCTCTCTGTAATAACCCAGTCTAACCCTCTCTCTCTCTCTGTAATAACCCAGTCTAACCCTCTCTCTCTCTCTGTAATAACCCAGTCTAACCCTCTCTCTCTCTCTCTCTGTAATAACCCAGTCTAACCCTCTCTCTCTCTCTGTAATAACCCAGTCTAACCCTCTCCCTCTCTCTCTGTAATAACCCAGTCTAACCCTCTCTCTCTCTCTGTAATAACCCAGTCTAACCCTCTCTCTCTCTCTCTGTAATAACCAAGTCTAACCCTCTCTCTCTCTCTGTAATAACCCAGTCTAACCCTCTCTCTCTCTCTGTAATAACCCAGTCTAACCCTCTCTCGCTCTCTGTAATAACCCAGTCTAACCCTCTCTCTCTCTGTAATAACCCAGACTAACCCTCTCTGTAATAACCCAGTCCAACCCTCTCTCTCTGTAAAATCCAGTCTAACCCCATCTCTCACTGTAATAACCCAGTCAAACCCTCTCTCTCTGTAATAACCCAGTCTAACCCTCTCTCTCTCTGTAATAACCCAGTCTAACCCTCTCTCTCTCTCTCTCTCTCTCTCTCTCTCTCTCTCCCTCTGTCTGTAATAACCCAGTCTAACCCTCTCTCTCTCTCTACTAACCGAATCTAACCCTCTGTCTCTCTGTAATAACCCAGTCTAACCCCCGCGCTCTGTAATAACCCAGGTTAACGCTTTTTCTCTGTAATCGCCCAGTCTAACCCTCCCTCTCTCTGTAATAACCCAGTCTAACCCTCCCTCTCTCTGTAACAACCCAGTCTAACGTTCTCTCTCTCTGTAATAACCCAGACTAACCCTCTCTGTAATAAGCCAGTCTAACCCCATGTCTCTCTGTAATAACCCAGTCAAACCCTCTCTCTCTCTGTAATAACCCAGTCGAACCCTCTATCTCTCTGTAATAACCCAGACTAACCCTCTATCTCTCTGTAATAACCCAGTCTAACCCCATCTCTCTCTGTAATAACCCAGTCAAACCCCCTCTCTCTGTAATAACAGAGTCTAACCCTTTCTCTCTCTGTAATAACCCAGACTAACCCTCTCTGTAATAACCCAGTCTCACCCTCTCTCTCTGTAATAACCCAGTCTAACCCTCTCTCTCTGTAATAACCCAGTCTAACCCTCTCTCTCTGTAATAACCCAGTCTAACCCTCTCTCTCTGCAATAACCCAGTCTAACCCTCTCTCTCTGTAATAACCCAGTCTAACCCTCTCTCTCTGTAATAACCCAGTCTAACGCTCCCTCTCTCTGTAACAACCCAGTCAAACGCTCTCTCTCTCTGTAATAACCCAGACTAACCCTCTCTGTAATAAGCCAGTCTAACCCTCTCTCTCTGTAAAATCCAGTCTAACCCCATCTCTCTGTAATAACCCAGTCAAACCCTCTCTCTCTCTGTAATAACCCAGTCTAACTCTCTCTCTCTCTCTGTAATAACCCAAACTAACCCTCTCTCTCTCTGTAATAACCCAGTCTAACCCTCTCTCTCTGTAAAATCCAGTCAAACCCCATCTTTCTCTGTAATAACCCAGTCAAACCCTCTCTCTCTCTGTAATAACCCAGACTAACCCTCTCTCTCTCTGTAATAACCCAGACTAACCCTCTCTGTAATAACCCAGTCTAATCCTCTCTCTCTGTAAAATCCAGTCTAACCCCATCTCTCTCTGTAATAACCCAGTCTAACCCTCTCTCTCTGTAATAACCCAGTCTAACGCTCTCTCTCTGTAATAACCCAGTCTAACGCTCTCTCTCTGTAATAACCCAGTCTAACCCTCTCTCTCTGTAATAACCCAGTCTAACCCTCTCTCTCTGTAATAACCCAGTCTAACCCTCTCTCTCTGTAATAACCCAGTCTAACCCTCTCTCTCTGTAATAACCCAGTCTAACCCTCTCTCTCTGTAATCACCCAGTCTAACCCTCTCTCTCTGTAATAACCCAGTCTAACCCTCTCTCTCTGTAATAACCCAGTCTAACCCTCTCTCTCTCTGTAATAACCCAGTCTAACCCTCTCTCTCTGTAATAACCCAGTCTAACCCTCTCTCTCTGTAATAACCCAGTCTAACCCTCTCTCTCTGTAATAACCCAGTCTAACCCTCTCTCTCTGTAATAACCCAGTCAAACCCTCTCTCTCTGTAATTACCCAGTCTAACCCTCTCTCTCTCTGTAATAACCCAGACTAACCCTCTCTGTAATAACCCAGTCTAACCCTCTCTGTAATAACCCAGTCTAACCCTCTCTCTCTGTAAAATCCAGTCTAACCCCATCTCTCTCTGTAATAACCCAGTCTAACCCTCTCTCTCTGTAATAACCCAGTCTAACCCTCTCTCTCTGTAATAACCCAGTCTAACCCTCTCTCTCTGTAATAACCCAGTCTAACCCTCTCTCTCTGTAATAACCCAGTCTAACCCTCTCTCTCTGTAATTACCCAGTCAAACCCACTCTCTCTGTAATAACGCAGTCTCACCCTCTCTCTCTCTGTAATAACCCAGACTAACCCTCTCTGTCATAACCCAGTCCAACCCTCTCTCTCTGTAAAATCCAGTCTAACCCCATCTCTCACTGTAATAACCCAGTCAAACCCTCTCTCTCTGTAATAACCCAGTCTAACCCTCTCTCTCTCTG
This sequence comes from Cetorhinus maximus, assembly GCF_964194155.1. Classification (NCBI taxonomy): domain Eukaryota; kingdom Metazoa; phylum Chordata; class Chondrichthyes; order Lamniformes; family Cetorhinidae; genus Cetorhinus; species Cetorhinus maximus. The sequence goes on along the minus strand of NC_135902.1, from coordinate 1,506,570 downwards.
TAATAACCCAGACTAACCCTCTCTGTAATAACCCAGTCTAACCCTCTCTCTCTCTCTCTCTCTCTCTCTCCCTCTGTCTGTAATAACCCAGTCTAACCCTCTCTCTCTCTCTAATAACCGAATCTAACCCTCTGTCTCTCTGTAATAACCCAGTCTAACCCCCACGCTCTGTAATAACCCAGGTTAACGCTTTTTCTCTGTAATAGCCCGGTCTAACCCTCCCTCTCTCTGTAATAACCCAGTCTAACCCTCCCTCTCTCTCTCTGTAATGGCCCAGTCTAACGCTCTCTCTCTCTGTAATAACCCAGACTAACCCTCTCTGTAATAAGCCAGTCTAACCCTCTCTGTAATAACACAGTCTAACCCTCTCTCTCTCTGTAATAACCCAGTCTAACCCTCTCTCTCTCTCTCTGTAATAACCCAGTCTAACCCTCTCTCTCTCTGTAATAACCCAGTCTAACCCTCTCTCTCTATGTAATAACCCAGTCTAACCCTCTCTCTCTCTGTAATAACCCAGACTAACCCTCTCTGTAATATCCCAGTCTAACCCTCTCTCTCTCTCTCTCTCTCTCCCTCTGTCTGTAATAACCCAGTCTAACCCTCTCTCTCTAATAACCGAATCTAACCCTCTGTCTCTCTGTAATAACCCAGTCTAACCCCCACGGTCTGTAATAACCCAGGTTAACGCTTTTTCTCTGTAATAGCCCGGTCTAACCCTCCCTCTCTCTGTAATAACCCAGTCTAACCCTCCCTCTCTCTGTAACAACCCAGTCTAACGTTCTCTCTCTCTGTAATAACCCAGACTAACCCTCTCTGTAATAAGCCAGTCTAACCCTCTCTCTCTGTAAAATCCAGTCTAACCCCATGTCTCTCTGTAATAACCCAGTCAAACCCTCTCTCTCTCTGTAATAACCCAGTCGAACCCGCTCTCTCTCTGTAATAACCCAGACTAACCCTCTCTCTCTCTGTAATAACCCAGACTAACCCTCTCTGTAATAACCCAGTCTAAGCCTCTCTCTCTGTAAAATCCAGTCTAACCCCATCTCTCTCTGTAATAACCCAGTCTAACCCTCTCTCTCTGTAATAACCCAGTCTAACCCTCTCTCTCTGCAATAACCCAGTCTAACCCTCTCTCTCTGTAATAACCCAGTCTAACCCTCTCTCTCTGTAATAACCCAGTCTAACCCTCCCTCTCTCTGTAACAACCTAGTCTAACGCTCTCTCTCTGCAATAACCCAGACTAACCCTCTCTGTAATAAGCCAGTCTAACCCTCTCTCTCTGTAAAATCCAGTCTAACCCCATCTCTCTGTAATAACCCAGTCTAACCCTCTCTCTCTGTAATAACCCAGTCTAACCCTCTCTCTCTGCAATAACCCAGTCTAACCCTCTCTCTCTGTAATAACCCAGTCTAACCCTCCCTCTCTCTGTAACAAACTAGTCTAACGCTCTCTCTCTCTGCAATAACCCAGACTAACCCTCTCTGTAATAAGCCAGTCTAACCCTCTCTCTCTGTAAAATCCAGTCTAACCCCATCTCTCTGTAATAACCCAGTCTAACCCTCTCTCTCTGTAATAACCCAGTCTAACCCTCTCTCTCTGTAATAACCCAGTCTAACCCTCTCTCTCTGTAATAACCCAGTCTAACCCTCTCTCTCTGTAATATCCCAGTCTAACCCTCTCTCTCTGTAATAACCCAGTCTAACCCTCTCTCTCTGTAATAACCCAGTCTAACCCTCTCTCTCTGTAATAGCCCAGTCTAACCCTCTCTCTCTGTAATAACCCAGTCTAACCCTCTCTCTCTGTAATAACCCAGTCTAACCCTCTCTCTCTGTAATAACCCAGTCGAACCCTCTCTCTCTGTAATAACCCAGTCTAACCCTCTCTCTCTGTAATAGCCCAGTCTAACCCTCTCTCTCTGTAATAACCCAGTCTAACCCTCTCTCTCTGTAATAACCCAGTCTAACCCTCTCTCTCTCTGTAATAACCCAGACTAACCCTCTCTGTAATAACCCAGTCTAACCCTCTCTCTCTGTAAAATCCAGTCTAACCCCATCTCTCTGTAATAACCCAGTCTAACCCTCTCTCGCTGTAATAACCCAGTCTAACCCTCTCTCTCTGTATTAACCCAGTCTAACCCTCTCTCTCTGTAATAACCCAGTCTAACCCTCTCTCTCTCTCTCTCTCTCTCCCTCTGTCTGTAATAACCCAGTCTAACCCTCTCTCTCTCTAATAACCGTATCTAACCCTCTGTCTCTCTGTAATAACCCAGTCTAACCTCCACGCTCTGTAATAACCCAGGTTAACGCTTTTTCTCTGTAATAGCCCGGTCTAACCCTCCCTCTCTCTGTAATAACCCAGTCTAACCCTCCCTCTCTCTGTAATAACCCAATCTAACGCTCTCTCTCTCTGTAATATCCCAGACTAACCCTCTCTGTAATAACCCAGTCTAACCCTCCCTCTCTCTGTAATAACCCAATCTAACGCTCTCTCTCTCTGTAATAACCCAGACTAACCCTCTCTCTCTCTGTAATAACCCAGTCAAACCCAATCTCTCGCTGTAATAACCCAGTCAAACCCTCTCTCGCTCTGTAATAACCCAGTCTAACTCTCACTCTCTGTAATAACCCAGACTAACCCTCTCTCTCTCTGTAATAACCCAGACTAACCCTCTCTCTCTCTGTAATAACCCAGACTAACCCTCTCTGTAATATCCCAGTCTAACCCTCAATCTCTGTAAAATCCAGTCTAACCCCATGTCTCTCTGTAATAACCCAGTCTAACCCTCTCTCTCTCTGTAATAACCCAGTCTAACCCTCTCTCTCTCTGTAATAACCCAGTCTAACCCTCTCTCTCTCTGTAATAACCCAGTCTAACCCTCTCTCTCTCTGTAATAACCCAGTCTAACCCTCTCTGTAATAACCCAGTCTAACCCTCTCTGTAATAACCCAGTCTAACCCTCTCTGTAATAACCCAGTCTAACCCTCTCTGTAATAACCCAGTCTAACCCTCTCTGTAATAACCCAGTCTAACCCTCTCTGTAATAACCCAGTCTAACCCTCTCTGTAATAACCCAGTCTAACCCTCTCTGTAATAACCCAGTCTAACCCTCTCTGTAATAACCCAGTCTAACCCTCTCTGTAATAACCCAGTCTAACCCTCTCTGTAATAACCCAGTCTAACCCTCTCTGTAATAACCCAGTCTAACCCTCTCTGTAATAACCCAGTCTAACCCTCTCTGTAATAACCCAGTCTAACCCTCTCTGTAATAACCCAGTCTAACCCTCTCTGTAATAACCCAGTCTAACCCTCTCTGTAATAACCCAGTCTAACCCTCTCTGTAATAACCCAGTCTAACCCTCTCTGTAATAACCCAGTCTAACCCTCTCTGTAATAACCCAGTCTAACCCTCTCTGTAATAACCCAGTCTAACCCTCTCTGTAATAACCCAGTCTAACCCTCTCTGTAATAACCCAGTCTAACCCTCTCTGTAATAACCCAGTCTAACCCTCTCTGTAATAACCCAGTCTAACCCTCTCTGTTATAACCCAGTCTAACCCTCTCTGTTATAACCCAGTCTAACCCTCTCTGTTATAACCCAGTCTAACCCTCTCTGTTATAACCCAGTCTAACCCTCTCTGTAATAACCCAGTCTAACCCTCTCTGTAATAACCCAGTCTAACCCTCTCTGTAATAACCCAGTCTAACCCTCTCTGTAATAACCCAGTCTAACCCTCTCTGTAATAACCCAGTCTAACCCTCTCTGTAATAACCCAGTCTAACCCTCTCTGTAATAGCCCAGTCTAACCCTCTCTGTAATAACCCAGTCTAACCCTCTCTGTAATAACCCAGTCTAACCCTCTCTGTAATAACCCAGTCTAACCCTCTCTGTAATAACCCAGTCTAACCCTCTCTGTAATAACCCAGTCTAACCCTCTCTCTCTCTCTAATAACCGAATCTAACCCTCTGTCTCTCTGTAATAACCCAGTCTAACCCCCACGCTCTGTAATAACCCAGGTTAACGCTTTTTCTCTGTAATAGCCCGGTCTAACCCTCCCTCTCTCTGTAATAACCCAGTCTAACCCTCCCTCTCTCTCTCTGTAATGGCCCAGTCTAACGCTCTCTCTCTCTGTAATAACCCAGACTAACCCTCTCTGTAATAAGCCAGTCTAACCCTCTCTGTAATAACACAGTCTAACCCTCTCTCTCTCTGTAATAACCCAGTCTAACCCTCTCTCTCTCTCTCTGTAATAACCCAGTCTAACCCTCTCTCTCTCTCTCTGTAATAACCCAGTCTAACCCTCTCTCTCTCTGTAATAACCCAGTCTAACCCTCTCTCTCTATGTAATAACCCAGTCTAACCCTCTCTCTCTCTGTAATAACCCAGACTAACCCTCTCTGTAATATCCCAGTCTAACCCTCTCTCTCTCTCTCTCTCTCTCCCTCTGTCTGTAATAACCCAGTCTAACCCTCTCTCTCTAATAACCGAATCTAACCCTCTGTCTCTCTGTAATAACCCAGTCTAACCCCCACGGTCTGTAATAACCCAGGTTAACGCTTTTTCTCTGTAATAGCCCGGTCTAACCCTCCCTCTCTCTGTAATAACCCAGTCTAACCCTCCCTCTCTCTGTAACAACCCAGTCTAACGTTCTCTCTCTCTGTAATAACCCAGACTAACCCTCTCTGTAATAAGCCAGTCTAACCCTCTCTCTCTGTAAAATCCAGTCTAACCCCATGTCTCTCTGTAATAACCCAGTCAAACCCTCTCTCTCTCTGTAATAACCCAGTCGAACCCGCTCTCTCTCTGTAATAACCCAGACTAACCCTCTCTCTCTCTGTAATAACCCAGACTAACCCTCTCTGTAATAACCCAGTCTAAGCCTCTCTCTCTGTAAAATCCAGTCTAACCCCATCTCTCTCTGTAATAACCCAGTCTAACCCTCTCTCTCTGTAATAACCCAGTCTAACCCTCTCTCTCTGCAATAACCCAGTCTAACCCTCTCTCTCTGTAATAACCCAGTCTAACCCTCTCTCTCTGTAATAACCCAGTCTAACCCTCCCTCTCTCTGTAACAACCTAGTCTAACGCTCTCTCTCTGCAATAACCCAGACTAACCCTCTCTGTAATAAGCCAGTCTAACCCTCTCTCTCTGTAAAATCCAGTCTAACCCCATCTCTCTGTAATAACCCAGTCTAACCCTCTCTCTCTGTAATAACCCAGTCTAACCCTCTCTCTCTGCAATAACCCAGTCTAACCCTCTCTCTCTGTAATAACCCAGTCTAACCCTCCCTCTCTCTGTAACAAACTAGTCTAACGCTCTCTCTCTCTGCAATAACCCAGACTAACCCTCTCTGTAATAAGCCAGTCTAACCCTCTCTCTCTGTAAAATCCAGTCTAACCCCATCTCTCTGTAATAACCCAGTCTAACCCTCTCTCTCTGTAATAACCCAGTCTAACCCTCTCTCTCTGTAATAACCCAGTCTAACCCTCTCTCTCTGTAATAACCCAGTCTAACCCTCTCTCTCTGTAATATCCCAGTCTAACCCTCTCTCTCTGTAATAACCCAGTCTAACCCTCTCTCTCTGTAATAACCCAGTCTAACCCTCTCTCTCTGTAATAGCCCAGTCTAACCCTCTCTCTCTGTAATAACCCAGTCTAACCCTCTCTCTCTGTAATAACCCAGTCTAACCCTCTCTCTCTGTAATAACCCAGTCGAACCCTCTCTCTCTGTAATAACCCAGTCTAACCCTCTCTCTCTGTAATAGCCCAGTCTAACCCTCTCTCTCTGTAATAACCCAGTCTAACCCTCTCTCTCTGTAATAACCCAGTCTAACCCTCTCTCTCTCTGTAATAACCCAGACTAACCCTCTCTGTAATAACCCAGTCTAACCCTCTCTCTCTGTAAAATCCAGTCTAACCCCATCTCTCTGTAATAACCCAGTCTAACCCTCTCTCGCTGTAATAACCCAGTCTAACCCTCTCTCTCTGTATTAACCCAGTCTAACCCTCTCTCTCTGTAATAACCCAGTCTAACCCTCTCTCTCTCTCTCTCTCTCTCCCTCTGTCTGTAATAACCCAGTCTAACCCTCTCTCTCTCTAATAACCGTATCTAACCCTCTGTCTCTCTGTAATAACCCAGTCTAACCTCCACGCTCTGTAATAACCCAGGTTAACGCTTTTTCTCTGTAATAGCCCGGTCTAACCCTCCCTCTCTCTGTAATAACCCAGTCTAACCCTCCCTCTCTCTGTAATAACCCAATCTAACGCTCTCTCTCTCTGTAATATCCCAGACTAACCCTCTCTGTAATAACCCAGTCTAACCCTCCCTCTCTCTGTAATAACCCAATCTAACGCTCTCTCTCTCTGTAATAACCCAGACTAACCCTCTCTCTCTCTGTAATAACCCAGTCAAACCCAATCTCTCGCTGTAATAACCCAGTCAAACCCTCTCTCGCTCTGTAATAACCCAGTCTAACTCTCACTCTCTGTAATAACCCAGACTAACCCTCTCTCTCTCTGTAATAACCCAGACTAACCCTCTCTCTCTCTGTAATAACCCAGACTAACCCTCTCTGTAATATCCCAGTCTAACCCTCAATCTCTGTAAAATCCAGTCTAACCCCATGTCTCTCTGTAATAACCCAGTCTAACCCTCTCTCTCTCTGTAATAACCCAGTCTAACCCTCTCTCTCTCTGTAATAACCCAGTCTAACCCTCTCTCTCTCTGTAATAACCCAGTCTAACCCTCTCTCTCTCTGTAATAACCCAGTCTAACCCTCTCTCTCTCTGTAATAACCCAGTCTAACCCTCTCTGTAATAACCCAGTCTAACCCTCTCTGTAATAACCCAGTCTAACCCTCTCTGTAATAACCCAGTCTAACCCTCTCTGTAATAACCCAGTCTAACCCTCTCTGTAATAACCCAGTCTAACCCTCTCTGTAATAACCCAGTCTAACCCTCTCTGTAATAACCCAGTCTAACCCTCTCTGTAATAACCCAGTCTAACCCTCTCTGTAATAACCCAGTCTAACCCTCTCTGTAATAACCCAGTCTAACCCTCTCTGTAATAACCCAGTCTAACCCTCTCTGTAATAACCCAGTCTAACCCTCTCTGTAATAACCCAGTCTAACCCTCTCTGTAATAACCCAGTCTAACCCTCTCTGTAATAACCCAGTCTAACCCTCTCTGTAATAACCCAGTCTAACCCTCTCTGTAATAACCCAGTCTAACCCTCTCTGTAATAACCCAGTCTAACCCTCTCTGTAATAACCCAGTCTAACCCTCTCTGTAATAACCCAGTCTAACCCTCTCTGTAATAACCCAGTCTAACCCTCTCTGTAATAACCCAGTCTAACCCTCTCTGTAATAACCCAGTCTAACCCTCTCTGTTATAACCCAGTCTAACCCTCTCTGTTATAACCCAGTCTAACCCTCTCTGTTATAACCCAGTCTAACCCTCTCTGTTATAACCCAGTCTAACCCTCTCTGTAATAACCCAGTCTAACCCTCTCTGTAATAACCCAGTCTAACCCTCTCTGTAATAACCCAGTCTAACCCTCTCTGTAATAACCCAGTCTAACCCTCTCTGTAATAACCCAGTCTAACCCTCTCTGTAATAACCCAGTCTAACCCTCTCTGTAATAGCCCAGTCTAACCCTCTCTGTAATAACCCAGTCTAACCCTCTCTGTAATAACCCAGTCTAACCCTCTCTGTAATAACCCAGTCTAACCCTCTCTGTAATAACCCAGTCTAACCCTCTCTGTAATAACCCAGTCTAACCCTCTCTGTAATAACCCAGTCTAACCCGCTCTGTAATAACCCAGTCTAACCCTCTCTGTAATAACCCAGTCTAACCCTCTCTGTAACAACCCAGTCTAACCCTCTCTGTAATAACCCAGTCTAACCCTCTCTGTAATAACCCAGTCTAACCCTCTCTGTAATAACCCAGTCTAACCCTCTCTGTAATAACCCAGTCTAACCCTCTCTGTAATAACCCAGTCTAACCCTCTCTGTAAAAACCCAGTCTAACCCTCTCTGTAAAAACCCAGTCTAACCCTCTCTGTAAAAACCCAGTCTAACCCTCTATGTAATAACCCAGTCTAACCCTCTCTGTAATAACCCAGTCTAACCCTCTCTGTAAAAACCCAGTCTAACCCTCTCTGTAATAACCCAGTCTAACCCTCTCTGTAATAACCCAGTCTAACCCTCTCTGTAATAACCCAGTCTAACCCTCTCTGTAATAACCCAGTCTAACCATCTCTCTCTGTAAAATCCAGTCTAACCCTATCTCTCTCTGTAATAACCCAGTCTAACCCTCTCTCTCTGTAATAGCCCAGTCTAACCCTCTCTCTCTGTAATAACCCAGTCTAACCCTCTCTCTCTGTAATAACCCAGTCTAACCCTCTCTCTCTCTGTAATAACCCAGACTAACCCTCTCTGTAATAACCCAGTCTAACCCTCTCTCTCTGTAAAATCCAGTCTAACCCCATCTCTCTGTAATAACCCAGTCTAACCCTCTCTCGCTGTAATAACCCAGTCTAACCCTCTCTCTCTGTATTAACCCAGTCTAACCCTCTCTCTCTGTAATAACCCAGTCTAACCCTCTCTCCCTCTCTCTCTCTCTCCCTCTGTCTGTAATAACCCAGTCTAACCCTCTCTCTCTCTAATAACCGAATCTAACCCTCTGTCTCTCTGTAATAACCCAGTCTAACCTCCACGCTCTGTAATAACCCAGGTTAACGCTTTTTCTCTGTAATAGCCCGGTCTAACCCTCCCTCTCTCTGTAATAACCCAGTCTAACCCTCCCTCTCTCTGTAATAACCCAATCTAACGCTCTCTCTCTCTGTAATAACCCAGTCTAACCCTCCCTCTCTCTGTAATAACCCAATCTAACGCTCTCTCTCTCTGTAATAACCCAGACTAACCCTCTCTCTCTCTGTAATAACCCAGTCAAACCCAATCTCTCGCTGTAATAACCCAGTCTAACTCTCACTCTCTGTAATAACCCAGACTAACCCTCTCTGTAATATCCCAGTCTAACCCTCAATCTCTGTAAAATCCAGTCTAACCCCATGTCTCTCTGTAATAACCCAGTCTAACCCTCTCTCTCTCTGTAATAACCCAGTCTAACCCTCTCTCTCTCTGTAATAACCCAGTCTGACCCTCTCCCTCTCTGTAATAACCCAGTCTAACCCTCTCTGTAATAACCCAGTCTAACCCTCTCTGTAATAACCCAGTCTAACCCTCTCTGTAATAACCCAGTCTAACCCTCTCTGTAATAACCCAGTCTAACCCTCTCTGTAATAACCCAGTCTAACCCTCTCTGTAATAACCCAGTCTAACCCTCTCTGTAATAACCCAGTCTAACCCTCTCTGTAATAACCCAGTCTAACCCTCTCTGTAATAACCCAGTCTAACCCTCTCTGTAATAACCCAGTCTAACCCTCTCTGTAATAACCCAGTCTAACCCTCTCTGTAATAACCCAGTCTAACCCTCTCTGTAATAACCCAGTCTAACCCTCTCTGTAATAACCCAGTCTAACCCTCTCTGTAATAACCCAGTCTAACCCTCTCTGTAATAACCCAGTCTAACCCTCTCTGTAATAACCCAGTCTAACCCTCTCTGTAATAACCCAGTCTAACCCTCTCTGTAATAACCCAGTCTAACCCTCTCTGTAATAACCCAGTCTAACCCTCTCTGTAATAACCCAGTCTAACCCTCTCTGTAATAACCCAGTCTAACCCTCTCTGTAATAACCCAGTCTAACCCTCTCTGTAATAACCCAGTCTAACCCTCTCTGTAATAACCCAGTCTAACCCTCTCTGTAATAACCCAGTCTAACCCTCTCTGTAATAACCCAGTCTAACCCTCTCTGTAATAACCCAGTCTAACCCTCTCTGTAATAACCCAGTCTAACCCTCTCTGTAATAACCCAGTCTAACCCTCTCTGTAATAACCCAGTCTAACCCTCTCTGTAATAACCCAGTCTAACCCTCTCTGTTATAACCCAGTCTAACCCTCTCTGTAATAACCCAGTCTAACCCTCTCTGTAATAACCCAGTCTAACCCTCTCTGTAATAACCCAGTCTAACCCTCTCTGTAATAACCCAGTCTAACCCTCTCTGTAATAACCCAGTCTAACCCTCTCTGTAATAACCCAGTCTAACCCTCTCTGTAATAGCCCAGTCTAACCCTCTCTGTAATAACCCAGTCTAACCCTCTCTGTAATAACCCAGTCTAACCCTCTCTGTAATAACCCAGTCTAACCCTCTCTGTAATAACCCAGTCTAACCCTCTCTGTAATAACCCAGTCTAACCCTCTCTGTAATAACCCAGTCTAACCCGCTCTGTAATAACCCAGTCTAACCCTCTCTGTAATAACCCAGTCTAACCCTCTCTGTAACAACCCAGTCTAACCCTCTCTGTAACAACCCAGTCTAACCCTCTCTGTAATAACCCAGTCTAACCCTCTCTGTAATAACCCAGTCTAACCCTCTCTGTAATAACCCAGTCTAACCCTCTCTGTAATAACCCAGTCTAACCCTCTCTGTAATAACCCAGTCTAACCCTCTCTGTAATAACCCAGTCTAACCCTCTCTGTAATAACCCAGTCTAACCCTCTCTGTAAAAACCCAGTCTAACCCTCTATGTAATAACCCAGTCTAACCCTCTCTGTAATAACCCAGTCTAACCCTCTCTGTAAAAACCCAGTCTAACCCTCTCTGTAATAACCCAGTCTAACCCTCTCTGTAATAACCCAGTCTAACCCTCTCTGTAATAACCCAGTCTAACCCTCTCTGTAATAACCCAGTCTAACCATCTCTCTCTGTAAAATCCAGTCTAACCCCATCTCTCTCTGTAATAACCCAGTCAAACCCTCTCTCTCTCTGTAAAAACCCAGTCTAACCCTCTCTCTCTCTAATAACCCAAACTAACCCTCGCTGTAATAACCCAGTCTAACCCTCTCTCTCTGTAATAACCCAGTCAAACCCTCTCTCTCTTTGTAAAAACCCAGTCTAACCCTCTCTCTCTGTAATAACCCAGACTAACCCTCTCTGTAATAACCCAGTCTAACCCTCTCTCTCTGTAAAATCCAATCGAACCCCATCTCTCTCTGTAATAAACCAGTCTAACCCTCTCTCTCTGTAATAACCCAGTCTAACCCTCTCTGTAATAATCCAGTCTAAGCCTCTCTCTGTAAAATCCAGTCTAACCCCATCTCTCTGTAATAACCCAGTCAAACCCTCTCTCTCTCTGTAATAACCCAGTCTAACTCTCTCTCTCTCTCTGTAATAACCCAAACTAACCCTCTCTCTCTGTAATAACCCAGTCTAACCCTCTCTCTCTGTAAAATCCAGTCAAACCCCATCTTTCTCTGTAATAACCCAGTCAAACCCTCTCTCTCTCTGTAATAACCCAGACTAACCCTCTCTCTCTCTGTAATAACCCAGACTCCCTCTCTCTCTCTGTAATAACCCAGACTAACCCTCTCTGTAATAACCCAGTCTAATCCTCTCTCTCTGTAAAATCCAGTCTAACCCCATCTCTCTCTGTAATAACCCAGTCTAACCCTCTCTCTCTGTAATAACCCAGTCTAACGCTCTCTCTCTGTAATAACCCAGTCTAACCCTCTCTCTCTGTAATAACCCAGTCTAACCCTCTCTCTCTGTAATAACCCAGTCTAACCCTCTCTCTCTGTAATAACCCAGTCTAACCCTCTCTCTCTGTAATAACCCAGTCTAACCCTCTCTCTCTGTAATAACCCAGTCTAACCCTCTCTCTCTGTAATAACCCAGTCTAACCCTCTCTCTCTGTAATAACCCAGTCTAACCCTCTCTCTCTGTAATAACCCAGTCTAACCCTCTCTCTCTCTGTAATAACCCAGTCTAACCCTCTCTCTCTGTAATAACCCAGTCTAACCCTCTCTCTCTGTAATAACCCAGTCTAACCCTCTCTCTCTGTAATAACCCAGTCAAACCCTCTCTCTCTGTAATAACGCAGTCTCACCCTCTCTCTCTCTGTAATAACCCAGACTAACCCTCTCTGTCATAACCCAGTCCAACCCTCTCTCTCTGTAAAATCCAGTCTAACCCCATCTCTCACTGTAATAACCCAGTCAAACCCTCTCTCTCTGTAATAACCCAGTCTAACCCTCTCTCTCTCTGTAATAACCCAGACTAACCCTCTCTGTAATAACCCAGTCTAACCCTCTCTCTCTCTCTCTCCCTCTGTCTGTAATAACCCAGTCTAACCCTCTCTCTCTCTCTAATAACCGAATCTAACCCTCTGTCTCTCTGTAATAACCCAGTCTAACCCCCACGCTCTGTAATAACCCAGGTTAACGCTTTTTCTCTGTAATAGCCCGGTCTAACCCTCCCTCTCTCTGTAATAACCCAGTCTAACCCTCCCTCTCTCTGTAATCACCCAGTCTAACGCTCTCTCTCTCTGTAATAACCCAGACTAACCCTCTCTGTAATAAGCCAGTCTAACCCTCTCTCTCTGTAAAATCCAGTCTAACCACATGTCTCTCTGTAATAACCCAGTCAAACCCTCTCTCTCTCTGTAATAACCCAGTCGAACCCGCTCTCTCTCTGTAATAACCCAGACTAACCCTCTCTCTCTCTGTAATAACCCAGACTAACCCTCTCTGTAATAACCCAGTCTAAGCCTCTCTCTCTGTAAAATCCAGTCTAACCCCATCTCTCTCTGTAATAACCCAGTCTAACCCTCTCTCTCTGTAATAACCCAGTCTAACCCTCTCTCTCTGCAATAACCCAGTCTAACCCTCTCTCTCTGTAATAACCCAGTCTAACCCTCTCTCTCTGTAATAACCCAGTCTAACCCTCCCTCTCACTGTAACAACCTAGTCTAACGCTCTCTCTCTCTGCATTAACCCAGACTAACCCTCTCTGTAATTAGCCAGTCTAACCCTCTCTCTCTGTAAAATCCAGTCTAACCCCATGTCTCTCTGTAATAACCCAGTCTAACCCTCTCTCTCTGTAATAACCCAGTCTAACCCTCTCTCTCTGCAATAACCCAGTCTAACCCTCTCTCTCTGTAATAACCCAGTCTAACCCTCTCTCTCTGTAATAACCCAGTCTAACCCTCCCTCTCTCTGTAACAAACTAGTCTAACGCTCTCTCTCTCTGCAATAACCCAGACTAACCCTCTCTGTAATAAGCCAGTCTAACCCTCTCTCTCTGTAAAATCCAGTCTAACCCTCTCTCTCTGTAATAACCCAGTCTAACCCTCTCTCTTTGTAATAACCCAGTCTAACCCTCTCTCTCTGTAATAACCCAGTCTAACCCTCTCTCTCTGTAATAACCCAGTCTAACCCTCTCTCTCTGTAATAACCCAGTCTAACCCTCTCTCTCTGTAATAACCCAGTCTAACCCTCTCTCTCTGTAATAACCCAGTCTAACCCTCTCTCTCTGTAATAACCCAGTCTAACCCTCTCTCTCTGTAATAACCCAGTCTAACCCTCTCTCTCTGTAATAACCCAGTCTAACCCTCTCTCTCTGTAATAACCCAGTCGAACCCTCTCTCTCTGTAATAAACCAGTCGAACCCTCTCTCTCTGTAATAACCCAGTCTAACCCTCTCTCTCTGTAATAGCCCAGTCTAACCCTCTCTCTCTGTAATAACCCAGTCTAACCCTCTCTCTCTGTAATAACCCAGTCTAACCCTCTCTCTCTCTGTAATAACCCAGACTAACCCTCTCTGTAATAACCCAGTCTAACCCTCTCTCTCTGTAAAATCCAGTCTAACCCCATCTCTCTGTAATAACCCAGTCTAACCCTCTCTCGCTGTAATAACCCAGTCTAACCCTCTCTCTCTGTATTAACCCAGTCTAACCCTCTCTCTCTGTAATAACCCAGTCTAACCCTCTCTCTCTCTCTCTCTCTCTCCCTCTGTCTGTAATAACCCAGTCTAACCCTCTCTCTCTCTAATAACCGAATCTAACCCTCTGTCTCTCTGTAATAACCCAGTCTAACCTCCACGCTCTGTAATAACCCAGGTTAACGCTTTTTCTCTGTAATAGCCCGGTCTAACCCTCCCTCTCTCTGTAATAACCCAGTCTAACCCTTCCTCTCTCTGTAATAACCCAATCTAACGCTCTCTCTCTCTGTAATATCCCAGACTAACCCTCTCTGTAATAAGCCAGTCTAACCCTCTCTCTCTATAAAATCCAGTCTAACCCCATGTCTCTTTGTAATAACCCAGTCAAACCCTCTCTCTCTGTAATAACCCAGTCTAACCCCCACGCTCTGTAATAACCCAGGTTAACGCTTTTTCTCTGTAATAGCCCGGTCTAACCCTCTCTCTCTGTAATAACCCAGACTAACACTCTCTCTCTCTGTAATAACCCAGACTAACCCAATCTCTCGCTGTAATAACCCAGTCAAACCCTCTCTCGCTCTGTAATAACCCAGACTAACCCTCTCTCTCTCTGTAATAACCCAGTCTAACTCTCACTCTCTGTAATAACCCAGACTAACCCTCTCTCTCTCTGTAATAACCCAGACTAACCCTCTCTGTAATATCCCAGTCTAACCCTCAATCTCTGTAAAATCCAGTCTAACCCCATGTCTCTCTGTAATAACCCAGTCAAACCCTCTCTCTCTGTAATAACCCAGTCTAACCCTCTCTCTCTCTGTAATAACCCAGTCTAACACTCTCCCTCTCTGTAATAACCCAGTCTAACCCTCTCCCTCTCTGTAATAACCCAGTCTAACCCTCTCTGTAATAACCCAGTCTAACCCTCTCTGTAATAACCCAGTCTAACCCTCTCTGTAATAACCCAGTCTAACCCTCTCTGTAATAACCCAGTCTAACCCTCTCTGTAATAACCCAGTCTAACCCTCTCTGTAATAACCCAGTCTAACCCTCTCTGTAATAACCCAGTCTAACCCTCTCTCTCTGTAAAATCCAGTCTAACCCCATCTCTCTGTAATAACCCAGTCTAACCCTCTCTCGCTGTAATAACCCAGTCTAACCCTCTCTCTCTGTATTAACCCAGTCTAACCCTCTCTCTCTGTAATAACCCAGTCTAACCCTCTCTCTCTCTCTCTCTCTCTCTCCCTCTGTCTGTAATAACCCAGTCTAACCCTCTCTCTCTCTCTAATAACCGAATCTAACCCTCTGTCTCTCTGTAATAACCCAGTCTAACCTCCACGCTCTGTAATAACCCAGGTTAACGCTTTTTCTCTGTAATAGCCCGGTCTAACCCTCCCTCTCTCTGTAATAACCCAGTCTAACCCTCCCTCTCTCTGTAATAACCCAATCTAACGCTCTCTCTCTCTGTAATATCCCAGACTAACCCTCTCTGTAATAAGCCAGTCTAACCCTCTCTCTCTATAAAATCCAGTCTAACCCCATGTCTCTTTGTAATAACCCAGTCAAACCCTCTCTCTCTGTAATAACCCAGTCTAACCCCCACGCTCTGTAATAACCCAGGTTAACGCTTTTTCTCTGTAATAGCCCGGTCTAACCCTCTCTCTCTGTAATAACCCAGACTAACACTCTCTCTCTCTGTAATAACCCAGACTAACCCAATCTCTCGCTGTAATAACCCAGTCAAACCCTCTCTCGCTCTGTAATAACCCAGACTAACCCTCTCTCTCTCTGTAATAACCCAGTCTAACTCTCACTCTCTGTAATAACCCAGACTAACCCTCTCTCTCTCTGTAATAACCCAGACTAACCCTCTCTCTCTCTGTAATAACCCAGACTAACCCTCTCTGTAATATCCCAGTCTAACCCTCAATCTCTGTAAAATCCAGTCTAACCCCATGTCTCTCTGTAATAACCCAGTCAAACCCTCTCTCTCTGTAATAACCCAGTCTAACCCTCTCTCTCTCTGTAATAACCCAGTCTAACCCTCTCCCTCTCTGTAATAACCCAGTCTAACCCTCTCCCTCTCTGTAATAACCCAGTCTAACCCTCTCCCTCTCTGTAATAACCCAGTCTAACCCTCTCTGTAATAACCCAGTCTAACCCTCTCTGTAATAACCCAGTCTAACCCTCTCTGTAATAACCCAGTCTAACCCTCTCTGTAATAACCCAGTCTAACCCTCTCTGTAATAACCCAGTCTAACCCTCTCTGTAATAACCCAGTCTAACCCTCTCTGTAATAACCCAGTCTAACCCTCTCTGTAATAACCCAGTCTAACCCTCTCTGTAATAACCCAGTCTAACCCTCTCTGTAATAACCCAGTCTAACCCTCTCTGTAATAACCCAGTCTAACCCTCTCTGTAATAACCCAGTCTAACCCTCTCTGTAATAACCCAGTCTAACCCTCTCTGTAATAACCCAGTCTAACCCTCTCTGTAATAACCCAGTCTAACCCTCTCTGTAATAACCCAGTCTAACCCTCTCTGTAATAACCCAGTCTAACCCTCTCTGTAATAACCCAGTCTAACCCTCTCTGTAATAACCCAGTCTAACCCTCTCTGTAATAACCCAGTCTAACCCTCTCTGTAATAACCCAGTCTAACCCTCTCTGTAATAACCCAGTCTAACCCTCTCTGTAATAACCCAGTCTAACCCTCTCTGTAATAACCCAGTCTAACCCTCTCTGTAATAACCCAGTCTAACCCTCTCTGCAATAACCCAGTCTAACCCTCTCTGCAATAACCCAGTCTAACCCTCTCTGCAATAACCCAGTCTAACCCTCTCTGTAATAACCCAGTCTAACCCTCTCTGTAATAACCCAGTCTAACCCTCTCTGTAATAACCCAGTCTAACCCTCTCTCTCTCTAATAACCCAGTCTAACCCTCTCTGTAATAACCCAGTCTAACCCTCTCTGTAATAACCCAGTCTAACCCTCTCTGTAATAACCCAGTCTAACCCTCTCTGTAATAACCCAGTCTAACCCTCTCTGTAAAAACCCAGTCTAACCCTCTCTGTAAAAACCCAGTCTAACCCTCCATGTAATAACCCAGTCTAACCCTCTCTCTCTGTAAAATCCAGTCTAACCCCATCTCTCTCTGTAATAACCAAGACTAACCCTCTCTGTAATAACCCAGTCTAACCCTCTCTCTCTGTAATAACCCAGTCAAACCCTCTCTCTCTCTCTGTAAAAACCCGGTCTAACCCTCACTCTCTGTAATAACCCAGACTAACCCTCTCTGTAATAACCCAGTCTAACCCTCTCTATCTGTAAAATCCAGTCTAACCCCATCTCTCTCTGTAATAACCCAGTCTAACCCTCTCTCTCTGTAATAGGCCAGTCTAACCCTCTCTCTCTCTGTAATAACCCAGTCTTACCCTCTCTGTAATAACCCAGTCTAACCCTCTCTGTAATAACCCAGTCTAACCCTCTCTGTAATAACCCAGTCTAACCATCTCTCTCTGTAAAATCCAGTCTAACCCCATCTCTCTCTGTAATAACCCAGTCAAACCCTCTCTCTCTCTGTAAAAACCCAGTCTAACCCTCTCTCTCTCTAATAACCCAAACTAACCCTCTCTGTAATAACCCAGTCTAACCCTCTCTCTCTGTAATAACCCAGTCAAACCCTCTCTCTCTTTGTAAAAACCCAGTCTAACCCTCTCTCTCTGTAATAACCCAGACTAACCCTCTCTGTAATAACCCAGTCTAACCCTCTCTCTCTGTAAAATCCAGTCGAACCCCATCTCTCTCTGTAATAACCCAGTCTAACCCTCTCTGTAATAACCCAGTCTAACCCTCTCTGTAATAACCCAGTCTAACCATCTCTCTCTGTAAAATCCAGTCTAACCCCATCTCTCTCTGTAATAACCCAGTCAAACCCTCTCTCTCTCTGTAAAAACCCAGTCTAACCCTCTCTCTCTCTAATAACCCAAACTAACCCTCTCTGTAATAACCCAGTCTAACCCTCTCTCTCTGTAATAACCCAGTCAAACCCTCTCTCTCTTTGTAAAAACCCAGTCTAACCCTCTCTCTCTGTAATAACCCAGACTAACCCTCTCTGTAATAACCCAGTCTAACCCTCTCTCTCTGTAAAATCCAGTCGAACCCCATCTCTCTCTGTAATAAACCAGTCTAACCCTCTCTCTCTGTAATAACCCAGTCTAACCCTCTCTCTCTGTAATAATCCAGTCTAACCCTCTCTCTGTAAAATCCAGTCTAACCCCATCTCTCTCTGTAATAACCCAGTCTAACCCTCTCTGTAATAACCCAGTCTAACCCTCTCTGTAATAACCCAGTCTAACCCTCTCTGTAATAACCCAGTCTAACCCTCTCTCTCTGTAAAATCCAGTCTAACCCCATCTCTCTCTGTAATAACCCAGTCAAACCCTCTGTCTCTCTGTAAATACCCAGTCTAACCCTCTCTCTCTATAATAACCCACACTAACCCTCTCTGTAATAACCCAGTCTAGCCCTCTCTCTCTGTAATAACCCAGTCAAACCCTCTCTCTCTGTAAAAACCCAGTCAGACCCTCTCTCTCTCTGTAATAACCCAGTCTGACCCTCTCTCTCTGTAATAACCCAGACTAACCCTCTATGTAATAAACCAGTCTAACCCTCTCTCTCTGTAAAATCCAGTCTAACCCCATCTCTCTCTGTAATAACCCAGTCTAACCCTCTCTCTCTGTAATAACCCAGTCTAACCCTCTCTGTCTGTAATAACCCAGTCTAACCCTCTCTCTCTGTAATAACCCAGTCTAACCCTCTCTCTCTGTAATAACCCAGTCTAACCCTCTCTCTCTGTAATAACCCAGTCTAACCCCATCTCTCTCTGTAATAACCCAGTCAAACCCTCTGTCTCTCTGTAAATACCCAGTCTAACCCTCTCTCTCTGTAATAACCCAGTCTAACCCTCTCTCTCTGTAAAATCCAGTCTAACCCCATCTCTCTCTGTAATAACCCAGTCAAACCCTCTGTCTCTCTGTAATAACCCAGTCTAACCCTCTCTCTCTGTAATAACCCAGTCTAACCCTCTCTCTCTTTGTAAAAACCCAGTCTAACCCTCTCTCTCTGTAATAACCCAGACTAACCCTCTCTGTAATAACCCAGTCTAACCCTCTCTCTCTGTAAAATCCAGTCGAACCCCATCTCTCTCTGTAATAAACCAGTCTAACCCTCTCTCTCTGTAATAACCCAGTCTAACCCTCTCTGTAATAATCCAGTCTAACCCTCTCTCTGTAAAATCCAGTCTAACCCTATCTCTCTCTGTAATAACCCAGTCTAACCCTCTCTGTAATAACCCAGTCTAACCCTCTCTGTAATAACCCAGTCTAACCCTCTCTGTAATAACCCAGTCTAACCCTCTCTGTAATAACCCAGTCTAACCCTCTCTCCCTGTAAAATCCAGTCTAACCCTCTCTCTCTGTAATAACCCAGTCTAACCCTCTCTGTAATAACCCAGTCTAACCCTCTCTGTAATAACCCAGTCAAACCCTCTCTGTAATAACCCAGTCAAACCCTCTGTCTCTCTGTAAATACCCAGTCTAACCCTCTCTCTCTGTAATAACCCAGACTAACCCTCTCTGTAATAACCCAGTCTAGCCCTCTCTCTCTGTAATAACCCAGTCAAACCCTCTCTCTCTGTAAAAACCCAGTCAGACCCTCTCTCTCTGTAAAAACCCAGTCAGACCCTCTCTCTCTCTGTAATAACCCAGTCTGACCCTCTCTCTCTGTAATAACCCAGACTAACCCTCTATGTAATAACCCAGTCTAACCCTCTCTCTCTGTAAAATCCAGTCTAACCCCATCTCTCTCTGTAATAACCCAGTCTAACCCTCTCTCTCTGTAATAACCCAGTCTAACCCTCTCTGTCTGTAATAACCCAGTCTAACCCTCTCTCTCTGTAATAACCCAGTCTAACCCTCTCTCTCTGTAATAACCCAGTCTAACCCTCTCTCTCTGTAATAACCCAGTCTAACCCCATCTCTCTCTGTAATAACCCAGTCAAACCCTCTCTGTAATAACCCAGTCTAACCCTCTCTGTAATAACCCAGTCTAACCCTCTCTGTAATAACCCAGTCTAACCCTCTCTGTAATAACCCAGTCTAACCCTCTCTGTAATAACCCAGTCTAGCCCTCTCTGTAATAACCCAGTCTAACCCTCTCTGTAATAACCCAGTCTAACCCTCTCTGTAATAACCCAGTCTAACCCTCTCTGTAATAACCCAGTCTAACCCTCTCTGTAATAACCCAGTCTAACCCTCTCTGTAATAACCCAGTCTAACCCTCTCTGTAATAACCCAGTCTAACCCTCTCTGTAATAACCCAGTCTAACCCTCTCTGTAATAACCCAGTCTAACCCTCTCTGTAATAACCCAGTCTAACCCTCTCTGTAATAACCCAGTCTAACCCTCTCTGTAATAACCCAGTCTAACCCTCTCTGTAATAACCCAGTCTAACCCTCTCTGTAATAACCCAGTCTAACCCTCTCTGTAATAACCCAGTCTAACCCTCTCTGTAATAACCCAGTCTAACCCTCTCTGTAATAACCCAGTCTAACCCTCTCTGTAATAACCCAGTCTAACCCTCTCTGTAATAACCCAGTCTAACCCTCTCTGTAATAACCCAGTCTAACCCTCTCTGTAATAACCCAGTCTAACCCTCTCTGTAATAACCCAGTCTAACCCTCTCTGTAATAACCCAGTCTAACCCTCTCTGTAATAACCCAGTCTAACCCTCTCTGTAATAACCCAGTCTAACCCTCTCTGTAATAACCCAGTCTAACCCTCTCTGTAATAACCCAGTCTAACCCTCTCTGTAATAACCCAGTCTAACCCTCTCTGTAATAACCCAGTCAAACCCTCTCTGTAATAGCCCAGTCTAACCCTCTCTGTAATAACCCAGTCTAACCCTCTCTGTAATAACCCAGTCTAACCCTCTCTGTAATAACCCAGTCTAACCCTCTCTGTAATAACCCAGTCTAACCCTCTCTGTAATAACCCAGTCTAACCCTCTCTGTAATATCCCAGTCAAACCCTCGCTGTTAAATCCAGTCTAACCCCATGTCTCTCTGTAATAACCCAGTCAAACCCTCGTCTCTCTGTAATAACGCAGTATAACCCTCTCTCTCTCTGTAATAACCCAGACTAATCCTCTCTGTAATAACCCAGTCTAACCCTCTCTCTATGTAAAATCCAGTCTATCCCCATCTCTCTCTGTAATAACCCAGTCAAACCCTCTCTCTCTGTAATAACCCAGTCTAACCCTCTCTCTCTCTGTAATAACCCAGACTAACCCTCTCTGTAATAACCCAGTCTAACCCTCTCTCTCTCTAATAACCGAATCTAACCCTCTGTCTCTCTGTAATAACCCAGTCTAACCCCCACGCTCTGTAATAACCCAGGTTAACGCTTTTTCTCTGTAATAGCCCGGTCTAAGCCTCCCTCTCTCTGTAATAACCCAGTCTAACCCTCCCTCTCTCTGTAACAACCCAGTCTAACCCTCCCTCTCTCTGTAATAACCCAGTCTAACCCTCTCTGTAATAACCCAGTCTAACCCTCTCTGTAATAACCCAGTCTAACCCTCTCTGTAATAACCCAGTCTAACCCTCTCTGTAATAACCCAGTCTAACCCTCTCTGTAATAACCCAGTCTAACCCTCTCTGTAATAACCCAGTCTAACCCTCTCTGTAATAACCCAGTCTAACCCTCTCTGTAATAACCCAGTCTAACCCTCTCTGTAATAACCCAGTCTAACCCTCTCTGTAATAACCCAGTCTAACCCTCTCTGTAATAACCCAGTCTAACCCTCTCTGTAATAACCCAGTCTAACCCTCTCTGTAATAACCCAGTCTAACCCTCTCTGTAATAACCCAGTCTAACCCTCTCTGTAATAACCCAGTCTAACCCTCTCTGTAATAACCCAGTCTAACCCTCTCTGTAATAACCCAGTCTAACCCTCTCTGTAATAACCCAGTCTAACCCTCTCTGTAATAACCCAGTCTAACCCTCTCTGTAATAACCCAGTCTAACCCTCTCTGTAATAACCCAGTCTAACCCTCTCTGTAATAACCCAGTCTAACCCTCTCTGTAATAACCCAGTCTAACCCTCTCTGTAATAACCCAGTCTAACCTTCTCTGTAATAACCCAGTCTAACCCTCTCTCTCTGTAAAATCCAGTCTAACGCCATCTCTCTCTGTAATAACCCTGTCTAACCCTCTCTCTCTGCAATAAACCAGTCTAACCCTCTCTGTAATAACCCAGTCGAACCCTCTCTCTGTAATAACCCAGTCTAACCCTCTCTCTGTAATAACCCAGTCTAACCCTCTCTCTCTGTAATAACCCAGTCTAACCCTGTCTCTCTCTGTAATAACCCAAACTTACCCTCTCTGTAATATCCCAGTCAAACCCTCGCTGTTAAATCCAGTCTAACCCCATGTCTCTCTGTAATAACCCAGTCAAACCCTCGTCTCTCTGTAATAACGCAGTATAACCCTCTCTCTCTCTGTAATAACCCAGACTAACCCTCTCTGTAATAACCCAGTCTAACCCTCTCTCTCTGTAAAATCCAGTCTAACCCCATCTCTCTCTGTAATAACCCAGTCTAACCCTCTCTCTCTGTAATAACCCAGTATAACCCTCTCTCTCTGTAATAACCCAGTCAACCCTCTCTCTCTGTAATAACCCAGTCTAACCCTCTCTCTCTGTAATAACCCAGTATAACCCTCTCTCTCTGTAATAACCCAGTCAACCCTCTCTCTCTGTAATAACCCAGTCTAACCCTCTCTCTCTGTAATAACCCAGTCTAACCCTCTCTCTCTGTAATAACCCAGTCTAACCCTCTATCTCTGTAATAACCCAGTCTAACCCTCTCTCTCTGTAATAACCCAGTCTAACCCTCTCTCTCTCTGTAATAGCCCAATCTAACCCTCTCTCTCTGTCTGTAAAAACCCAGTCTAACCTCCTCACTCTCTGTAATAACCCAGTCTAACCATCTCTCTCTCTCTCTCTCTCCCTCTCTCTGTAATAACCCAGTCTAACCGTCTCTCTCTGTAATAACCAAATCTAACCCTGTGTGTCTCTGTAATAACCCAGTCTAACCCCCACGCTCTGTAATAACCCAGGTTAACGCTTTTTCTCTGTAGTAGCCCGGTCTAACCCTCCCTCTCTCTGTAATAACCCAATCTAACCCTCTCTGTAATAACCCAGTCTAACCCTCTCTGTAATAACCCAGTCTAACCCTCTCTGTAATAACCCAGTCTAACCCTCTCTGTAATAACCCAGTCTAACCCTCTCTGTAATAACCCAGTCTAACCCTCTCTGTAATAACCCAGTCTAACCCTCTCTGTAATAACCCAGTCTAACCCTCTCTGTAATAACCCAGTCTAACCCTCTCTGTAATAACCCAGTCTAACCCTCTCTGTAATAACCCAGTCTAACCCTCTCTGTAATAACCCAGTCTAACCCTCTCTGTAATAACCCAGTCTAACCCTCTCTCTCAGTAATAACCCAGTCTAACCCTCTCTCTCAGTAATAACCCAGTCTAACCCTCTCTCTCAGTAATAACCCAGTCTAACCCTCTCTCTCAGTAATAACCCAGTCTAACCCTCTCTCTCAGTAATAACCCAGTCTAACCCTCTCTCTCAGTAATAACCCAGTCTAACCCTCTCTCTCAGTAATAACCCAGTCTAACCCTCTCTCTCAGTAATAACCCAGTCTAACCCTCTCTCTCAGTAATAACCCAGTCTAACCCTCTCTCTCAGTAATAACCCAGTCTAACCCTCTCTCTCAGTAATAACCCAGTCTAACCCTCTCTCTCAGTAATAACCCAGTCTAACCCTCTCTCTCAGAAATAACCCAGTCTAACCCTCTCTCTCAGTAATAACCCACTCTAACCCTCTCTCTCAGTAATAACCCAGTCTAACCCTCTCTCTCAGTAATAACTAAGTCTAACCCTCTCTCTCAGTAATAACCCAGTCTAACCCTCTTTGTAATAACCCAGTCTAACCCTCTCTGTAATAACCCAGTCTAACCCTCTCTGTAATAACCCAGTCTAACCCTCTCTGTAATAACCCAGTCTAACCCTCTCTGTAATAACCCAGTCTAACACTCTCTGTAATAACCCAGTCTAACCCTCTCTGTAATAACCCAGTCTAACCCTCTCTGTAATAACCCAGTCTAACCCTCTCTGTAATAACCCAGTCTAACCCTCTCTGTAATAACCCAGTCTAACCCTCTCTGTAATAACCCAGTCTAACCCTCTCTGTAATAACCCAGTCTAACCCTCTCTCTCTGTAAAATGCAGTCTAACCCCATCTCTCTCTGTACTAACCCAGTCTAACCCTCTCTCTCTCTGTAATAACCCAGACTAACCCTCTGTAATACCCCAGTCTAACCCTCTCTCTCTGTAAAATCCAGTCTAACCCCATCTCTCTCTGTAATAACCCAGTCTAACTATCTCTCTCTCTGTAATATCCCAGTCTAACCCTCTCTCTCTGTAATAACCCAGTCTAACCCTCTCTCTCTGTAATAACCCAGTCTAACCCTCTCTCTCCGTAATAACCCAGTCTAACCCTCTCTCTCTGTAATAACCCAGTCTAACCCTCTCTCTCTGTAATAACCCAGTCTAACCCTCTCTCTCTGTAATAAGCCAGTCTAACCCTCTCTCTCTGTAATAACCCAGTCTAACCCTCTCTCTCTGTAATAACCCAGTCTAACCCTCTCTCTCTCTGTAATAACCCAGATTAACCCTCTGTAATAACCCAGTCTAACCCTCTCTCTCTCTCTCTCTGTCTCTCTCCCTCTGTCTGTAATAACCCAGTCTAACCCTCTCTCTCTCTAATAACCGAATCTAACCCTCTGTCTCTCTGTAATAACCCAGTCTAACCCCCACGCTCTGTAATAACCCACGTTAACGCTTTTTCTCTGTAATAGCCCTGTCTAAGCCTACCTCTCTCTGTAATAGCCTGGTCTGACCCTCCCTCTCTCTGTAATAACCCAGTCTAACCCACCCTCTCTCTGTAACAACCCAGTCTAACCCTCCCTCTCTATGTAATAACCCAGTCTAACCCTCCCTCTCTCTGTAATAACCCAGTCTAACCCTCTCTGTAATAACCCAGTCTAACCCTCTCTCTCTGTAAAATCCAGTCTAACCCCATCTATCTCTGTAATAACCCAGTCAAACCCTCTCTCTCTGTAATGACCCAGTCTAACCCTCTCTCTCTGTAATGACCCAGTCTAACCCTCTCTCTCTGTAATAACCCAGTCTAACCCTCTCTCTCTGTAATAACCCAGTATAACCCTCTCTCTCTGTAATAACCCAGTATAACCCTCTCTCTCTGTAATAACCCAGTATAACCCTCTCTCTCTGTAATAACCCAGTATAACCCTCTCTCTCTTTAATAACCCAGTATAACCCTCTCTCTCTGTAATAACCCAGTATAACCCTCTCTCTCTGTAATAACCCAGTATAACCCTCTCTCTCTGTAATAACCCAGTATAACCCTCTCTCTCTGTAATAACCCAGTATAACCCTCTCTCTCTGTAATAACCCAGTCTAACCCTCTCTCTCTGTAATAACCCAGTCTAACCCTCTCTCTCTGTAATAACCCAGTCTAACCCTCTCTCTCTCTGTGTAATAGCCCAGTCTCACCCTCTCTCTCTGTAATTACCCAGTCTAACCCTCTCTCTCTATGTAATAACCCAGACTAACCCTCTCTGTAATAACCCAGTCTAGCCCTCTCTCTCTGTAATAACCCAGTCAGACCCTCTCTCTCTGTAATAACCCAGTCAGACCCTCTCTCTCTCTGTAATAACCCAGTCTGACCCTCTCTCTCTGAAATAACCCAGACTAACCCTCTATGTAATAACCCAGTCTCACCCTCTCTCTCTGTAAAATCCAGTCTAACCCCATCTCTCTCTGTAATAACCCAGTCAAACCCTCTGTCTCTCTGTAAATACCCAGTCTAACCCTCTCTCTCTGTAATAACCCAGACTAACCCTCTCTGTAATAACCCAGTCTAGCCCTCTCTCTCTGTAATAACCCAGTCAGACCCTCTCTCTCTCTGTAATAACCCAGTCAGACCCTCTCTCTCTCTGTAATAACCCAGACTAACCCTCTATGTAATAACCCAGTCTAACCCTCTCTCTCTGTAAAATCCAGTCTAACCCCATCTCTCTCTGTAATAACCCAGTCTAACCCTCTCTCTCTGTAATAACCCAGTCTAACCCTCTCTCTCTGTAATAACCCAGTCTAACCCTCTCTCTCTGTAATAACCCAGTCTAACCCTCTCTCTCTGTAATAACCCAGTCTAACCCTCTCTCTCTCTGTAATAACCCAGTCTAACCCTCTCTCTCTCTGTAATAACCCAGTCTAACCCTCTCTCTCTCTGTACTAACCCAGTCTAACCCTCTCTCTCTCTGTAATAACCCAGTCTAACCCTCTCTCTCTCTGTAATAACCCAGTCTAACCCTCTATGTAATAACCCAGTCTAACCCTCTCTGTAATAACCCAGTCTAACCCCCTCTGTAATAACCCAGTCTAACCCTCTCTGTAATAACCCAGTCTAACCCTCTCTGTAATAACCCAGTCTAACCCTCTCTGTAATAACCCAGTCTAACCCTCTCTGTAATAACCCAGTCTGACCCTCTCTGTAATAACCCAGTCTGACCCTCTCTGTAATAACCCAGTCTGACCCTCTCTGTAATAACCCAAACTAACCCTCTCTGTAATATCCCAGTCAAACCCTCGCTGTTAAATCCAGTCTAACCCCATGTCTCTCTGTAATAACCCAGTCAAACCCTCGTCTCTCTGTAATAACGCAGTATAACCCTCTCTCTCTCTGTAATAACCCAGACTAACCCTCTCTGTAATAACCCAGTCTAACCCTCTCTCTCTGTAAAATCCAGTCTAACCCCATCTCTCTCTGTAATAACCCAGTCAAACCCTCTCTCTCTGTAATAACCCAGTCTAACCCTCTCTCTCTCTGTAATAACCCAGACTAACCCTCTCTGTAATAACCCAGTCTAACCCTCTCTCTCTCTAATAACCGAATCTAACCCTCTGTCTCTCTGTAATAACCCAGTCTAACCCCCACGCTCTGTAATAACCCAGGTTAACGCTTTTTCTCTGTAATAGCCCGGTCTAAGCCTCCCTCTCTCTGTAATAGCCTGGTCTGACCCTCCCTCTCTCTGTAATAACCCAGTCTAACCCTCCCTCTCTCTGTAACAACCCAGTCTAACCCTCCCTCTCTCTGTAATATCCCAGTCTTACCCTCTCTCTCTGTAATAACCCAGTCTAACCCTCTCTCTCTGTAATAACCCAGTCTAACCCTCTCTCTCTGTAATAACCCAGTCTAACCCTCTCTCTCTGTAATAACCCAGTCTAACCCTCTCTCTCTGCAATAACCCAGTCTAACCCTCTCTCTCTGCAATAACCCAGTCTAACCCTCTCTCTCTGTAATAACCCAGTCTAACCCTCTCTCTCTGTAATAACCCAGTCTAACCCTCTCTCTCTGTAATAACCCAGTCTAACCCTCTCTCTCTGTAATAACCCAGTCTAACCCCCTCTCTCTGTAATAACCCAGTCTAACCCTCTCTCTCTGTAATAACCCAGTCTAACCCTCTCTCTGTAATAACCCAGTCTAACCCTCTCTCTCTGTAATAACCCAGTCTAACCCTCTCTCTCTGTAATAACCCAGTCTAACCCTCTCTCTCTGTAATAACCCAGTCTAACCCTCTCTCTCTGTAATGACCCAGTCTAACCCTCTCTCTCTGTAATAACCCAGTCTAACCCTCTCTCTCTGTAATAACCCAGTCTAACCCTCTCTCTCTGTAATAACCCAGTCTAACCCTCTCTGTAATAACCCAGTCTAACCCTCTCTGTAATAACCCAGTCTAACCCTCTCTGTAATAACCCAGTCTAACACTCTCTGTAATAACCCAGTCTAACACTCTCTGTAATAACCCAGTCTAACACTCTCTGTAATAACCCAGTCTAACCCTCTCTGTAATAACCCAGTCTAACCCTCTCTCTCTGTAAAATGCAGTCTAACCCCATCTCTCTCTGTACTAACCCAGTCTAACCCTCTCTCTCTCTGTAATAACCCAGACTAACCCTCTGTAATACCCCAGTCTAACCCTCTCTCTCTGTAAAATCCAGTCTAACCCCATCTCTCTCTGTAATAACCCAGTCTAACTATCTCTCTCTCTGTAATATCCCAGTCTAACCCTCTCTCTCTGTAATAACCCAGTCTAACCCTCTCTCTCTGTAATAACCCAGTCTAACCCTCTCTCTCCGTAATAACCCAGTCTAACCCTCTCTCTCTGTAATAACCCAGTCTAACCCTCTCTCTCTGTAATAACCCAGTCTAACCCTCTCTCTGTAATAAGCCAGTCTAACCCTCTCTCTCTGTAATAACCCAGTCTAACCCTCTCTCTCTGTAATAACCCAGTCTAACCCTCTCTCTCTCTCTCTCTCTGTCTCTCTCCCTCTGTCTGTAATAACCCAGTCTAACCCTCTCTCTCTCTAATAACCGAATCTAACCCTCTGTCTCTCTGTAATAACCCAGTCTAACCCCCACGCTCTGTAATAACCCAGGTTAACGCTTTTTCTCTGTAATAGCCCTGTCTGACCCTCCCTCTCTCTGTAATAACCCAGTCTAACCCACCCTCTCTCTGTAACAACCCAGTCTAACCCTCACTCTCTATGTAATAACCCAGTCTAACCCTCCCTCTCTCTGTAATAACCCAGTCTAACCCTCTCTGTAATAACCCAGTCTAACCCTCTCTCTCTGTAAAATCCAGTCTAACCCCATCTATCTCTGTAATAACCCAGTCAAACCCTCTCTCTCTGTAATAACCCAGTCTAACCCTCTCTCTCTGTAATGACCCAGTCTAACCCTCTCTCTCTGTAATAACCCAGTCTAACCCTCTCTCTCTGTAATAACCCAATCTAACCCTCTCTCTCTGTAATAACCCAATATAACCCTCTCTCTCTGTAATAACCCAGTATAACCCTCTCTCTCTGTAATAACCCAGTATAACCCTCTCTCTCTGTAATAACCCAGTATAACCCTCTCTCTCTCTAATAACCCAGTCTGACCCTCTCTCTCTGTAATAACCCAGTCTGACCCTCTCTCTCTGTAATAACCCAGTCTAACCCTCTCTCTCTCTGTGTAATAACCCAGTCTAACCCTCTCTCTCTATGTAATAACCCAGACTAACCCTCTCTGTAATAACCCAGTCTAGCTCTCTCTCTCTGTAATAACCCAGTCAGACCCTCTCTCTCTGTAATAACCCAGTCAGACCCTCTCTCTCTCTGTAATAACCCAGTCTGACCCTCTCTCTCTGAAATAACCCAGACTAACCCTCTATGTAATAACCCAGTCTAACCCTCTCTCTCTGTAAAATCCAGTCTAACCCCATCTCTCTCTGTAATAACCCAGTCAAACCCTCTGTCTCTCTGTAAATACCCAGTCTAACCCTCTCTCTCTGTAATAAACCAGACTAACCCTCTCTCTCTGTAATAACCCAGTCTAACCCTCTCTCTCTGTAATAACCCAGTCTAACCCTCTCTCTCTCTGTAATAACCCAGTCTAACCCTCTCTCTCTCTGTAATAACCCAGTCTAACCCTCTCTCTCTCTGTAATAACCCAGTCTAACCCTCTCTCTCTCTGTAATAACCCAGTATAACCCTCTCTCTCTCTAATAACCCAGTCTGACCCTCTCTCTCTGTAATAACCCAGTCTGACCCTCTCTCTGTGTAATAACCCAGTCTAACCCTCTCTCTCTATGTAATAACCCAGACTAACCCTCTCTGTAATAACCCAGTCTAGCTCTCTCTCTCTGTAATAACCCAGTCAGACCCTCTCTCTCTGTAATAACCCAGTCAGACCCTCTCTCTCTCTGTAATAACCCAGTCTGACCCTCTCTCTCTGAAATAACCCAGACTAACCCTCTATGTAATAACCCAGTCTAACCCTCTCTCTCTGTAAAATCCAGTCTAACCCCATCTCTCTCTGTAATAACCCAGTCAAACCCTCTGTCTCTCTGTAAATACCCAGTCTAACCCTCTCTCTCTGTAATAAACCAGACTAACCCTCTCTCTCTGTAATAACCCAGTCTAACCCTCTCTCTCTGTAATAACCCAGTCTAACCCTCTCTCTCTCTGTAATAACCCAGTCTAACCCTCTCTCTCTCTGTAATAACCCAGTATAACCCTCTCTCTCTGTAATAACCCAGTATAACCCTCTCTCTCTGTAATAACCCAGTATAACCCTCTCTCTCTCTAATAACCCAGTCTGACCCTCTCTCTCTGTAATAACCCAGTCTGACCCTCTCTCTCTGTAATAACCCAGTCTAACCCTCTCTCTCTCTGTGTAATAACCCAGTCTAACCCTCTCTCTCTATGTAATAACCCAGACTAACCCTCTCTGTAATAACCCAGTCTAGCTCTCTCTCTCTGTAATAACCCAGTCAGACCCTCTCTCTCTGTAATAACCCAGTCAGACCCTCTCTCTCTCTGTAATAACCCAGTCTGACCCTCTCTCTCTGAAATAACCCAGACTAACCCTCTATGTAATAACCCAGTCTAACCCTCTCTCTCTGTAAAATCCAGTCTAACCCCATCTCTCTCTGTAATAACCCAGTCAAACCCTCTGTCTCTCTGTAAATACCCAGTCTAACCCTCTCTCTCTGTAATAAACCAGACTAACCCTCTCTCTCTGTAATAACCCAGTCTAACCCTCTCTCTCTGTAATAACCCAGTCTAACCCTCTCTCTCTCTGTAATAACCCAGTCTAACCCTCTCTCTCTCTGTAATAACCCAGTCTAACCCTCTCTCTCTCTGTAATAACCCAGTCTAACCCTCTCTCTCTCTGTAATAACCCAGTATAACCCTCTCTCTCTCTAATAACCCAGTCTGACCCTCTCTCTCTGTAATAACCCAGTCTGACCCTCTCTCTGTGTAATAACCCAGTCTAACCCTCTCTCTCTATGTAATAACCCAGACTAACCCTCTCTGTAATAACCCAGTCTAGCTCTCTCTCTCTGTAATAACCCAGTCAGACCCTCTCCCTCTGTAATAACCCAGTCAGACCCTCTCTCTCTCTGTAATAACCCAGTCTGACCCTCTCTCTCTGAAATAACCCAGACTAACCCTCTATGTAATAACCCAGTCTAACCCTCTCTCTCTGTAAAATCCAGTCTAACCCCATCTCTCTCTGTAATAACCCAGTCAAACCCTCTGTCTCTCTGTAAATACCCAGTCTAACCCTCTCTCTCTGTAATAAACCAGACTAACCCTCTCTCTCTGTAATAACCCAGTCTAACCCTCTCTCTCTGTAATAACCCAGTCTAACCCTCTCTCTCTCTGTAATAACCCAGTCTAACCCTCTCTCTCTCTGTAATAACCCAGTCTAACCCTCTCTCTCTCTGTAATAACCCAGTCTAACCCTCTCTCTCTCTGTAATAACCCAGTCTAACCCTCTCTCTCTCTGTAATAACCCAGTCTAACCCCCTCTGTAATAACCCAGTCTAACCCTCTCTGTAATAACCCAGTCTGACCCTCTCTGTAATAACCCAGTCTGACCCTCTCTGTAATAACCCAGTCTGACCCTCTCTGTAATAACCCAGTCTGACCCTCTCTGTAATAACCCAGTCTGACCCTCTCTGTAATAACCCAGTCTGACCCTCTCTGTAATAACCCAGTCTGACCCTCTCTGTAATAACCCAGTCTGACCCTCTCTGTAATAACCCAGTCTGACCCTCTCTGTAATAACCCAGTCTGACCCTCTCTGTAATAACCCAGTCTGACCCTCTCTGTAATAACCCAGTCTGACCCTCTCTGTAATAACCCAGTCTGACCCTCTCTGTAATAACCCAGTCTGACCCTCTCTGTAATAACCCAGTCTGACCCTCTCTGTAATAACCCAGTCTGACCCTCTCTGTAATAACCCAGTCTGACCCTCTCTGTAATAACCCAGTCTGACCCTCTCTGTAATAACCCAGTCTGACCCTCTCTGTAATAACCCAGTCTGACCCTCTCTGTAATAACCCAGTCTGACCCTCTCTGTAATAACCCAGTCTGACCCTCTCTGTAATAACCCAGTCTGACCCTCTCTGTAATAACCCAGTCTGACCCTCTCTGTAATAACCCAGTCTGACCCTCTCTGTAATAACCCAGTCTGACCCTCTCTGTAATAACCCAGTCTGACCCTCTCTGTAATAACCCAGTCTGACCCTCTCTGTAATAACCCAGTCTGACCCTCTCTGTAATAACCCAGTCTGACCCTCTCTGTAATAACCCAGTCTAACCCTCTCTGTAATAACCCAGTCTAACCCTCTCTGTAATAACCCAGTCTAACCCTCTCTGTAATAACCCAGTCTAACCCTCTCTGTAATAACCCAGTCTAACCCTCTTTGTAATAACCCAGTCTAACCCTCTCTGTAATAACCCAGTCTAACCCTCTCTGTAATAACCCAGTCTAACCCTCTCTGTAATAACCCAGTCTAACCCTCTCTGTAATAACCCAGTCTAACCCTCTCTGTAATAACCCAGTCTAACCCTCTCTGTAATAACCCAGTCTAACCCTCTCTGTAATAACCCAGTCTAACCCTCTCTGTAATAACCCAGTCTAACCCTCTCTGTAATAACCCAGTCTAACCCTCTCTGTAATAACCCAGTCTAACCCTCTCTGTAATAACCCAGTCTAACCCTCTCTGTAATAACCCAGTCTAACCCTCTCTGTAATAACCCAGTCTAACCCTCTCTGTAATAACCCAGTCTAACCCTATCTCTCTGTAATAACCCAGTCTAACCCTATCTCTCTGTAATAACCCAGTCTAACCCTATCTCTCTGTAATAACCCAGTCTAACCCTATCTCTCTGTAATAACCCAGTCTAACCCTCTCTGTAATAACCCAGTCTAACCCTCTCTGTAATAACCCAGTCTAACCCTCTCTGTAATAACCCAGTCTAACCCTCTCTGTAATAACCCAGTCTAACCCTCTCTGTAATAACCCAGTCTAACCCTCTCTGTAATAACCCAGTCTAACCCTCTCTGTAATAACCCAGTCTAACCCTCTCTGTAATAACCCAGTCTAACCCTCTCTGTAATAACCCAGTCTAACCCTCTCTGTAATAACCCAGTCTAACCCTCTCTGTAATAACCCAGTCTAACCCTCTCTGTAATAACCCAGTCTAACCCTCTCTGTAATAACCCAGTCTAACCCTCTCTGTAATAACCCAGTCTAACCCTCTCTGTAATAACCCAGTCTAACCCTCTCTGTAATAACCCAGTCAAACCCTCTCTGTAATAACCCAGTCTAACCCTCTCTGTAATAACCCAGTCTAACCCTCTCTGTAATAACCCAGTCTAACCCTCTCTGTAATAACCCAGTCTAACCCTCTCTGTAATAACCCAGTCTAACCCTCTCTGTAATAACCCAGTCTAACCCTCTCTGTAATAACCCAGTCTAACCCTCTCTGTAATAACCCAGTCTAACCCTCTCTGTAATAACCCAGTCTAACCCTCTCTGTAATAACCCAGTCTAACCCTCTCTGTAATAACCCAGTCTAACCCTCTCTGTAATAACCCAGTCTAACCCTCTCTGTAATAACCCAGTCTAACCCTCTCTGTAATAACCCAGTCTAACCCTCTCTGTAATAACCCAGTCTAACCCTCTCGGTAATAACCCAGTCTAACCCTCTCGGTAATAACCCAGTCTAACCCTCTCGGTAATAACCCAGTCTAACCCTCTCGGTAATAACCCAGTCTAACCCTCTCGGTAATAACCCAGTCTAACCCTCTCGGTAATAACCCAGTCTAACCCTCTGTAATAACACAGTCTAACCCTCTCTGTAATAACACAGTCTAACCCTCTCTGTAATAACACAGTCTAACCCTCTCAGTAATAACCCAGTCTAACCCTCTCTGTAATAACCCAGTCTAACCCTCTCTGTAATAACCCCGTCTAACCCTCTCTGTAATAACCCCGTCTAACCCTCTCTGTAATAACCCCGTCTAACCCTCTCTGTAATAACCCAGTCTAACCCTCTCTCTCTGTAAAATCCAGTCTAACGCCATCTCTCTCTGTAATAACCCTGTCTAACCCTCTCTCTCTGCAATAAACCAGTCTAACCCTCTCTGTAATAACCCAGTCGAACCCTCTCTCTGTAATAACCCAGTCTAACCCTCTCTCTGTAATAACCCAGTCTAACCCTCTCTCTCTGCAATAACCCAGTCTAACCCTGTGTCTCTCTGTAATAACCCAAACTAACCCTCTCTGTAATATCCCAGTCAAACCCTCGCTGTTAAATCCAGTCTAACCCCATGTCTCTCTGTAATAACCCAGTCAAACCCTCGTCTCTCTGTAATAACGCAGTATAACCCTCTCTCTCTCTGTAATAACCCAGACTAACCCTCTCTGTAATAACCCAGTCTAACCTTCTCTCTCTGTAAAATCCAGTCTAACCCCATCTCTCTCTGTAATAACCCAGTCAAACCCTCTCTCTCTGTAATAACCCAGTCTAACCCTCTCTCTCTCTGTAATAACCCAGACTAACCCTCTCTGTAATAACCCAGTCTAACCCTCTCTCTCTCTAATAACCGAATCTAACCCTCTGTCTCTCTGTAATAACCCAGTCTAACCCCCACGCTCTGTAATAACCCAGGTTAACGCTTTTTCTCTGTAATAGCCCGGTCTCAGCCTCCCTCTCTCTGTAATAGCCTGGTCTGACCCTCCCTCTCTCTGTAATAACCCAGTCTAACCCTCCCTCTCTCTGTAACAACCCAGTCTAACCCTCCCTCTCTCTGTAATATCCCAGTCTAACCCTCTCTCTCTGTAATAACCCAGTCTAACCCTCTCTCTCTGTAATAACCCAGTCTAACCCTCTCTCTCTGTAATAACCCAGTCTAACCCTCTCTCTCTGTAATAACCCAGTCTAACCCTCTCTCTCTGTAATAACCCAGTCTAACCCTCTCTCTCTGCAATAACCCAGTCTAACCCTCTCTCTCTGCAATAACCCAGTCTAACCCTCTCTCTCTGCAATAACCCAGTCTAACCCTCTCTCTCTGTAATAACCCAGTCTAACCCTCTCTCTCTGTAATAACCCAGTCTAACCCTCTCTCTCTGTAATAACCCAGTCTAACCCCCTCTCTCTGTAATAACCCAGTCTAACCCTCTCTCTCTGTAATAACCCAGTCTAACCCTCTCTCTGTAATAACCCAGTCTAACCCTCTCTCTCTGTAATAACCCAGTCTAACCCTCTCTCTCTGTAATAACCCAGTCTAACCCTCTCTCTCTGTAATAACCCAGTCAACCCTCTCTCTCTGTAATAACCCAGTCTAACCCTCTCTCTCTGTAATAACCCAGTATAACCCTCTCTCTCTGTAATAACCCAGTCTAACCCTCTCTCTCTGTAATAACCCAGTCTAACCCTCTCTCTCTGTAATAACCCAGTCTAACCCTCTCTCTCTGTAATAACCCAGTCTAACCCTCTCTCTCTGTAATAACCCAGTCTAACCCTCTCTCTCTGTAATAACCCAGTCTAACCCTCTCTCTCTGTAATAACCCAGTCTAACCCTCTCTCTCTGTAATAACCCAGTCTAACCCTCTCTCTCTGTAAAAACCCAGTCTAACCTCCTCACTCTCTGTAATAACCCAGTCTAACCCTCTCTCTCTCTCTCTCTCTCCCTCTCTCTGTAATAACCCAGTCTAACCGTCTCTCTCTGTAATAACCAAATCTAACCCTGTGTGTCTCTGTAATAACCCAGTCTAACCCCCACGCTCTGTAATAACCCAGGTTAACGCTTTTTCTCTGTAGTAGCCCGGTCTAACCCTCCCTCTCTCTGTAATAACCCAATCTAACCCTCTCTGTAATAACCCAGTCTAACCCTCTCTGTAATAACCCAGTCTAACCCTCTCTGTAATAACCCAGTCTAACCCTCTCTGTAATAACCCAGTCTAACCCTCTCTGTAATAACCCAGTCTAACCCTCTCTGTAATAACCCATTCTAACCCTCTCTGTAATAACCCAGTCTAACCCTCTCTGTAATAACCCAGTCTAACCCTCTCTGTAATAACCCAGTCTAACCCTCTCTGTAATAACCCAGTCTAACCCTCTCTGTAATAACCCAGTCTAACCTTCTCTCTCAGTAATAGCCCAGTCTAACCCTCTCTCTCAGTAATAACCCAGTCTAACCCTCTCTCTCAGTAATAACCCAGTCTAACCCTCTCTCTCAGTAATAACCCAGTCTAACCCTCTCTCTCAGTAATAACCCAGTCTAACCCTCTCTCTCAGTAATAACCCAGTCTAACCCTCTCTCTCAGTAATAACCCAGTCTAACCCTCTCTCTCAGTAATAACCCAGTCTAACCCTCTCTCTCAGTAATAACCCAGTCTAACCCTCTCTCTCAGTAATAACCCAGTCTAACCCTCTCTCTCAGTAATAACCCAGTCTAACCCTCTCTCTCAGTAATAACCCAGTCTAACCCTCTCTCTCAGTAATAACCCAGTCTAACCCTCTCTCTCAGTAATAACCCAGTCTAACCCTCTCTCTCAGTAATAACCCAGTCTAACCCTCTCTCTCAGTAATAACCCAGTCTAACCCTCTTTGTAATAACCCAGTCTAACCCTCTCTGTAATAACCCAGTCTAACCCTCTCTGTAATAACCCAGTCTAACCCTCTCTGTTATAACCCAGTCTAACCCTCTCTGTTATAACCCAGTCTAACCCTCTCTGTAATAACCCAGTCTAACCCTCTCTGTAATAACCCAGTCTAACCCTCTCTGTAATAACCCAGTCTAACCCTCTCTCTCTGTAAAATGCAGTCTAACCCCATCTTCTCTCTGTACTAACCCAGTCTAACCCTCTCTCTCTCTGTAATAACCCAGACTAACCCTCTGTAATACCCCAGTCTAACACCCTCTCTCTGTAAAATCCAGTCTAACCCCATCTCTCTCTGTAATAACCCAGTCTAACTATCTCTCTCTCTGTAATATCCCAGTCTAACCCTCTCTCTCTGTAATAACCCAGTCTAACCCTCTCTCTCTGTAATAACCCAGTCTAACCCTCTCTCTCCGTAATAACCCAGTCTAACCCTCTCTCTCTGTAATAACCCAGTCTAACCCTCTCTCTCTGTAATAACCCAGTCTAACCCTCTCTCTGTAATAAGCCAGTCTAACCCTCTCTCTCTGTAATAACCCAGTCTAACCCTCTCTCTCTGTAATAACCCAGTCTAACCCTCTCTCTCTCTGTAATAACCCAGATTAACCCTCTCTGTAATAACCCAGTCTAACCCTCTCTCTCTCTCTCTCTGTCTCTCTCCCTCTGTCTGTAATAACCCAGTCTAACCCTCTCTCTCTCTAATAACCGAATCTAACCCTCTGTCTCTCTGTAATAACCCAGTCTAACCCCCACGCTCTGTAATAACCCAGGTTAACGCTTTTTCTCTGTAATAGCCCTGTCTAAGCCTACCTCTCTCTGTAATAGCCTGGTCTGACCCTCCCTCTCTCTGTAATAACCCAGTCTAACCCACCCTCTCTCTGTAACAACCCAGTCTAACCCTCCCTCTCTATGTAATAACCCAGTCTAACCCTCCCTCTCTCTGTAATAACCCAGTCTAACCCTCTCTGTAATAACCCAGTCTAACCCTCTCTCTCTGTAAAATCCAGTCTAACCCCATCTATCTCTGTAATAACCCAGTCAAACCCTCTCTCTCTGTAATAACCCAGTCTAACCCTCTCTCTCTGTAATAACCCAGTCTAACCCTCTCTCTCTGTAATAACCCAATCTAACACTCTCTCTCTGTAATAACCCAGTATAACCCTCTCTCTCTGTAATAACCCAGTCTAACCCTCTCTCTCTGCAATAACCCAGTCTAACCCTCTCTCTCTGCAATAACCCAGTCTAACCCTCTCTCTCTGCAATAACCCAGTCTAACCCTCTCTCTCTGTAATAACCCAGTCTAACCCTCTCTCTCTGTAATAACCCAGTCTAACCCTCTCTCTCTGTAATAACCCAGTCTAACCCCCTCTCTCTGTAATAACCCAGTCTAACCCTCTCTCTCTGTAATAACCCAGTCTAACCCTCTCTCTCTGTAATAACCCAGTCTAACCCTCTCTCTCTGTAATAACCCAGTCTAACCCTCTCTCTCTGTAATAACCCAGTCTAACCCTCTCTCTCTGTAATAACCCAGTCAACCCTCTCTCTCTGTAATAACCCAGTCTAACCCTCTCTCTCTGTAATAACCCAGTATAACCCTCTCTCTCTGTAATAACCCAGTCTAACCCTCTCTCTCTGTAATAACCCAGTCTAACCCTCTCTCTCTGTAATAACCCAGTCTAACCCTCTCTCTCTGTAATAACCCAGTCTAACCCTCTCTCTCTGTAATAACCCAGTCTAACCCTCTCTCTCTGTAATAACCCAGTCTAACCCTCTCTCTCTGTAATAACCCAGTCTAACCCTCTCTCTCTGTAAAAACCCAGTCTAACCTCCTCACTCTCTGTAATAACCCAGTCTAACCCTCTCTCTCTCTCTCTCTCTCTCCCTCTCTCTGTAATAACCCAGTCTAACCGTCTCTCTCTGTAATAACCAAATCTAACCCTGTGTGTCTCTGTAATAACCCAGTCTAACCCCCACGCTCTGTAATAACCCAGGTTAACGCTTTTTCTCTGTAGTAGCCCGGTCTAACCCTCCCTCTCTCTGTAATAACCCAATCTAACCCTCTCTGTAATAACCCAGTCTAACCCTCTCTGTAATAACCCAGTCTAACCCTCTCTGTAATAACCCAGTCTAACCCTCTCTGTAATAACCCAGTCTAACCCTCTCTGTAATAACCCAGTCTAACCCTCTCTGTAATAACCCAGTCTAACCCTCTCTGTAATAACCCAGTCTAACCCTCTCTGTAATAACCCAGTCTAACCCTCTCTGTAATAACCCAGTCTAACCCTCTCTGTAATAACCCAGTCTAACCCTCTCTGTAATAACCCAGTCTAACCTTCTCTCTCAGTAATAGCCCAGTCTAACCCTCTCTCTCAGTAATAACCCAGTCTAACCCTCTCTCTCAGTAATAACCCAGTCTAACCCTCTCTCTCAGTAATAACCCAGTCTAACCCTCTCTCTCAGTAATAACCCAGTCTAACCCTCTCTCTCAGTAATAACCCAGTCTAACCCTCTCTCTCAGTAATAACCCAGTCTAACCCTCTCTCTCAGTAATAACCCAGTCTAACCCTCTCTCTCAGTAATAACCCAGTCTAACCCTCTCTCTCAGTAATAACCCAGTCTAACCCTCTCTCTCAGTAATAACCCAGTCTAACCCTCTCTCTCAGTAATAACCCAGTCTAACC
The DNA here is from genome assembly GCF_964194155.1 of Cetorhinus maximus. Lineage (NCBI taxonomy): Eukaryota > Metazoa > Chordata > Chondrichthyes > Lamniformes > Cetorhinidae > Cetorhinus > Cetorhinus maximus. Next base: position 1,467,334 of record NC_135902.1, on the reverse strand, counting down.
CTCTCTCTCAGTAATAACCCAGTCTAACCCTCTCTCTCAGTAATAACCCAGTCTAACCCTCTCTCTCAGTAATAACCCAGTCTAACCCTCTCTCTCAGTAATAACCCAGTCTAACCCTCTCTCTCAGTAATAACCCAGTCTAACCCTCTTTGTAATAACCCAGTCTAACCCTCTCTGTAATAACCCAGTCTAACCCTCTCTGTAATAACCCAGTCTAACCCTCTCTGTAATAACCCAGTCTAACCCTCTCTGTTATAACCCAGTCTAACCCTCTCTGTAATAACCCAGTCTAACCCTCTCTGTAATAACCCAGTCTAACCCTCTCTGTAATAACCCAGTCTAACCCTCTCTCTCTGTAAAATGCAGTCTAACCCCATCTTCTCTCTGTACTAACCCAGTCTAACCCTCTCTCTCTCTGTAATAACCCAGACTAACCCTCTGTAATACCCCAGTCTAACACCCTCTCTCTGTAAAATCCAGTCTAACCCCATCTCTCTCTGTAATAACCCAGTCTAACTATCTCTCTCTCTGTAATATCCCAGTCTAACCCTCTCTCTCTGTAATAACCCAGTCTAACCCTCTCTCTCTGTAATAACCCAGTCTAACCCTCTCTCTCCGTAATAACCCAGTCTAACCCTCTCTCTCTGTAATAACCCAGTCTAACCCTCTCTCTCTGTAATAACCCAGTCTAACCCTCTGTAATAAGCCAGTCTAACCCTCTCTCTCTGTAATAACCCAGTCTAACCCTCTCTCTCTGTAATAACCCAGTCTAACCCTCTCTCTCTCTGTAATAACCCAGATTAACCCTCTCTGTAATAACCCAGTCTAACCCTCTCTCTCTCTCTCTCTGTCTCTCTCCCTCTGTCTGTAATAACCCAGTCTAACCCTCTCTCTCTCTAATAACCGAATCTAACCCTCTGTCTCTCTGTAATAACCCAGTCTAACCCCCACGCTCTGTAATAACCCAGGTTAACGCTTTTTCTCTGTAATAGCCCTGTCTAAGCCTACCTCTCTCTGTAATAGCCTGGTCTGACCCTCCCTCTCTCTGTAATAACCCAGTCTAACCCACCCTCTCTCTGTAACAACCCAGTCTAACCCTCCCTCTCTATGTAATAACCCAGTCTAACCCTCCCTCTCTCTGTAATAACCCAGTCTAACCCTCTCTGTAATAACCCAGTCTAACCCTCTCTCTCTGTAAAATCCAGTCTAACCCCATCTATCTCTGTAATAACCCAGTCAAACCCTCTCTCTCTGTAATAACCCAGTCTAACCCTCTCTCTCTGTAATAACCCAGTCTAACCCTCTCTCTCTGTAATAACCCAATCTAACACTCTCTCTCTGTAATAACCCAGTATAACCCTCTCTCTCTGTAATAACCCAGTATAACCCTCTCTCTCTGTAATAACCCAGTATAACCCTCTCTCTCTGTAATAACCCAGTCTAACCCTCTCTCTCTGTAATAACCCAGTCTAACCCTCTCTCTCTGTAATAACCCAGTCTAACCCTCTCTCTCTCTGTGTAATAGCCCAGTCTCACCCTCTCTCTCTGTAATTACCCAGTCTAACCCTCTCTCTCTGTAATAACCCAGTCTAACCCTCTCTCTCTGTAATAACCCAGTATAACCCTCTCTCTCTGTAATAACCCAGTCTAACCCTCTCTCTCTGTAATAACCCAGTCTAACCCTCTCTCTCTGTAATAACCCAGTCTAACCCTCTCTCTCTGTAATAACCCAGTCTAACCCTCTCTCTCTGTAATAACCCAGTCTAACCCTCTCTCTCTGTAATAACCCAGTCTAACCCTCTCTCTCTGTAATAACCCAATCTAACCCTGTCTCTCTCTCTCTGTAATAATCCAGTTCAACCCCCTGTCTCTGTAATAACCCAGTCTACTCTCTCTTTCTCTAATAGCCCAGTCTA
>NC_135902.1:1275690-1465218 GCF_964194155.1 Cetorhinus maximus | reverse complement strand
TCTCTCTCTCTCTCTAATAACCCAGTCTAACCCTCTCTCTCTCTAATAACCCAGTCTAAACCTCTCTCTCTTTAATAAGCCAGTCTAACCCTCCCTCTGTCTAATAACCCAGTCTAACCCTCTCTCTCTCTAATAACCCAGTCTAACCCTCTCTCTCTAATAACCCAGTCTAACCCTCTCTCTCTCTAATAACCCAGTCTAGCCCTCTCTCTCTCTAATAACCCAGTCTAGCCATCTCTCTCTCTCTCTCTCTCTAATAACCCAGTCTAGCCCTCTCTCTCTCTAATAACCCAGTCTAGACCTCTCTCTCGAATAACCCAGTCTAACCCTCTCTCTCTAATAACCCAGTCTAACCCTCTCTCTCTCTAATAAGCCAGTCTAACCCTCTCTCTCTCTAATAACGCAGTCTAACCCTCTCTCTCTCTCTCTCTAATAACCCAGTCTATCCCTCTCTCTCGCTAATAACCCAGTCTTACCCTCCCACTCTCGCTAATAACCCAGTCTAACACTCTCTCTCTCGAATAACCCAGTCTAACACTCTCTCTCTCGAATAACCCAGTCTAACCCTCTCTCTCTCGAATAACCCAGTCTAACCCTCTCTCTCTCGAATAACCCAGTCTAACCCTCTCTCTCTCGAATAACCCAGTCTAACCCTCTCTCTCTCGAATAACCCAGTCTAACCCTCTCTCTCTCGAATAACCCAGTCTAACCCTCTCTCACTCGAATAACCCAGTCTAACCCTCCCTCTCTCGAATAACCCAGTCTAACCCTCTCTCTCTCTCTCTCTAATAACCCAGTCTAACCCGCTCTCTCTCACTAATAACCCAGTCTAACCCTCTCTCTCTCTCTCTCTCTCTAATAACTCAGTCTAACCCTCTCTCTGTCTCTAATAACCCAGTCTAACCCTCTCTCTCTCTCTCTAATAACCCAGTCTAAGCCTCTCTCTCTCTAATAACCCAGTCTAACCCTCTCTCTCTCTAATAACCCAGTCTAGCCCTCTCTCTCTCTAATAACCCAGTCTAGCCCTCTCTCTCTCTCTCTCTCTCTCTAATAACCCAGTCTAACCCTGTCTCTCTCTCTCTAATAACTCAGTCTAACCCTCTCTCTCTAATAACCCAGTCTAACCCCCTCTCTCTCTCTAATAACCGAGTCTAACCCTCTCTCTCTAATAACCCAGTCTAACCCTCTCTCTCTCTAATAACCCAGTCTAAACCTGTCTCGCTCTAACAACCCAGTCTAACCTTCTATCTCTCTAATAACCCAGTCGAACCCTCTCTCTCTCTCTCTCTCTCTCTAATAACCCAGTCTAACCCTCTCTCTCTCTAATAACCCAGTCTAAACCTCTCTCTCTTTAATAAGCCAGTCTAACCCTCCCTCTGTCTAATAACCCAGTCTAACCCTCTCTCTCTCTAATAACCCAGTCTAACCCTCTCTCTCTAATAACCCAGTCTAACCCTCTCTCTCTCTAATAACCCAGTCTAGCCCTCTCTCTCTCTAATAACCCAGTCTAGCCATCTCTCTCTCTCTCTCTCTCTAATAACCCAGTCTAGCCCTCTCTCTCTCTAATAACCCAGTCTAGACCTCTCTCTCGAATAACCCAGTCTAACCCTCTCTCTCTAATAACCCAGTCTAACCCTCTCTCTCTCTAATAAGCCAGTCTAACCCTCTCTCTCTCTAATAACGCAGTCTAACCCTCTCTCTCTCTCTCTCTAATAACCCAGTCTATCCCTCTCTCTCGCTAATAACCCAGTCTTACCCTCCCACTCTCGCTAATAACCCAGTCTAACACTCTCTCTCTCGAATAACCCAGTCTAACACTCTCTCTCTCGAATAACCCAGTCTAACCCTCTCTCTCTCGAATAACCCAGTCTAACCCTCTCTCTCTCGAATAACCCAGTCTAACCCTCTCTCTCTCGAATAACCCAGTCTAACCCTCTCTCTCTCGAATAACCCAGTCTAACCCTCTCTCTCTCGAATAACCCAGTCTAACCCTCTCTCACTCGAATAACCCAGTCTAACCCTCCCTCTCTCGAATAACCCAGTCTAACCCTCTCTCTCTCTCTCTCTAATAACCCAGTCTAACCCGCTCTCTCTCACTAATAACCCAGTCTAACCCTCTCTCTCTCTCTCTCTCTCTAATAACTCAGTCTAACCCTCTCTCTGTCTCTAATAACCCAGTCTAACCCTCTCTCTCTCTCTCTAATAACCCAGTCTAAGCCTCTCTCTCTCTAATAACCCAGTCTAACCCTCTCTCTCTCTCTAATAACCCAGTCTAACCCTCTCTCTCTGTAATAACCCAGTCTAACCCTCTCTCTCTCTCTAATAACCCAGTCTAACCCTCACTCTCTCTCTCTCTCTAATAACCCAGTCTAACCCTCTCTCTCTCTAATAACCCAGTCTAACACCCTCACTGTCTGTAATAACCCAATCTAATGCCCTCTCCCTCTTTAATAACCCAATTTAACCCTCTCAGTAACAACCCAGTCTAACCCCCTCCCTCTCTTTAATAGCCCAGTCTAATCCTCCCTCTCTGTAATAACCCAGTGTAAGCCTCACTCTCTGTAGTTACCCAGTCTAACCCCCTCTCTCTGTAATAACACAGTCTAACGCCCTCTCTCTCTGTAATAACACAGTCTAACGCCCTCTCTCTCTGTAATAACACAGTCTCACCCTTTCTTTCTCATTAATAACCCAGTCTAACCTCCTCTCCCTGTGTAATAACCCAATAAAATCCCGTCACTTTCCATAATAACCCAGTCTAACCATCCCTCTCTGTAATCACCTAGTCTACACCTCTTTCTGTCTCTCTGTAATAACCCAGTCTAACCCTCTCTCTCTGTAATAACCCAGTCTAACCCCATCTCTCTCTGTAATAACACAGTCTACCCCTCTCTCTCTGTAATAACCCAGTCTAACCCTCTCTCTCTCTGTAATAACCCAGTCTAACCCTCTCTCTCTCTGTAATAACCCAGACTAACCCTCTCTGTAATAACCCAGTCTAACCCTCTCTGTAATAACCCAGTCTAACCCTCTCTCTCTGTAAAATCCAGTCTAACCCCATCTCTCTCTGTAATAACCCAGTCTAACCCTCTCTCTCTGTAATAGCCCAGTCTCACCCTCTCTCTCTCTCTGTAATAGCCCAGTCTCACCCTCTCTCTGTAATAACCCAGTCTAACCCTCTCTCTCTCTAATAACCCAGTCGAACCCTCTCTCTCTCTCTAATAACCCAGTCTAACCCTCTCTCTCTCTAATAACCCAGTCTAACCCTCTCTCTCTCTCTAATAACCCAGTCTAACCCTCTCTCTCTCTCTAATAACCCAGTCTAACCCTCTCTCTCTCCCTAATAACCCAGTCTAACCCTCTCTCTCTGTAATAACCCAGTCTAACCCTCTCTCTCTCTCTAATAACCCAATCTAACCCTCTCTCTCTCTCTAATAACCCAGTCTAACCCTCTCTCTCTCTCTCTAATAACCCAGTCTAACCCTCTCTCTCTCTCTAATAACCCAGTCTAACCCTCTCTCTCTCTGTAATAACCCAGTCTAACCCTCTCTCTCTCTCTAATAACCCAGTCTAACCCTCACTCTCTCTCTCTAATAACCCAGTCTAACCCTCTCTCTCTCTAATAACCCAGTCTAACACCCTCACTGTCTGTAATAACCCAATCTAATGCCCTCTCCCTCTTTAATAACCCAATTTAACCCTCTCTCAGTAACAACCCAGTCTAACCCCCTCCCTCTCTTTAATAACCCAGTCTAAGCCTCCCTCTCTGTAATAACCCAGTGTAAGCCTCTCTCTCTGTAATAACCCAGTCTAAGCCTCTCTCTCTGTAGTGACCCAGTCTAACGCCCTCTCTCTCTGTAATAACAGTCTAACGCCCTCTCTCTCTGTAATAACACAGTCTCACCATTTCTTTCTCATTAATAACCCAGTCTCACCCTTTCTTTCTCATTAATAACCCAGTCTAACCTCCTCTCCCTGTGTAATAACCCAATAAAATCCCGTCTCTCTTTCCATAATAACCCAGTCTAACCCTCCCTCACTGTAATCACCCTCTTTCTGTCTCTCTGTAATAACCCAGTCTAAACCTCGCTCTCTTTCTGTCTCTTTGTAATAACCCAGTCTAACGCTCTCTCTCTGTAATAACCAAGTCTAACCCTCTCTCTCTCAGTAATAACCAAGGCTAACCTCCTCTCCCTGTGTAATAACCCAATCAAACCCCGTCTCTCTCTCGGTAATAACCCAGTCTAACCCTCCCTCTCGCTCTTTAATAACCCAGTCTAACCCACTCTCATTCTGTAATAAATCAGTGTAACCCCCGCTCTCTGTAATAATCCAGTCTACACCTCTCTCCCTCTTTCTGTCTCTCTGTAATAACCCAGTCTACACCTCTCTCTCTAATAACACAGTCTAACCCTCTCTCTCTCTCTAATAACCCAGTCTAACCCTCTCTCTCTCTCTAATAACCCAGTCTAACCCTCTCTCTCTATCTCTCTAATAACCCAGTCTAACCCTCTCTCTCTCTCTAATAACCCAGTCTAACCATCTCTCTCTCTCTAAAACCCCAGTCTAACCCTCTCTCTCTCTCTCATAACGCAGTCTTACCCTCTCTCTCTCTCTCATAACCCAGTCTAACCCTCTCTCTCCCTCATAACCCAGTCAAACCCTCTCTCTCCCTCATAACCCAGTCAAACCCTCTCTCTCTCTAATAACCCAGTCTAACCCTCTCTCTCTCTCTAATAACCCAGTCAAACCCTCTCTCTCTCTCTAATAACCCAGTCTAACCCTCTCTCTCTCTAATAACCCAGTCTAACCCTCTCTCTCTCTAATAACCCAGTCTAACCCTCTCTCTCTCTAATAACCCAGTCTAACCCCCTCTCTCTCTAATAACCCAGTCTAACCCTCTCTCTCTCTCTAATAACCCAGTCTAACCCTCTCTCTCTCTCTCTCTAATAACCCAGTCTAACCCTCTCTCTCTCTCTCTCTAATAACCCAGTCTAACCCTCTCTCTCTCTCTCTCTAATAACCCAGTCTAACCCTCTCTCTCTCTAATAACCCAGTCTAACCCTCTCTCTCTCTAATAACCCAGTCTAACCCTCTCTCTCTCTAATAACCCAGTCTAACCCTCTCTCTCTCTCTAATAACCCAGTCTAACCCTCTCTCTCTCTAATAACCCAGTCTAACCCTCTCTCTCTCTAATAACCCAGTCTAACCCTCTCTCTCTCTCTAATAACCCAGTCTAACCCTCTCTCTCTCTAATAACGCAGTCTAACCCTCTCTCTCTCTCTCTCTCTCTAATAACCCAGTCTATCCCTCTCTCTCTCTAATAACCCAGTCTAACCCTCTCTCTCTCTAATAACCCAGTCTTACCCTCCCTCTCTCGCTAATAACCCAGTCTAACACTCTCTCTCTCGAATAACCCAGTCTAACCCTCTCTCTCTCGAATAACCCAGTCTAACCCTCTCTCTCTCGAATAACCCAGTCTAACCCTCTCTCTCTCGAATAACCCAGTCTAACCCTCTCTCTCTCGAATAACCCAGTCTAACCCTCTCTCTCTCGAATAACCCAGTCTAACCCTCTCTCTCTCGAATAACCCAGTCTAACCCTCTCTCTCTCGAATAACCCAGTCTAACCCTCTCTCTCTCGAATAACCCAGTCTAACCCTCTCTCTCTCGAATAACCCAGTCTAACCCTCTCTCTCTCTAATAACCCAGTCTAACCCGCTCTCTCTCTCTAATAACCCAGTCTAACCCTCTCTCTCTCTCTCTCTAATAACCCAGTCTAACCCTCTCTCTCTCTCTAATAACCCAGTCTAACCCTCTCTCTCTCTCTAATAACCCAGTCTAACCCTCTCTCTCTCTCTAATAACCCAGTCTAACCCTCTCTCTCTCTAATAACCCAGTCTAACCCTCTCTCTCTCTAATAACCCAGTCTAACCCTCTCTCTCTCTCTAATAACCCAGTCTAACCCTCTCTCTCTCTCTAATAACCCAGTCTAACCCTCACTCTCTCTCTCTCTAATAACCCAGTCTAACCCTCTCTCTCTCTCTAATAACCCAGTCTAACCCTCTCTCTCTCTCTAATAACCCAGTCTAACCCTCACTCTCTCTCTCTCTAATAACCCAGTCTAACCCTCTCTCTCTCTCTAATAACCCAGTCTAACACCCTCACTGTCTGTAATAACGCAATCTAATGCCCTCTCCCTCTTTAATAACCCAATTTAACCCTCTCTCAGTAACAAGCCAGTCTAACCCCCTCCCTCTCTTTAATAGCACAGTCTAATCCTCCCTCTCTGTAATAACCCAGTGTAAGCCTCTCTCTGTAATAACCCAGACTAAGCCTCACTCGCTGTAGTGACCCAGTCTAACCCCCTCTCTCTGTAATAACACAGCCTAACACCCTCTTTCTCTGTAATAACACAGTCTAACGCCCTCTCTCTCTGTAATAACACAGTCTAACGCCCTCTCTCTCTGTAATAACACAGTCTCACCCTTTCTTTCTCATTAATAACCCAGTCTAACCTCCTCTCCCTGTGTAATAACCCAATAAAATCCCGTCACTTTCCATAATAACCCAGTCTAACCCTCCCTCTCTGTAATCACCCAGTCTACACCTCTTTCTGTCTCTCTGTAATAACCCAGTCTCCACCTCTCTCCCTCTTTCTATCTCTCTGTAATAACCCAGACTACACCTCTCTCCCTCTTTCTATCTCTCTGTAATAACCCAGACTAACCCTCGCTCCCTTTCTGTCACTCTGTAATGACAAAGTCTAACCCTCTCTCTCTCTGTAATGACCAAGTCCAACCCTCTCTCTCTGTAATAACCCAGTCTAACCCTCTCTCTCTCTAATAACACAGTCTAACCCTCTCTCTCTCTAATAACCCAGTCTAACCCTCTCTCTCTCTAATAACCCAGTCTAACTCACTCTCTCTCTAATAACCCAGTCTAACTCACTCTCTCTCTAATAACCCAGTCTAACCCTCTCTCTCTCTAATAACCCAGTCTAACCCTCTCTCTCTCTAATAACCCAGTCTAACCCTCTCTCTCTCTAATAACCCAGTCTAACCCTCTCTCTCTCTAATAACCCAGTCTAACCCTCTCTCTCTCTAATAACCCAGTCTAACCCTCTCTCTCTCTAATAACCCAGTCTAACCCTCTCTCTCTCTAATAACCCAGTCTAACCCTCTCTCTCTCTAATAACCCAGTCTAACCCTCTCTCTCTCTAATAACCCAGTCTAACCCTCTCTCTCTCTAATAACCCAGTCTAACCCTCTCTCTCTAATAACCCAGTCTAACCCTCTCTCTCTCTAATAACCCAGTCTAACCCTCTCTCTCTCTAATAACCCAGTCTAACCCTCTCTCTCTCTAATAACCCAGTCTAACCCTCTCTCTCTCTCTAATAACCCAGTCTAACCCTCTCTCTCTCTCTAATAACCCAGTCTAACCCTCTCTCTCTCTCTAATAACCCAGTCTAACCCTCTCTCTCTCTAATAACCCAGTCTAACCCTCTCTCTCTCTCTAATAACCCAGTCTAACCCTCTCTCTCTCTCTAATAACCCAGTCTAACCCTCTCTCTCTCTAATAACCCAATCTAACCCTCTCTCTCTCTAATAACCCAGTCTAACCCTCTCTCTCTCTCTCCCTAATAACCCAGTCTAACCCTCTCTCTCTCTCTCCCTAATAACCCAGTCTAACCCTGTCTCTCTCTCTAATAACTCAGTCTAACCCTCCCTCTCTAATAACCCAGTCTAACCCCCTCTCTCTCTAATAACCCAGTCTAACCCTCTCTCTCTCTAATAACCCAGTCTAACCCTCTCTCTCTATCTCTCTAATAACCCAGTCTAGCCCTCTCTCTCTCTAATAACCCAGTCTAGCCCTCTCTCTCTCTCTAATAACCCAGTCTAGCCCTCTCTCTCTCTAATAACCCAGTCTAGCCCTCTCTCTCTCTCTCTAATAACCCAGTCTAGCCCTCTCTCTCTCTAATAACCCAGTCTAGCCCTCTCTCTCTCTAATAACCCAGTCTAGCCCTCTCTCTCTCTCTCTCTCTCTCTAATAACCCAGTCTAACCCTGTCTCTCTCTCTCTAATAACTCAGTCTAACCCTCTCTCTCTAATAACCCAGTCTAACCCCCTCTCTCTCTCTAATAACCGAGTCTAACCCTCTCTCTCTAATAACCCAGTCTAACCCTCTCTCTCTCTAATAACCCAGTCTAAACCTGTCTCTCTCTAACAACCCAGTCTAACCTTCTATCTCTCTAATAACCCAGTCGAACCCTCTCTCTCTCTCTCTCTCTAATAACCCAGTCTAACCCTCTCTCTCTCTAATAACCCAGTCTAAACCTCTCTCTCTTTAATAAGCCAGTCTAACCCTCCCTCTGTCTAATAACCCAGTCTAACCCTCTCTCTCTCTAATAACCCAGTCTAACCCTCTCTCTCTAATAACCCAGTCTAACCCTCTCTCTCTCTAATAACCCAGTCTAGCCCTCTCTCTCTCTAATAACCCAGTCTAGCCATCTCTCTCTCTCTCTCTCTCTAATAACCCAGTCTAGCCCTCTCTCTCTCTCTCTCTAATAACCCAGTCTAGCCCTCTCTCTCTCTAATAACCCAGTCTAGACCTCTCTCTCGAATAACCCAGTCTAACCCTCTCTCTCTAATAACCCAGTCTAACCCTCTCTCTCTCTAATAAGCCAGTCTAACCCTCTCTCTCTCTAATAACGCAGTCTAACCCTCTCTCTCTCTCTCTCTAATAACCCAGTCTATCCCTCTCTCTCGCTAATAACCCAGTCTTACCCTCCCACTCTCGCTAATAACCCAGTCTAACACTCTCTCTCTCGAATAACCCAGTCTAACACTCTCTCTCTCGAATAACCCAGTCTAACCCTCTCTCTCTCGAATAACCCAGTCTAACCCTCTCTCTCTCGAATAACCCAGTCTAACCCTCTCTCTCTCGAATAACCCAGTCTAACCCTCTCTCTCTCGAATAACCCAGTCTAACCCTCTCTCTCTCGAATAACCCAGTCTAACCCTCTCTCTCTCGAATAACCCAGTCTAACCCTCCCTCTCTCGAATAACCCAGTCTAACCCTCTCTCTCTCTCTCTCTAATAACCCAGTCTAACCCTCTCTCTCTCTAATAACCCAATCTAACCCTCTCTCTCTCTAATAACCCAGTCTAACCCTCTCTCTCTCTCAAATAACCCAGTCTAACCCTCTCTCTCTCTCTCCCTAATAACCCAGTCTAACCCTGTCTCTCTCTCTAATAACTCAGTCTAACCCTCTCTCTCTAATAACCCAGTCTAACCCCCTCTCTCTCTAATAACCCAGTCTAACCCTGTCTCTCTCTAATAACCCAGTCTAACCCTGTCTCTCTCTAATAACCCAGTCTAACCCTGTCTCTCTCTAATAACCCAGTCTAACCCTCTCTCTCTATCTCTCTAATAACCCAGTCTAGCCCTCTCTCTCTCTAATAACCCAGTCTAGCCCTCTCTCTCTCTAATAACCCAGTCTAGCCCTCTCTCTCTCTCTAATAACCCAGTCTAGCCCTCTCTCTCTCTAATAACCCAGTCTAGCCCTCTCTCTCTCTCTAATAACCCAGTCTAGCCCTCTCTCTCTCTCTAATAACCCAGTCTAGCCCTCTCTCTCTCTAATAACCCAGTCTAGCCCTCTCTCTCTCTAATAACCCAGTCTAGCCCTCTCTCTCTCTCTCTCTCTCTCTAATAACCCAGTCTAACCCTGTCTCTCTCTCTCTAATAACTCAGTCTAACCCTCTCTCTCTAATAACCCAGTCTAACCCCCTCTCTCTCTCTAATAACCGAGTCTAACCCTCTCTCTCTAATAACCCAGTCTAACCCTCTCTCTCTCTAATAACCCAGTCTAAACCTGTCTCGCTCTAACAACCCAGTCTAACCTTCTATCTCTCTAATAACCCAGTCGAACCCTCTCTCTCTCTCTCTCTCTCTAATAACCCAGTCTAACCCTCTCTCTCTCTAATAACCCAGTCTAAACCTCTCTCTCTTTAATAAGCCAGTCTAACCCTCCCTCTGTCTAATAACCCAGTCTAACCCTCTCTCTCTCTAATAACCCAGTCTAACCCTCTCTCTCTAATAACCCAGTCTAACCCTCTCTCTCTCTAATAACCCAGTCTAGCCCTCTCTCTCTCTAATAACCCAGTCTAGCCATCTCTCTCTCTCTCTCTCTCTAATAACCCAGTCTAGCCCTCTCTCTCTCTAATAACCCAGTCTAGACCTCTCTCTCGAATAACCCAGTCTAACCCTCTCTCTCTAATAACCCAGTCTAACCCTCTCTCTCTCTAATAAGCCAGTCTAACCCTCTCTCTCTCTAATAACGCAGTCTAACCCTCTCTCTCTCTCTCTCTAATAACCCAGTCTATCCCTCTCTCTCGCTAATAACCCAGTCTTACCCTCCCACTCTCGCTAATAACCCAGTCTAACACTCTCTCTCTCGAATAACCCAGTCTAACACTCTCTCTCTCGAATAACCCAGTCTAACCCTCTCTCTCTCGAATAACCCAGTCTAACCCTCTCTCTCTCGAATAACCCAGTCTAACCCTCTCTCTCTCTCGAATAACCCAGTCTAACCCTCTCTCTCTCGAATAACCCAGTCTAACCCTCTCTCTCTCGAATAACCCAGTCTAACCCTCTCTCACTCGAATAACCCAGTCTAACCCTCCCTCTCTCGAATAACCCAGTCTAACCCTCTCTCTCTCTCTCTCTAATAACCCAGTCTAACCCGCTCTCTCTCACTAATAACCCAGTCTAACCCTCTCTCTCTCTCTCTCTCTCTAATAACTCAGTCTAACCCTCTCTCTGTCTCTAATAACCCAGTCTAACCCTCTCTCTCTCTCTCTAATAACCCAGTCTAAGCCTCTCTCTCTCTAATAACCCAGTCTAACCCTCTCTCTCTCTAATAACCCAGTCTAGCCCTCTCTCTCTCTAATAACCCAGTCTAGCCCTCTCTCTCTCTCTCTCTCTCTCTAATAACCCAGTCTAACCCTGTCTCTCTCTCTCTAATAACTCAGTCTAACCCTCTCTCTCTAATAACCCAGTCTAACCCCCTCTCTCTCTCTAATAACCGAGTCTAACCCTCTCTCTCTAATAACCCAGTCTAACCCTCTCTCTCTCTAATAACCCAGTCTAAACCTGTCTCGCTCTAACAACCCAGTCTAACCTTCTATCTCTCTAATAACCCAGTCGAACCCTCTCTCTCTCTCTCTCTCTCTAATAACCCAGTCTAACCCTCTCTCTCTCTAATAACCCAGTCTAAACCTCTCTCTCTTTAATAAGCCAGTCTAACCCTCCCTCTGTCTAATAACCCAGTCTAACCCTCTCTCTCTCTAATAACCCAGTCTAACCCTCTCTCTCTAATAACCCAGTCTAACCCTCTCTCTCTCTAATAACCCAGTCTAGCCCTCTCTCTCTCTAATAACCCAGTCTAGCCATCTCTCTCTCTCTCTCTCTCTAATAACCCAGTCTAGCCCTCTCTCTCTCTAATAACCCAGTCTAGACCTCTCTCTCGAATAACCCAGTCTAACCCTCTCTCTCTAATAACCCAGTCTAACCCTCTCTCTCTCTAATAAGCCAGTCTAACCCTCTCTCTCTCTAATAACGCAGTCTAACCCTCTCTCTCTCTCTCTCTAATAACCCAGTCTATCCCTCTCTCTCGCTAATAACCCAGTCTTACCCTCCCACTCTCGCTAATAACCCAGTCTAACACTCTCTCTCTCGAATAACCCAGTCTAACACTCTCTCTCTCGAATAACCCAGTCTAACCCTCTCTCTCTCGAATAACCCAGTCTAACCCTCTCTCTCTCGAATAACCCAGTCTAACCCTCTCTCTCTCGAATAACCCAGTCTAACCCTCTCTCTCTCGAATAACCCAGTCTAACCCTCTCTCTCTCGAATAACCCAGTCTAACCCTCTCTCACTCGAATAACCCAGTCTAACCCTCCCTCTCTCGAATAACCCAGTCTAACCCTCTCTCTCTCTCTCTCTAATAACCCAGTCTAACCCGCTCTCTCTCACTAATAACCCAGTCTAACCCTCTCTCTCTCTCTCTCTCTCTAATAACTCAGTCTAACCCTCTCTCTGTCTCTAATAACCCAGTCTAACCCTCTCTCTCTCTCTCTAATAACCCAGTCTAAGCCTCTCTCTCTCTAATAACCCAGTCTAACCCTCTCTCTCTCTCTAATAACCCAGTCTAACCCTCTCTCTCTGTAATAACCCAGTCTAACCCTCTCTCTCTCTCTAATAACCCAGTCTAACCCTCACTCTCTCTCTCTCTCTAATAACCCAGTCTAACCCTCTCTCTCTCTAATAACCCAGTCTAACACCCTCACTGTCTGTAATAACCCAATCTAATGCCCTCTCCCTCTTTAATAACCCAATTTAACCCTCTCAGTAACAACCCAGTCTAACCCCCTCCCTCTCTTTAATAGCCCAGTCTAATCCTCCCTCTCTGTAATAACCCAGTGTAAGCCTCACTCTCTGTAGTTACCCAGTCTAACCCCCTCTCTCTGTAATAACACAGTCTAACGCCCTCTCTCTCTGTAATAACACAGTCTAACGCCCTCTCTCTCTGTAATAACACAGTCTCACCCTTTCTTTCTCATTAATAACCCAGTCTAACCTCCTCTCCCTGTGTAATAACCCAATAAAATCCCGTCACTTTCCATAATAACCCAGTCTAACCATCCCTCTCTGTAATCACCTAGTCTACACCTCTTTCTGTCTCTCTGTAATAACCCAGTCTAACCCTCTCTCTCTGTAATAACCCAGTCTAACCCCATCTCTCTCTGTAATAACACAGTCTACCCCTCTCTCTCTGTAATAACCCAGTCTAACCCTCTCTCTCTCTGTAATAACCCAGTCTAACCCTCTCTCTCTCTGTAATAACCCAGACTAACCCTCTCTGTAATAACCCAGTCTAACCCTCTCTGTAATAACCCAGTCTAACCCTCTCTCTCTGTAAAATCCAGTCTAACCCCATCTCTCTCTGTAATAACCCAGTCTAACCCTCTCTCTCTGTAATAGCCCAGTCTCACCCTCTCTCTCTCTCTGTAATAGCCCAGTCTCACCCTCTCTCTGTAATAACCCAGTCTAACCCTCTCTCTCTCTAATAACCCAGTCGAACCCTCTCTCTCTCTCTAATAACCCAGTCTAACCCTCTCTCTCTCTAATAACCCAGTCTAACCCTCTCTCTCTCTCTAATAACCCAGTCTAACCCTCTCTCTCTCTCTAATAACCCAGTCTAACCCTCTCTCTCTCCCTAATAACCCAGTCTAACCCTCTCTCTCTGTAATAACCCAGTCTAACCCTCTCTCTCTCTCTAATAACCCAATCTAACCCTCTCTCTCTCTCTAATAACCCAGTCTAACCCTCTCTCTCTCTCTCTAATAACCCAGTCTAACCCTCTCTCTCTCTCTAATAACCCAGTCTAACCCTCTCTCTCTCTGTAATAACCCAGTCTAACCCTCTCTCTCTCTCTAATAACCCAGTCTAACCCTCACTCTCTCTCTCTAATAACCCAGTCTAACCCTCTCTCTCTCTAATAACCCAGTCTAACACCCTCACTGTCTGTAATAACCCAATCTAATGCCCTCTCCCTCTTTAATAACCCAATTTAACCCTCTCTCAGTAACAACCCAGTCTAACCCCCTCCCTCTCTTTAATAACCCAGTCTAAGCCTCCCTCTCTGTAATAACCCAGTGTAAGCCTCTCTCTCTGTAATAACCCAGTCTAAGCCTCTCTCTCTGTAGTGACCCAGTCTAACGCCCTCTCTCTCTGTAATAACAGTCTAACGCCCTCTCTCTCTGTAATAACACAGTCTCACCATTTCTTTCTCATTAATAACCCAGTCTCACCCTTTCTTTCTCATTAATAACCCAGTCTAACCTCCTCTCCCTGTGTAATAACCCAATAAAATCCCGTCTCTCTTTCCATAATAACCCAGTCTAACCCTCCCTCACTGTAATCACCCTCTTTCTGTCTCTCTGTAATAACCCAGTCTAAACCTCGCTCTCTTTCTGTCTCTTTGTAATAACCCAGTCTAACGCTCTCTCTCTGTAATAACCAAGTCTAACCCTCTCTCTCTCAGTAATAACCAAGGCTAACCTCCTCTCCCTGTGTAATAACCCAATCAAACCCCGTCTCTCTCTCGGTAATAACCCAGTCTAACCCTCCCTCTCGCTCTTTAATAACCCAGTCTAACCCACTCTCATTCTGTAATAAATCAGTGTAACCCCCGCTCTCTGTAATAATCCAGTCTACACCTCTCTCCCTCTTTCTGTCTCTCTGTAATAACCCAGTCTACACCTCTCTCTCTAATAACACAGTCTAACCCTCTCTCTCTCTCTAATAACCCAGTCTAACCCTCTCTCTCTCTCTAATAACCCAGTCTAACCCTCTCTCTCTATCTCTCTAATAACCCAGTCTAACCCTCTCTCTCTCTCTAATAACCCAGTCTAACCATCTCTCTCTCTCTAAAACCCCAGTCTAACCCTCTCTCTCTCTCTCATAACGCAGTCTTACCCTCTCTCTCTCTCTCATAACCCAGTCTAACCCTCTCTCTCCCTCATAACCCAGTCAAACCCTCTCTCTCCCTCATAACCCAGTCAAACCCTCTCTCTCTCTAATAACCCAGTCTAACCCTCTCTCTCTCTCTAATAACCCAGTCAAACCCTCTCTCTCTCTCTAATAACCCAGTCTAACCCTCTCTCTCTCTAATAACCCAGTCTAACCCTCTCTCTCTCTAATAACCCAGTCTAACCCTCTCTCTCTCTAATAACCCAGTCTAACCCCCTCTCTCTCTAATAACCCAGTCTAACCCTCTCTCTCTCTCTAATAACCCAGTCTAACCCTCTCTCTCTCTCTCTCTAATAACCCAGTCTAACCCTCTCTCTCTCTCTCTCTAATAACCCAGTCTAACCCTCTCTCTCTCTCTCTCTAATAACCCAGTCTAACCCTCTCTCTCTCTAATAACCCAGTCTAACCCTCTCTCTCTCTAATAACCCAGTCTAACCCTCTCTCTCTCTAATAACCCAGTCTAACCCTCTCTCTCTCTCTAATAACCCAGTCTAACCCTCTCTCTCTCTAATAACCCAGTCTAACCCTCTCTCTCTCTAATAACCCAGTCTAACCCTCTCTCTCTCTCTAATAACCCAGTCTAACCCTCTCTCTCTCTAATAACGCAGTCTAACCCTCTCTCTCTCTCTCTCTCTCTAATAACCCAGTCTATCCCTCTCTCTCTCTAATAACCCAGTCTAACCCTCTCTCTCTCTAATAACCCAGTCTTACCCTCCCTCTCTCGCTAATAACCCAGTCTAACACTCTCTCTCTCGAATAACCCAGTCTAACCCTCTCTCTCTCGAATAACCCAGTCTAACCCTCTCTCTCTCGAATAACCCAGTCTAACCCTCTCTCTCTCGAATAACCCAGTCTAACCCTCTCTCTCTCGAATAACCCAGTCTAACCCTCTCTCTCTCGAATAACCCAGTCTAACCCTCTCTCTCTCGAATAACCCAGTCTAACCCTCTCTCTCTCGAATAACCCAGTCTAACCCTCTCTCTCTCGAATAACCCAGTCTAACCCTCTCTCTCTCGAATAACCCAGTCTAACCCTCTCTCTCTCTAATAACCCAGTCTAACCCGCTCTCTCTCTCTAATAACCCAGTCTAACCCTCTCTCTCTCTCTCTCTAATAACCCAGTCTAACCCTCTCTCTCTCTCTAATAACCCAGTCTAACCCTCTCTCTCTCTCTAATAACCCAGTCTAACCCTCTCTCTCTCTCTAATAACCCAGTCTAACCCTCTCTCTCTCTAATAACCCAGTCTAACCCTCTCTCTCTCTAATAACCCAGTCTAACCCTCTCTCTCTCTCTAATAACCCAGTCTAACCCTCTCTCTCTCTCTAATAACCCAGTCTAACCCTCACTCTCTCTCTCTCTAATAACCCAGTCTAACCCTCTCTCTCTCTCTAATAACCCAGTCTAACCCTCTCTCTCTCTCTAATAACCCAGTCTAACCCTCTCTCTCTCTCTAATAACCCAGTCTAACCCTCACTCTCTCTCTCTCTAATAACCCAGTCTAACCCTCTCTCTCTCTCTAATAACCCAGTCTAACACCCTCACTGTCTGTAATAACGCAATCTAATGCCCTCTCCCTCTTTAATAACCCAATTTAACCCTCTCTCAGTAACAAGCCAGTCTAACCCCCTCCCTCTCTTTAATAGCCCAGTCTAATCCTCCCTCTCTGTAATAACCCAGTGTAAGCCTCTCTCTGTAATAACCCAGACTAAGCCTCACTCGCTGTAGTGACCCAGTCTAACCCCCTCTCTCTGTAATAACACAGCCTAACACCCTCTTTCTCTGTAATAACACAGTCTAACGCCCTCTCTCTCTGTAATAACACAGTCTAACGCCCTCTCTCTCTGTAATAACACAGTCTCACCCTTTCTTTCTCATTAATAACCCAGTCTAACCTCCTCTCCCTGTGTAATAACCCAATAAAATCCCGTCACTTTCCATAATAACCCAGTCTAACCCTCCCTCTCTGTAATCACCCAGTCTACACCTCTTTCTGTCTCTCTGTAATAACCCAGTCTCCACCTCTCTCCCTCTTTCTATCTCTCTGTAATAACCCAGACTACACCTCTCTCCCTCTTTCTATCTCTCTGTAATAACCCAGACTAACCCTCGCTCCCTTTCTGTCACTCTGTAATGACAAAGTCTAACCCTCTCTCTCTCTGTAATGACCAAGTCCAACCCTCTCTCTCTGTAATAACCCAGTCTAACCCTCTCTCTCTCTAATAACACAGTCTAACCCTCTCTCTCTCTAATAACCCAGTCTAACCCTCTCTCTCTCTAATAACCCAGTCTAACTCACTCTCTCTCTAATAACCCAGTCTAACTCACTCTCTCTCTAATAACCCAGTCTAACCCTCTCTCTCTCTAATAACCCAGTCTAACCCTCTCTCTCTCTAATAACCCAGTCTAACCCTCTCTCTCTAATAACCCAGTCTAACCCTCTCTCTCTCTAATAACCCAGTCTAACCCTCTCTCTCTCTAATAACCCAGTCTAACCCTCTCTCTCTCTAATAACCCAGTCTAACCCTCTCTCTCTCTAATAACCCAGTCTAACCCTCTCTCTCTCTAATAACCCAGTCTAACCCTCTCTCTCTAATAACCCAGTCTAACCCTCTCTCTCTCTAATAACCCAGTCTAACCCTCTCTCTCTCTAATAACCCAGTCTAACCCTCTCTCTCTCTAATAACCCAGTCTAACCCTCTCTCTCTCTCTAATAACCCAGTCTAACCCTCTCTCTCTCTCTAATAACCCAGTCTAACCCTCTCTCTCTCTCTAATAACCCAGTCTAACCCTCTCTCTCTCTAATAACCCAGTCTAACCCTCTCTCTCTCTCTAATAACCCAGTCTAACCCTCTCTCTCTCTCTAATAACCCAGTCTAACCCTCTCTCTCTCTAATAACCCAATCTAACCCTCTCTCTCTCTAATAACCCAGTCTAACCCTCTCTCTCTCTCTCCCTAATAACCCAGTCCCTCTCTCTCTCTAATAACCCAGTCTAACCCTCTCTCTCTCTCTCCCTAATAACCCAGTCTAACCCTCTCTCTCTCTCTCCCTAATAACCCAGTCTAACCCTGTCTCTCTCTCTAATAACTCAGTCTAACCCTCCCTCTCTAATAACCCAGTCTAACCCCCTCTCTCTCTAATAACCCAGTCTAACCCTCTCTCTCTCTAATAACCCAGTCTAACCCTCTCTCTCTATCTCTCTAATAACCCAGTCTAGCCCTCTCTCTCTCTAATAACCCAGTCTAGCCCTCTCTCTCTCTCTAATAACCCAGTCTAGCCCTCTCTCTCTCTAATAACCCAGTCTAGCCCTCTCTCTCTCTCTAATAACCCAGTCTAGCCCTCTCTCTCTCTAATAACCCAGTCTAGCCCTCTCTCTCTCTAATAACCCAGTCTAGCCCTCTCTCTCTCTCTCTCTCTCTCTCTAATAACCCAGTCTAACCCTGTCTCTCTCTCTCTAATAACTCAGTCTAACCCTCTCTCTCTAATAACCCAGTCTAACCCCCTCTCTCTCTCTAATAACCGAGTCTAACCCTCTCTCTCTAATAACCCAGTCTAACCCTCTCTCTCTCTAATAACCCAGTCTAAACCTGTCTCTCTCTAACAACCCAGTCTAACCTTCTATCTCTCTAATAACCCAGTCGAACCCTCTCTCTCTCTCTCTCTCTAATAACCCAGTCTAACCCTCTCTCTCTCTAATAACCCAGTCTAAACCTCTCTCTCTTTAATAAGCCAGTCTAACCCTCCCTCTGTCTAATAACCCAGTCTAACCCTCTCTCTCTCTAATAACCCAGTCTAACCCTCTCTCTCTAATAACCCAGTCTAACCCTCTCTCTCTCTAATAACCCAGTCTAGCCCTCTCTCTCTCTAATAACCCAGTCTAGCCATCTCTCTCTCTCTCTCTCTCTAATAACCCAGTCTAGCCCTCTCTCTCTCTCTCTCTAATAACCCAGTCTAGCCCTCTCTCTCTCTAATAACCCAGTCTAGACCTCTCTCTCGAATAACCCAGTCTAACCCTCTCTCTCTAATAACCCAGTCTAACCCTCTCTCTCTCTAATAAGCCAGTCTAACCCTCTCTCTCTCTAATAACGCAGTCTAACCCTCTCTCTCTCTCTCTCTAATAACCCAGTCTATCCCTCTCTCTCGCTAATAACCCAGTCTTACCCTCCCACTCTCGCTAATAACCCAGTCTAACACTCTCTCTCTCGAATAACCCAGTCTAACACTCTCTCTCTCGAATAACCCAGTCTAACCCTCTCTCTCTCGAATAACCCAGTCTAACCCTCTCTCTCTCGAATAACCCAGTCTAACCCTCTCTCTCTCGAATAACCCAGTCTAACCCTCTCTCTCTCGAATAACCCAGTCTAACCCTCTCTCTCTCGAATAACCCAGTCTAACCCTCTCTCTCTCGAATAACCCAGTCTAACCCTCCCTCTCTCGAATAACCCAGTCTAACCCTCTCTCTCTCTCTCTCTAATAACCCAGTCTAACCCGCTCTCTCTCACTAATAACCCAGTCTAACCCTCTCTCTCTCTCTCTCTCTAATAACTCAGTCTAACCCTCTCTCTGTCTCTAATAACCCAGTCTAACCCTCTCTCTCTCTCTCTAATAACCCAGTCTAAGCCTCTCTCTCTCTCTAATAACCCAGTCTAACCCTCTCTCTCTCTCTCTAATAACCCAGTCTAACCCTCTCTCTCTGTAATAACCCAGTCTAACCCTCTCTCTCTCTCTAATAACCCAGTCTAACCCTCACTCTCTCTCTCTCTCTAATAACCCAGTCTAACCCTCTCTCTCTCTAATAACCCAGTCTAACACCCTCACTGTCTGTAATAACCCAATCTAATGCCCTCTCCCTCTTTAATAACCCAATTTAACCCTCTCAGTAACAACCCAGTCTAACCCCCTCCCTCTCTTTAATAGCCCAGTCTAATCCTCCCTCTCTGTAATAACCCAGTGTAAGCCTCACTCTCTGTAGTTACCCAGTCTAACCCCCTCTCTCTGTAATAACACAGTCTAACGCCCTCTCTCTCTGTAATAACACAGTCTAACGCCCTCTCTCTCTGTAATAACACAGTCTCACCCTTTCTTTCTCATTAATAACCCAGTCTAACCTCCTCTCCCTGTGTAATAACCCAATAAAATCCCGTCACTTTCCATAATAACCCAGTCTAACCATCCCTCTCTGTAATCACCTAGTCTACACCTCTTTCTGTCTCTCTGTAATAACCCAGTCTAACCCTCTCTCTCTGTAATAACCCAGTTCAACCCCCTGTCTCTGTAATAACCCAGTCTAACTCTCTCTCTCTAATAGCCCAGTCTAACCCTCTCTCTCTGTAATAGCCCAGTCTCACCCTCTCTCTCTCTCTCTGTAATAGCCCAGTCTCACCCTCTCTCTCTGTAATAACCCAGTCTAACCCTCTCTCTCTCTAATAACCCAGTCTAACCCTCTCTCTCTCTCTAATAACCCAGTCTAACCCTCTCTCTCTCTAATAACCCAGTCTAACCCTCTCTCTCTCTCTCTCTAATAACCCAGTCTAACCCTCTCTCTCTCTCTCTAATAACCCAGTCTAACCCTCTCTCTCTCTCTCTCTAATAACCCAGTCTAACCCTCTCTCTCTCTCTCTAATAACCCAGTCTAACCCTCTCTCTCTCTAATAACCCAGTCTAACCCTCTCTCTCTCTAATAACCCAGTCTAACACCCTCACTGTCTGTAATAACCCAATCTAATGCCCTCTCCCTCTTTAATAACCCAATTTAACCCTCTCTCAGTAACAACCCAGTCTAACCCCCTCCCTCTCTTTAATAACCCAGTCTAAGCCTCCCTCTCTGTAATAACCCAGTGTAAGCCTCTCTCTCTGTAATACCCCAGTCTAACCCTCTCTCTCTCGAATAACCCAGTCTAACCCTCTCTCTCTCTAATAACCCAGTCTAACCCTCTCTCTCTCTCTCTCTCTCTCTCTAATAACCCAATCTAACCCTCTCTCTCTCTAATAACCCAGTCTAACCCTCTCTCTCTCTAATAACCCAGTCTAACCCTCTCTCTCTCTAATAACCCAGTCTAACCCTCTCTCTCTCTCTAATAACCCAGTCTAACACCCTCACTGTCTGTAATAACCCAATCTAATGCCCTCTCCCTCTTTAATAACCCAATTTAACCCTCTCTCAGTAACAACCCAGTCTAACCCCCTCCCTCTCTTTAATAACCTAGTCTAACCCTCTCTCTCTCGAATAACCTAGTCTAACCCTCTCTCTCTCTCTCTAATAACCCAGTCTAACCCGCTCTATCTCTCTAATAACCCAGTCTAACCCTCTCTCTCTCTCTAATAACCCAGTCTAACCCTCTCTCTCTCTTTAATAACCCAGTCTAACCCTCTCTCTCTCTCTAATAACCCAGTCTAACCCTCTCTCTCTCTCTAATAACCCAGTCTAACCCTCTCTCTCTCTCTCTAATAACCCAGTCTAACCCTCTCTCTCTCTCTAATAACCCAGTCTAACCCTCTCTCTCTCTCTCTAATAACCCAGTCTAACCCTCTCTCTCTCTCTCTCTAATAACCCAGTCTAACCCTCTCTCTCTCTCTAATAACCCAGTCTAACCCTCTCTCTCTCTAATAACCCAGTCTAACCCTCTCTCTCTCTCTCTAATAACCCAGTCTAACCCTCTCTCTCTCTCTAATAACCCAGTCTAACCCTCTCTCTCTCTCTAATAACCCAGTCTAACCCTCTCTCTCTCTCTCTAATAACCCAGTCTAACCCTCTCTCTCTCTCTAATAACCCAGTCTAACCCTCTCTCTCTCTCTAATAACCCAGTCTAACACTCTCTCTAATAACCCAGTCTAACCCTCACTCTCTCTCTCTCTAATAACCCAGTCTAACCCTCTCTCTCTCTAATAACCCAGTCTAACACCCTCACTGTCTGTAATAACCCAATCTAATGCCCTCTCCCTCTTTAATAACCCAATTTAACCCTCTCTCAGTAACAAGCCAGTCTAACCCCCTCCCTCTCTTTAATAGCCCAGTCTAATCCTCCCTCTCTGTAATAACACAGTCTAACGCCCTCTCTCTCTGTAATAACACAGTCTAACGCCCTCTCTCTCTGTAATAACACAGTCTAACGCCCTCTTTCTCTGTAATAACACAGTCTAACGCCCTCTCTCTCTGTAATAACACAGTCTCACCCTTTCTTTCTCATTAATAACCCAGTCTAACCTCCTCTCCCTGTGTAATAACCCAATAAAATCCCGTCACTTTCCATAATAACCCAGTCTAACCCTCCCTCTCTGTAATCACCCAGTCTACACCTCTTTCTGTCTCTCTGTAATAACCCAGTCTAAACCTCGCTCTCTTTCTGTCTCTCTGTAATAACCCAGTCTACACCTCTCTCCCTCTTTCTATCTCTCTGTAATAACCCAGAATAACCCTCGCTCCCTTTCTATCGCTCTGTAATAACCCAGACTAACCCTCGCTCCCTTTCTGTCTCTCTGTAATGACCAAGTCTAACCCTCTTTCTCTCTGTAATGACCAAGTCTAACCCTCTCTCTCTGTAATAACCCAGTCTAACCCTCTCTCTCTCTAATAACCCAGTCTAAACCTCTCTCTCTCTAATAACCCAGTCTAACCCTCTCTCTCTCTAATAACCCAGTCTAACCCTCTCTCTCTCTCTCTAATAACCCAGTCTAACTCACTCTCTCTCTAATAACCCAGTCTAACCCTCTCTCTCTAATAACCCAGTCTAACCCTCTCTCTCTCTAATAACCCAGTCTAACCCTCTCTCTCTCTAATAACCCAGTCTAACCCTCTCTCTCTCTAATAACCCAGTCTAACGCTCTCTCTCTCTAATAACCCAGTCTAACCCTCTCTCTCTCTAATAACCCAGTCTAACCCTCTCTCTCTCTAATAACCCAGTCTAACCCTCTCTCTCTCTAATAACCCAGTCTAACGCTCTCTCTCTCTCTAATAACCCAGTCTAACCCTCTCTCTCTCTAATAACCCAGTCTAACCCTCTCTCTCTCTCTAATAACCCAATCTAACCCTCTCTCTCTCTAATAACCCAGTCTAACCCTGTCTCTCTCTCTAATAACTCAGTCTAACCCCCTCTCTCTAATAACCCAGTCTAACCCTCTCTCTCTAATAACCCAGTCTAACCCTGTCTCTCTCTAATAACCCAGTCTAACCCTGTCTCTCTCTAATAACCCAGTCTAACCCTGTCTCTCTCTAATAACCCAGTCTAACCCTCTCTCTCTCTCTAATAACCTAGCCTAACCCTGTCTCTCTCTCTAATAACCCAGTCTATCCCCCTCTCTCTCTAATAACCCAGTCTATCCCCCTCTCTCTCTAATAACCCAGTCAAACCCTCTCTCTCTCTAATAACCCAGTCTAACCCCCTTTCTCTCTAATAACCCAGTCTAACCCTCTCTCTCTCTAATAACCCAGTCTAACCCTCTCTCTCTCTAATAACCCAGTCTAACCCTCTCTCTCTCTAATAACCCAGTCTAACCCTCTCTCTCTCTAATAACCCAGTCTAACCCTCTCTCTCTCTAATAACCCAGTCTAACCCTCTCTCTAATAACCCAGTCTAACCCTCTCTCTAATAACCCAGTCTAACCCTCTCTCTAATAACCCAGTCTAACCCTCTCTCTCTCTCTCTCTCTCTCTCTCTCTAATAACCCAGTCTATCCCTCTCTCTCTCTAATAACCCAGTCTTACCCTCTCTCTCTCAAATAACCCAGTCTAACCCTCTCTCTCTCTCTCTCTAATAACCCAGTCTAACCCTCTCTCTCTCTCATAACCCAGTCTAACCCTCTCTCTCTCTCTAATGACCCAGTCTAACCCTCTCTCTCTCTCTAATAACCCAGTCTAACCCTCTCTCTCTCTCTCTCTCTCTAATAACCCAGTCTAACCCTCACTCTCTCTCTCTTTAATAACCCAGTCTAACCCTCTCTCTCTCTAATAACCCAGTCTAACACCCTCACTGTCTGTAATAACCCAATCTAATGCCCTCTCCCTCTTTAATAACCCAATTTAACCCTCTCTCAGTAACAAGCCAGTCTAACCCCCTCCCTCTCTTTAATAACCCATTCTAAGCCTCCCTCTCTGTAATAACCCAGTGTAAGCCTCTCTCTCTGTAATAACCCAGTCTAAGCCTCACTCTCTGTAGTGACCCAGTCTAACCCCCTCTCTCTGTAATTACACAGCCTAACGCCCTCTCTCTCTGTAATAACACAGTCTAACGCCCTCTCTCTCTGTAATAACACAGTCTAACGCCCTCTCTCTCTGTAATAACACAGTCTAACCTCCTCTCCCTGTGTAATAACCCAATAAAATCCCGTCACTTTCCATAATAATCCAGTCTAACCCTCCCTCTCTGTAATCACCCAGTCTAACGCTCTCTCTCGATGTAATAACCAAGTCTAACCCTCTCCCTCTCTGTAATAACCAAGGCTAACCTCCTCTCCCTGTGTCATAACCCAATCAAACCCCGTCTCTCTCTCGGTAATAACCCAGTCTAACCCTCCCTCTCGCTCGTTAATAACCCAGTCTAACCCCCTCTCCCTCTGTAATAACTCAGTGTAACCCCCGCTCTCTCTGTAATAATCCAGTCTACACCTCTCTCCCTCTATCTATCTCTCTGTAATAACCCAGACTAACCCTCGCTCCCTTTCTGTCTCTCTGTAATGACCCAGTCTAACCCTCTCCCTCTCTGTAATGACCAAGTCTAACCCTCTCTCTCTGTAATAACACAGTCTAACCCTCTCTCTCTCTAATAACCCAGTCTAACCCTCTCTCTCTCTCTAATAACCCAGTCTAACCCTCTCTCTCTCTCTAATAACCCAGTCTAACCCTCTCTCTCTCTCTAATAACCCAGTCTAACCCTCTCTCTCTCTCTAATAACCCAGTCTAACCCTCTCTCTCTCTCTAATAACCCAGTCTAACCCTCTCTCTCTCTCTAATAACCCAGTCTAACCCTCTCTCTCTCTCTAATAACCCAGTCTAACCCTCTCTCTCTCTCTAATAACCCAGTCTAACCCTCTCTCTCTCTCTAATAACCCAGTCTAACCCTCTCTCTCTCTCTAATAACCCAGTCTAACCCTCTCTCTCTCTCTAATAACCCAGTCTAACCCTCTCTCTAATAACCCAGTCTAACCCTCTCTCTAATAACCCAGTCTAACCCTCTCTCTCTCTCTAATAACCCAGTCTAACCCTCTCTCTCTCTCTCTCTCTCTAATAACCCAGTCTAACCCTCTCTCTCTCTCTCTAATAACCCAGTCTAACCCTCTCTCTCTCTCTCTAATAACCCAGTCTAACCCTCTCTCTCTCTAATAACCCAGTCTAACCCTCTCTCTCTAATAACCCAGTCTAACCCTCTCTCTCTCTAATAACCCAGTCTAACCCTCTCTCTCTCTAATAACCCAGTCTAACCCTCTCTCTCTAATAACCCAGTCTAACCCTCTCTCTCTCTAATAACCCAGTCTAACCCTCTCTCTCTCTAATAACCCAGTCTAACCCTCTCTCTCTCTCTAATAACCCAGTCTAACCCTCTCTCTCTCTAATAACCCAGTCTAACCCTCTCTCTCTCTAATAACCCAGTCTAACCCTCTCTCTATCTCTCTAATAACCCAGTCTAACCCTCTCTCTCTCTAATAACCCAGTCTAACCCTCTCTCTATCTCTCTAATAACCCAGTCTAACCCTCTCTCTCTCTCTAATAACCCAGTCTAACCCTCTCTCTCTCTAATAACCCAGTCTAAACCTCTCTCTCTCTAATAACCCAGTCTAACCCTCTCTCTCTCTCTAATAACCCAGTCTAACCCTCTCTCTATCTCTCTAATAACCCAGTCTAACCCTCTCTCTATCTCTCTAATAACCCAGTCTAACCCTCTCTCTCTCTAATAACCCAATCTAACTCTCTCTCTCTCTCTCTCTCTCTAATAACCCAGTCTAACCCTCTCTCTCTCTAATAACCCAGTCTAACACCCTCACTGTCTGTAATAACCCAATCTAATGCCCTCTCCCTCTTTAATAACCCAATTTAACCCTCTCTCAGTAACAACCCAGTCTAACCCCCTCCCTCTCTGTAATAACCCAGTGTAATCCTCTCTCTCTGTAATAACCCAGTCTAAGCCTCACTCTCTGTAGTGACCCAGTCTAACCCCCTCTCTCTGTAATAACACAGCCTAACACCCTCTCTCTCTGTAATAACACAGTCTAACGCCCTCTCTCTCTGTAATAACACAGTCTAACGCCCTCTCTCTCTGTACTAACACAGTCTAACGCCCTCTCTCTCTGTACTAACACAGTCTAACGCCCTCTCTCTGTAATAACACAGTCTAACGCCCTATCTCTCTGTAATAACAGTCTCACCCTTTCTTTCTAATTAATAACCCAGTCTAACCTCCTCTCCCTGTGTAATAACCCAATAAAATCCCGTCTCTCTTTCCATAATAACCCAGTCTAACCCTCCCTCTCTGTAATCACCCAGTCTACACCTCTTTCTGTCTCTCTGTAATAATCCAGTCTAAACCTCGCTCTCTTTCTGTCTCTTTGTAATAACCCAGTCTAACGCTCTCTCTCTGTAATAACCAAGTCTAACTCTCTCTCTCTCTGTAATAACCAAGGCTCACCTCCTCTCCCTGTGTAATAACCCAATCAAACCCCGTCTCTCTCTCGGTAATAACCCAGTCTAACCCTCCCTCTCGCTCTTTAATAACCCAGTCTAACCCCCTCTCCCTCTGTAATAACTCAGTGTAACCCCCGCTCTCTCTGTAATAATCCAGCCTACAACTCTCTCCCTCTTTCTGTCTCTCTGTAATAACCCAGTCTACACCTCTCTCCCTCTTTCTGTCTCTCTGTAATAACCCAGACTAACCCTCGCTCCCTTTCTGTCTCTCTGTAATGACCAAGTCTAACCCTCTCTCTCTCTGTAATGACCAAGTCTAACCCTCTCTCTCTCTGTAATGACCAAGTCTAACCCTCTCTCTCTCTGTAATGACCAAGTCTAACCTTCTCTCTCTCTGTAATGACCAAGTCTAACCTTCTCTCTCTCTGTAATGACCAAGTCTAACCCTCTCTCTCTGAAATAACCCAGTCTAACCCTCTCTCTCTGAAATAACCCAGTCTAACGCTCTCTCTCTGAAATAACCCAGTCTAACCCTCTCTCTCTGAAATAACCCAGTCTAACCCTCTCTCTCTGAAATAACCCAGTCTAACCCTCTCTCTCTGAAATAACCCAGTCTAACCCTCTCTCTCTGAAATAACCCAGTCTAACCCTCTCTCTGAAATAACCCAGTCGAACCCTCTCTCTCTGAAATAACCCAGTCGAACCCTCTCTCTCTCTGAAATAACCCAGTCTACCCCCCTGTCTCTCTGTAATAACCCAGTCTACCCCCCTCTCTCTCTCTAATAACCCAGTCTAACCCTCTCTCTCTCTCTCTAATAACCCAGTCTAACCCTCTCTCTCTCTCTCTAATAACCCAATCTAGCCCTCTCTCTCTCTAATAACCCAGTCTAACCCTCTCTCTCTCTAATAACCCAGTCTAACCCTCTCTCTCTCTCTCTAATAACCCAGTCTAACCCTCTCTCTCTCTCTAATAACCCAGTCTAACCCTCTCTCTCTCTCTCTCTCTCTCTCTAGTAACCCAGTCTAACCCCCTCTCTCTCTAATAACCCAGTCTAACCCTCTCTCTCTCTAATAACCCAGTCTAACCCTCTCTCTCTAATAACCCAGTCAAACCCTCTCTCTCTAATAACCCAGTCTAACCCTCTCTCTCTCTATCAATAACTCAGTCTAACACCCTCACTGTCTGTAATAACCCAACCTAATGCCCTCTCCCTCTTTAATAACCCAATTTAACCCTCTCTCAGTAACAACCCAGTCTAACCCCCTCCCTCTCTTTAATAACCCAGTCTAAGCCTCCCTCTCTGTAATAACCCAGTCTAAGCCTCCCTCTCTGTAGTGACCCAGTCTAACATCCTCTCTCTCTGTAATAACAGTCTAACGCCCTCTCTCTCTGTAATAACCCAGTCTCACCCCCTCTCTCTCTGTAATAACCCAGTCTCACCCTTTCTTTCTCATTAATAACCCAGTTTCACCCTTTCTTTCTCATTAATAACCCAGTCTAACCTCCTCTCCCTGTGTAATAACCCAATAAAATCCCGTCTCTCTTTCCATAATAACCCAGTCTAACCCTCCCTCTCTGTAATCACCCAGTCTACACCTCTTTCTGTCTCTCTGTAATAACCCAGTCTAAACCTCGCTCTCTTTCTGTCTCTTTGTAATAACCCAGTCTAACGCTCTCTCTCTCTGTAATAACCAAGTCTAACCCTCTCTCTCTCTGTAATAACCAAGTCTAACCCTCTCTCTCTCTGTAATAACCAAGGCTAACCTCCTCTCCCTGTGTAATAACCCAATCAAACCCCGTCTCTCTCTCGGTAATAACCCAGTCTAACCCTCCCTCTCGCTCTTTAATAACCCAGTCTAACCCCCTCTCCCTCTGTAATAACTCAGTGTAACCCCCGCTCTCTCTGTAATAATCCAGTCTACACCTCTCTCCCTCTTTCTGTCTCTCTGTAATAACCCAGTCTACACCTCTCTCCCTCTTTGTCTCTCTGTAATAACCCAGACTAACCCTCGCTCCCTTTCTGTCTCCCTGTAATGACCAAGTCTAACCCTCTCTCTCTCCGTAATGACCAAGTCTAACCCTCTCTCTCTCTCCGTAATGACCAAGTCTAACCTTCTCTCTCTCTGTAATGACCAAGTCTAACCCTCCCTCACTCTCTAATAACCCAGTCTAACCCTCCCTCTCTCCCCGCAAGAAAACAGTCTAACCCTCCCTCTCTCCCCGTAAGAAAACATTCTAACCCTCCCTTTCTCCCCGTATGA
Source organism: Cetorhinus maximus (assembly GCF_964194155.1). Classification (NCBI taxonomy): domain Eukaryota; kingdom Metazoa; phylum Chordata; class Chondrichthyes; order Lamniformes; family Cetorhinidae; genus Cetorhinus; species Cetorhinus maximus. The sequence goes on along the minus strand of NC_135902.1, from coordinate 1,436,753 downwards.
AAACAGTCTAACCCTCCCTCTCCCCGTAAGAAAACAGTCTAACCCTCCCTCTCTCCCCGTAAGAAAACAGTCTAACCCTCCCTCTCTCCCCGTAACAGTCTAACCCTCCCTCTCTCCCCGTAAGAAAACAGTCTAACCCTCCCTCTCTCCCCGTAAGAAAACAGTCTAACCCTCCCTCTCTCCCCGTAAGAAAACAGTCTAACCCTCCCTCTCTCCCCGTAAGAAAACAGTCTAACCCACACTCTGTAATAAAACAGGCTAACCCACTCTCTCTCTGTAATAAAACAGTCTAACCCACTCTCTCTCTGTAATAAAACAGGCTAATCCACTCTCTCTCTCTGTGTAATAACCCAATCTAACCCTCTCTCCCTCTGTGTAATAACCCAATCTAACCCTCCCTCGCTCTCTGTAATAACCCAATCTAACCCTCCCTCGCTCTCTGTAATAACTCAATCTAACCCTCGCTCTCTGTAATAACCCAATCTAACCCTCGCTCTCTGCAATAACCCAATCTAACCCTCGCTCTCTGCAATAACCCAATCTAACCCTCGCTCTCTGCAATAACCCAATCTAACCCTCGCTCTCTTTAATAGCCCAGTCAAAACCTCTCTCTCTCTCTCTATGTAATAACCCAGTCTAACCCTCTCTTTCTCTCTCTCTCTCTCTGTAGTAACACAGTCTAACCCTTTCTCTCTCTGTAATAACGCAGTCTAACCCCCTCTCCCTGTTATCACCCAGTCTAACCCTCTCTCTCTGTAATAACCCAGTCTAACCCCCTCTCTCTCTGTAATAACCCAGTCTCACCCTTTCTTTCTCATTAATAACCCAGTCTAACCTCTCCCTGCGTAATAACCCAATCAAACCCCGTCTCTCTCTCCATAATAACCCAGTCTAACCCTCCCTCTCTGGAATAACCCAGTCTAACCCTCGCTCTCTTGCTGTCTCTCTGTAATAACCCAGTCTAACCCTCGCTCTCTTTCTGTCTCTTTGTAATAACCCAGTCTAACGCTCTCTCTCTGTAATAACCAAATCTAACCCCCTCTCTCTGTAATAACCAAGTCTAACCCTCTCTCTCTGTAATAACCAAGTCTAACCCTCTCTCTCTCTGTACTAACCAAGTCTAACCCTCTCTCTCTCTGTACTAACCAAGTCTAACCCTCTCTCTCTCTGTAATAACCAAGTCTAACCCTCTCTCTCTCTCTGTAATAACCCAGTATAAACCCCCTCTCCCTCTCTGTAATAACCCAGTCGAAACCTCTCTCTCTCTCTGTAATAACCCAGTCTAACCCTCTGTCTCTCTGTAATAAGCAAGTCTAAACCTCTCTCTCTCTGTAGTCACCAAGTCTAACCCTGTCTCTCTCTGTAGTCACCAAGTCTAACCCTCTCTCTCTCTCTGTAATAACCAAGTCTAACCCACTCTCTCTCTGTAATAAAACAGGCTAACCCACTCTCTCTCTGTAATAAAACAGGCTAACCCACTCTCTCTCTGTAATAAAACAGGCTAACCCACTCTCTCTCTGTAATAAAACAGTCTAACCCACTCTCTCCCTGTAATAAAACAGTCTAACCCACTCTGTAATAAAACAGGCTAACCCACTCTCTCTGTAATAAAACATGCTAACCCACTCTCTCTCTGTAATAAAACAGGCTAACCCACTCTCTCTCTGTAATAAAACAGGCTAATCCACTCTCTCTCTCTAATAACCCAGTCTAACCCTCTCTCTCTCGGTAATAACCCAGTCTAACCCTCTCTCTCTCTGTAATAACCCAGTCTAACCCTCTCTCTCTCTGTAATAACCCAGTCTAACCCTCTCTCTCTGTAATAACCCAGTCTAACCCTCTCTCTCTCTGTAATAACCCAGTCTAACCCTCTCTCTCTCTGTAATAACCCAGTCTAACCCTCTCTCTCTCTGTAATAACCCAGTCTAACCCTCTCTCTCTCTGTAATAACCCAGTCTAACCCTCTCTCTCTCTGTAATAACCCAGTCTAACCCTCTCTCTCTCTCTCTCTAATAACCCAGTCTAACCCTCTCTCTCTCTGTAATAACCCAGTCTAACCCTCTCTCTCTCTGCAATAACCCAGTCTAACCCTCTCTCTCTCTGCAATAACCCAGTCTAACCCTCGCTCTCTCTATCATAACCAAATCTAACCCACTCCCTCTGAAATAGGCCAGAGTAACCCTCACTCTATCTGCAATAACCCAGTCTAACACTCTCTCTCTCTCTCTCTCTCTATGTTGTAACCGATTCTAACCCTCTCTCGCTCTGTAATAACCCAGTGTAACCCCCTCTCTCTTGGTATTAACCCAGTCTATCCCTCTCTCTCTCTCTCCGTAATAATCAAGTCTAACACCCTCACTGTCTGTAATAACCCAATTTAATGCCCTCTCCCTCTTTAATAACACTATTTAACCCTCTCTCTCAGTAACAAACCAGTCTAACCCCCTCCCTCTCTTTCATAACCCAGTCTAAGCCTCCCTCTCTGTAATAACCCAGTCTAACCCCCTCTCTCTCTGTAATAACCCAGTCTAACCCCCTCACTCTCTGTAATAACCCAGTCTCACCCTCTCTCTCTGTAATAACCCAGTCTAACCCTCTCTCTCTGTAATAACCCAGACAAAACCTCTGTCTCTGTAATAACCCAGACAAAACCTCTGTCTCTGTAATAACCCAGACAAAACCTCTGTCTCTGTAATAACCCAGACAAAACCTCTGTCTCTGTAATAACCCAGACAAAACCTCTGTCTCTGTAATAACCCAGACAAAACCTCTGTCTCTGTAATAACCCAGACAAAACCTCTGTCTCTGTAATAACCCAGACAAAACCTCTGTCTCTGTAATAACCCAGACAAAACCTCTGTCTCTGTAATAACCCAGACAAAACCTCTGTCTCTGTAATAACCCAGACAAAACCTCTGTCTCTGTAATAACCCAGACAAAACCTCTGTCTCTGTAATAACCCAGACAAAACCTCTGTCTCTGTAATAACCCAGACAAAACCTCTGTCTCTGTAATAACCCAGACAAAACCTCTGTCTCTGTAATAACCCAGACAAAACCTCTGTCTCTGTAATAACCCAGACAAAACCTCTGTCTCTGTAATAACCCAGACAAAACCTCTGTCTCTGTAATAACCCAGACAAAACCTCTGTCTCTGTAATAACCCAGACAAAACCTCTGTCTCTGTAATAACCCAGACAAAACCTCTGTCTCTGTAATAACCCAGACAAAACCTCTGTCTCTGTAATAACCCAGACAAAACCTCTGTCTCTGTAATAACCCAGACAAAACCTCTGTCTCTGTAATAACCCAGACAAAACCTCTGTCTCTGTAATAACCCAGACAAAACCTCTGTCTCTGTAATAACCCAGTCTAACCCTCTCTCTCTCTGTAGTAACCAAGTCTAACCCTCTCTCTCTCTGTAAAAACCAAGTCTAACCCTCTCTCTCTCTGTAATAACCAAGTCTAACCCTCTCTCTCTCTCTGTAATAACCAAGTCTAACCCTCTCTCTCTCTCTGTAATAACCCAGTCTAACCCTCTCTCTCTCTGTAACAACCCAGTCTAACCCTCTCTCTCTCTGTAACAACCCAGTCTAACCCTCTCTCTCTCTGTAATAACCCAGTCTAACCCTCTCTCTCTCTGCAATAACCCAGTCTAACCCTCTCTCTCTCTGTAATAACCCAGTCTAACCCTCTCTCTCTCTGTAATAACCAAGTCTAACCCGCTCTCTCTCTGTAATAACCAAGTCTAACCCTCTCTCTCTCTGTAATAACCCAGTCTAACCCTCTCTCTCTCTGTAATAACCAAGTCTAACCCTCTCTCTCTGTACTAACCAAGTCTAACCCTCTCTCTCTCTGTAATAACCAAGTCTAACCCTCTCTCTCTCTCTCTGTAATAACCCAGTATCAACCCCCTCTCCCTCTCTGTAATAACCCAGTCGAAACCTCTCTCTCTCTCTGTAATAACCCAGTCTAACCCTCTGTCTCTCTGTAATAAGCAAGTCTAACCCTCTCTCTCTGTAATAACCCAGTCTAACCCTCTCTCTCTGTAATAACCCAGTCTAACCCTCTCTCTCTGTAATAACCCAGTCTAACCCTCTCTCTCTGTAATAACCCAGTCTAACCCTCTCTCTCTGTAATAACCCAGTCTAACCCTCTCTCTCTGTAATAACCAAGTCTAACCCTCTCTCTCTGTAATAACCCAGTCTAACCCTCTCTCTCTCTCTCTCTCTCTCTCTCTCTGTAATAACCCAGTCTAACCCTCTCTCTCTCTGTAATAACCCAGTCTAACCCTCTCTCTCTGTAATAACCCAGTCTAACCCTCTCTCTCTCTCTCTCTCTGTAATAACCCAGTCTAACCCTCTCTCTCTGTAATAACCCAGTCTAACCCTCTCTCTCTGTAATAACCCAGTCTAACCCTCTCTCTCTCTCTCTCTCTGTAATAACCCAGTCTAACCCTCTCTCTCTCTGTAATAACCCAGTCTAACCCTCTCTCTCTGTAATAACCCAGTCTAACCCTCTCTCTCTCTCTCTCTCTGTAATAACCCAGTCTAACCCTCTCTCTCTGTAATAACCCAGTCTAACACTCTCTCTCTGTAATAACCCAGTCTAACCCTCTCTCTCTGTAATAACCCAGTCTAACCCTCTCTCTCTCTCTGTAATAACCCAGTCTAACCCTCTCTCTCTCTCTGTAATAACCCAGTCTAACCCTCTCTCTCTCTCTGTAATAACCCAGTCTAACCCTCTCTCTCTCTCTGTAATAACCCAGTCTAACCCTCTCTCTCTCTCTGTAATAACCCAGTCTAACCCTCTCTCTCTGTAATAACCCAGTCTAACCCTCTCTCTCTGTAATAACCCAGTCTAACCCTCTCTCTCTGTAATAACCCAGTCTAACCCTCTCTCTCTCTGTAATAACCCACTCTAACTCTCTCTCTGTAATAACCCACTCTAACCCTCTCTCTCTGTAATAACCCAGTCTAACCCTCTCTCTCTGTAATAACCCAGTCTAACCCTCTCTCTCTGTAATAACCCAGTCTAACCCTCTCTCTCTCTGTAATAACCCAGTCTAACCCTCTCTCTCTCTGTAATAACCCAGTCTAACCCTCCTCTCCCTCTCTTTAATAAAACAGTCTAAACCACTCTCTCTGTAATAAAACAGTCTAACCCACTCTCTCTCTGTAATAAAACAGTCTTACCACTCTCTCTCTCTAATAAAACAGGCTAACCCTCTCTCTCTCTGTAATAACCAAGTCTACCCCTCTCTCTCTGTAATAACCCAGTCTAACCCTCCTCTCCCTCTCTTTAATAAAACAGTCTAAACCTCTCTCTCTGTAATAACCCAGTCTAACCCCCTCTCCCTCTGTTATCACCCAGTCTAATGCTCTCTCTCTCTATAATAACCAAGTCTAACCCTCTCTCTCGCCTGAATAACCAAGTCTAACCCTCTCTCTCTCTCAGTAACAACCCAGTCTAACCCTCTCTCCCTCTCTGTTACAACCCAGTCTAACCCTCTCTCCCTCTCTGTTACAACCCAGTCTAACCCTCTCTCCCTCTCTGTTACAACCCAATCTAACTCTCTCTCCCTCTCTGTTACAACCCAATCTAACCCTCTCTGTCTCTGTAATAACCAAATCTAACCCCCTCTGTCTCTGTAATAACCAAATCTAACCCCCTCTGTCTCTGTAATAACCAAATCTAACCCCCTCTGTCTCTGTAATAACCCAGACAAAACCTCTGTCTCTGTAATAACCCAGACAAAACCTCTGTCTCTGTAATAACCCAGACAAAACCTCTGTCTCTGTAATAACCCAGACAAAACCTCTGTCTCTGTAATAACCCAGACAAAACCTCTGTCTCTGTAATAACCCAGACAAAACCTCTGTCTCTGTAATAACCCAGACAAAACCTCTGTCTCTGTAATAACCCGGACAAAACCTCTGTCTCTGTAATAACCCGGACAAAACCTCTGTCTCTGTAATAACCCGGACAAAACCTCTGTCTCTGTAATAACCCGGACAAAACCTCTGTCTCTGTAATAACCCGGACAAAACCTCTGTCTCTGTAATAACCCGGACAAAACCTCTGTCTCTGTAATAACCCGGACAAAACCTCTGTCTCTGTAATAACCCGGACAAAACCTCTGTCTCTGTAATAACCCGGACAAAACCTCTGTCTCTGTAATAACCCGGACAAAACCTCTGTCTCTGTAATAACCCGGACAAAACCTCTGTCTCTGTAATAACCCGGACAAAACCTCTGTCTCTGTAATAACCCGGACAAAACCTCTGTCTCTGTAATAACCCGGACAAAACCTCTGTCTCTGTAATAACCCGGACAAAACCTCTGTCTCTGTAATAACCCGGACAAAACCTCTGTCTCTGTAATAACCCGGACAAAACCTCTGTCTCTGTAATAACCCGGACAAAACCTCTGTCTCTGTAATAACCCGGACAAAACCTCTGTCTCTGTAATAACCCAGACAAAACCTCTGTCTCTGTAATAACCCAGACAAAACCTCTGTCTCTGTAATAACCCAGACAAAACCTCTGTCTCTGTAATAACCCAGACAAAACCTCTGTCTCTGTAATAACCCAGACAAAACCTCTGTCTCTGTAATAACCCAGACAAAACCTCTGTCTCTGTAATAACCCAGACAAAACCTCTGTCTCTGTAATAACCCAGACAAAACCTCTGTCTCTGTAATAACCCAGACAAAACCTCTGTCTCTGTAATAACCCAGACAAAACCTCTGTCTCTGTAATAACCCAGACAAAACCTCTGTCTCTGTAATAACCCAGACAAAACCTCTGTCTCTGTAATAACCCAGACAAAACCTCTGTCTCTGTAATAACCCAGACAAAACCTCTGTCTCTGTAATAACCCAGACAAAACCTCTGTCTCTGTAATAACCCAGACAAAACCTCTGTCTCTGTAATAACCCAGACAAAACCTCTGTCTCTGTAATAACCCAGACAAAACCTCTGTCTCTGTAATAACCCAGACAAAACCTCTGTCTCTGTAATAACCCAGACAAAACCTCTGTCTCTGTAATAACCCAGACAAAACCTCTGTCTCTGTAATAACCCAGACAAAACCTCTGTCTCTGTAATAACCCAGACAAAACCTCTGTCTCTGTAATAACCCAGACAAAACCTCTGTCTCTGTAATAACCCAGACAAAACCTCTGTCTCTGTAATAACCCAGACAAAACCTCTGTCTCTGTAATAACCCAGACAAAACCTCTGTCTCTGTAATAACCCAGACAAAACCTCTGTCTCTGTAATAACCCAGACAAAACCTCTGTCTCTGTAATAACCCAGACAAAACCTCTGTCTCTGTAATAACCCAGACAAAACCTCTGTCTCTGTAATAACCCAGACAAAACCTCTGTCTCTGTAATAACCCAGTCTAACCCTCTCTCTCTCTAATAACCCAGTCCAACCCTCTCTCTCTCTAATAACCCAGTCTAACCCTCTCTCTCTCTGTAATAACCCAGTCTAACCCTCTCTCTCTCTGTAATAACCCAGTCTAACCCTCTCTCTCTCTCTCTAATAACCCAGTCTAACCCTCTCTCTCTCTCTCTAATAACCCAGTCTAACCCTCTCTCTCTCTCTAATAACCCAGTCTAACTCTCTCTCTCTCTCTCTAATAACCCAGTCTAACCCTCTCTCTCTCTCTAATAATCCAGTCTAACCCTCTCTCTCTCTGTAATAACCCAGTCTAACCCTCTCTCTCTCTGTAATAACCCAGTCTAACCCTCTCTCTCTCTCTCTCTAATAACCCAGTCTAACCCTCTCTCTCTCTCTCTCTAATAACCCAGTCTAACCCTCTCTCTCTCTCTGTAATAACCCAGTCTAACCCTCTCTCTCTCTGTAGTAACCAAGTCTAACCCTCTCTCTCTCTGTAAAAACCAAGTCTAACCCTCTCTCTCTCTGTAATAACCAAGTCTAACCCTCTCTCTCTCTCTGTAATAACCAAGTCTAACCCTCTCTCTCTCTCTGTAATAACCCAGTCTAACCCTCTCTCTCTCTGTAACAACCCAGTCTAACCCTCTCTCTCTCTGTAACAACCCAGTCTAACCCTCTCTCTCTCTGCAATAACCCAGTCTAACCCTCTCTCTCTCTGTAATAACCCAGTCTAACCCTCTCTCTCTCTGTAATAACCAAGTCTAACCCGCTCTCTCTCTGTAATAACCAAGTCTAACCCTCTCTCTCTCTGTAATAACCAAGTCTAACCCTCTCTCTCTCTGTAATAACCAAGTCTAACCCTCTCTCTCTCTGTAATAACCAAGTCTAACCCTCTCTCTCTGTACTAACCAAGTCTAACCCTCTCTCTCTCTGTAATAACCAAGTCTAACCCTCTCTCCCTCTCTGTAATAACCCAGTATAAACCCCCTCTCCCTCTCTGTAATAACCCAGTCGAAACCTCTCTCTCTCTGTAATAACCCAGTCTAACCCTCTCTCTCTCTAATAACCCAGTCTAACCCTCTCTCTCTCTAATAACCCAGTCTAACCCTCTCTCTCTCTAATAACCCAGTCTAACCCTCTCTCTCTCTAATAACCCAGTCTAACCCTCTCTCTCTCTAATAACCCAGTCTAACCCTCTCTCTCTCTAATAACCCAGTCTAACCCTCTCTCTCTCTAATAACCCAGTCTAACCCTCTCTCTCTCTAATAACCCAGTCTAACCCTCTCTCTCTCTAATAACCCAGTCTAACCCTCTCTCTCTCTAATAACCCAGTCTAACCCTCTCTCTCTCTAATAACCCAGTCTAACCCTCTCTCTCTCTAATAACCCAGTCTAACCCCTCTCTCTCTAATAACCCAGTCTAACCCTCTCTCTCTCTAATAACCCAGTCTAACCCTCTCTCTCTCTAATAACCCAGTCTAACCCTCTCTCTCTCTCTAATAACCCAGTCTAACCCTCTCTCTCTCTAATAACCCAGTCTAACCCTCTCTCTCTCTAATAACCCAGTCTAACCCCCTCTCTCTCTAATAACCCAGTCTAACCCCCTCTCTCTCTAATAACCCAGTCTAACCCTCTCTCTCTAATAACCCAGTCTAACCCTCTCTCTCTCTAATAACCCAGTCTAACCCTCTCTCTCTCTAATAACCCAGTCTAACCCTCTCTCTCTCTAATAACCCAGTCTAACCCTCTCTCTCTCTTCCTCTGTAAATAACCCAGTCTAACCCTCTCTCTCTCTCTAATAACCCAGTCTAACCCTCTCTCTCTCTAATAACCCAGTCTAACCCTCTCTCTCTCTAATAACCCAGTCTAACCCTCTCTCTCTCTAATAACCCAGTCTAACCCTCTCTCTCTCTCTCTCTCTCTGTAATAACCCAGTCTAACCCTCTCTCTCTCTCTCTCTCTGTAATAACCCAGTCTAACCCTCTCTCTCTGTATTAACCCAGTCTAACCCTCTCTCTCTGTATTAACCCAGTCTAACCCTCTCTCTCTGTAATAACCCAGTCTAACCCTCTCTCTCTGTAATAACCCAGTCTAACCCTCTCTCTCTGTAATAACCCAGTCTAACCCTCTCTCTCTGTAATAACCCAGTCTAACCCTCTCTCTCTGTAATAACCCAGTCTAACCCTCTCTCTCTGTAATAACCCAGTCTAACCCTCTCTCTCTGTAATAACCCAGTCTAACCCTCTCTCTCTGTAATAACCCAGTCTAACCCTCTCTCTCTCTCTCTCTCTCTGTAATAACCCAGTCTAACCCTCTCTCTCTCTGTAATAACCCAGTCTAACCCTCTCTCTCTGTAATAACCCAGTCTAACCCTCTCTCTCTCTCTCTCTCTGTAATAACCCAGTCTAACCCTCTCTCTCTGTAATAACCCAGTCTAACCCTCTCTCTCTCTCTCTCTCTGTAATAACCCAGTCTAACCCTCTCTCTCTCTGTAATAACCCAGTCTAACCCTCTCTCTCTCTCTCTCTCTGTAATAACCCAGTCTAACCCTCTCTCTCTCTCTCTCTGTAATAACCCAGTCTAACCCTCTCTCTCTGTAATAACCCAGTCTAACCCTCTCTCTCTGTAATAACCCAGTCTAACCCTCTCTCTCTGTAATAACCCAGTCTAACCCTCTCTCTCTCTCTGTAATAACCCAGTCTAACCCTCTCTCTCTCTGTAATAACCCAGTCTAACCCTCTCTCTAACCCAGTCTAACCCTCTCTCTCTGTAATAACCCAGTCTAACCCTCTCTCTCTGTAATAACCCAGTCTAACCCTCTCTCTCTGTAATAACCCAGTCTAACCCTCTCTCTCTGTAATAACCCAGTCTAACCCTCTCTCTCTGTAATAACCCAGTCTAACCCTCTCTCTCTGTAATAACCCAGTCTAACCCTCTCTCTCTGTAATAACCCAGTCTAACCCTCTCTCTCTGTAATAACCCAGTCTAACCCTCTCTCTCTCTCTCTAATAACCCAGTCTAACCCTCTCTCTCTCTGTAATAACCCAGTCTAACCCTCTCTCTCTCTCTAATAACCCAGTCTAACCCTCTCTCTTTGTAATAACCCAGTCTAACCCTCTCTCTCTCTCTGTAATAACCCAGTCTAACCCTCTCTCTCTCTCTAATAACCCAGTCTAACCCTCTCTCTCTGTAATAACCCAGTCTAACCCTCTCTCTCTCTAATAACCCAGTCTAACCCTCTCTCTCTCTAATAACCCAGTCTAACCCTCTCTCTCTCTAATAACCCAGTCTAACCCTCTCTCTCTCTAATAACCCAGTCTAACCCTCTCTCTCTCTCTGTAATAACCCAGTCTAACCCTCTCTCTCTCTCTAATAACCCAGTCTAACCCACCCTCTCTCTGTAATAACCCAGTCTAACCCTCTCTCTCTCTAATAACCCAGTCTAACCCTCTCTCTCTGTAATAACCCAGTCTAACCCTCTCTCTCTGTAATAACCCAGTCTAACCCTCTCTCTCTGTAATAACCCAGTCTAACCCTCTCTCTCTGTAATAACCCAGTCTAACCCTCTCTCTCTGTAATAACCCAGTCTAACCCTCTCTCTCTGTAATAACCCAGTCTAACCCTCTCTCTCTCTGTAATAACCCACTCTAACTCTCTCTCTGTAATAACCCACTCTAACCCTCTCTCTCTGTAATAACCCAGTCTAACCCTCTCTCTCTGTAATAACCCAGTCTAACCCTCTCTCTCTGTAATAACCCAGTCTAACCCTCTCTCTCTGTAATAACCCAGTCTAACCCTCTCTCTCTGTAATAACCCAGTCTAACCCTCTCTCTCTCTGTAATAACCCAGTCTAACCCTCTCTCTCTGTAATAACCCAGTCTAACCCTCTCTCTCTGTAATAACCCAGTCTAACCCTCTCTCTCTGTAATAACCCAGTCTAACCCTCTCTCTCTCTGTAATAACCCAGTCTAACCCTCTCTCTCTGTAATAACCCAGTCTAACCCTCTCTCTCTGTAATAACCCAGTCTAACCCTCTCTCTCTGTAATAACCCAGTCTAACCCTCTCTCTCTGTAATAACCCAGTCTAACCCTCTCTCTCTGTAATAACCCAGTCTAACCCTCTCTCTCTGTAATAACCCAGTCTAACCCTCTCTCTCTCTGTAATAACCCAGTCTAACCCTCTCTCTCTGTAATAACCCAGTCTAACCCTCTCTCTCTGTAATAACCCAGTCTAACCCTCTCTCTCTGTAATAACCCAGTCTAACCCTCTCTCTCTGTAATAACCCAGTCTAACCCTCTCTCTCTGTAATAACCCAGTCTAACCCTCTCTCTCTGTAATAACCCAGTCTAACCCTCTCTCTCTGTAATAACCCAGTCTAACCCTCTCTCTCTGTAATAACCCAGTCTAACCCTCTCTCTCTGTAATAACCCAGTCTAACCCTCTCTCTCTGTAATAACCCAGTCTAACCCTCTCTCTCTGTAATAACCCAGTCTAACCCTCTCTCTCTGTAATAACCCAGTCTAACCCTCTCTCTCTCTCTCTGTAATAACCCAGTCTAACCCTCTCTCTCTCTCTCTGTAATATCCCAGTCTAACCCTCTCTCTCTCTGTAATAACCCAGTCTAACCCTCTCTCTCTCTCTCTGTAATATCCCAGTCTAACCCTCTCTCTCTCTGTGATAACCCAGTCTAACCCTCTCTCTCTGTAATAACCCAGTCTAACCCTCTCTCTCTCTCTCTGTAATAACCCAGTCTAACCCTCTCTCTCTCTGTAATAACCCAGTCTAACCCTCTCTCTCTCTGTAATAACCCAGTCTAACCCTCTCTCTCTCTCTCTGTAATATCCCAGTCTAACCCTCTCTCTCTCTGTAATAACCCAGTCTAACCCTCTCTCTCTCTGTAATAACCCAGTCTAACCCTCTCTCTCTCTCTCTGTAATATCCCAGTCTAACCCTCTCTCTCTCTGTAATAACCCAGTCTAACCCTCTCTCTCTGTAATAACCCAGTCTAACCCTCTCTCTCTCTGTAATAACCCAGTCTAACCCTCTCTCTCTCTCTCTGTAATATCCCAGTCTAACCCTCTCTCTCTGTAATAACCCAGTCTAACCCTCTCTCTCTGTAATAACCCAGTCTAACCCTCTCTCTCTCTCTCTGTAATAACCCAGTCTAACCCTCTCTCTCTCTCTCTGTAATATCCCAGTCTAACCCTCTCTCTCTCTGTAATAACCCAGTCTAACCCTCTCTCTCTCTCTCTGTAATATCCCAGTCTAACCCTCTCTCTCTCTGTGATAACCCAGTCTAACCCTCTCTCTCTGTAATAACCCAGTCTAACCCTCTCTCTCTCTCTCTGTAATAACCCAGTCTAACCCTCTCTCTCTCTGTAATAACCCAGTCTAACCCTCTCTCTCTCTGTAATAACCCAGTCTAACCCTCTCTCTCTCTCTCTGTAATATCCCAGTCTAACCCTCTCTCTCTCTGTAATAACCCAGTCTAACCCTCTCTCTCTCTGTAATAACCCAGTCTAACCCTCTCTCTCTCTCTCTGTAATATCCCAGTCTAACCCTCTCTCTCTCTGTAATAACCCAGTCTAACCCTCTCTCTCTGTAATAACCCAGTCTAACCCTCTCTCTCTCTGTAATAACCCAGTCTAACCCTCTCTCTCTCTCTCTGTAATAACCCAGTCTAACCCTCTCTCTCTGTAATATCCCAGTCTAACCCTCTCTCTCTCTGTAATAACCCAGTCTAACCCTCTCTCTCTGTAATAACCCAGTCTAACCCTCTCTCTCTGTAATAACCCAGTCTAACCCTCTCTCTCTCTGTAATAACCCAGTCTAACCCTCTCTCTCTGTCATAACCCAGTCTAACCCTCTCTCTCTCCGGTTATCTTCCCGCTTTCTGGTCTCCATGGGAACGGCGGAAGTGCTGGGCCGGTTGCCTGGGAGACGGGCCTTGCTGTGCTCTGAGGCCTCGGCTTTGAGCTCGGAGGATGGGGACTCGGGCTCTGTTTAAACCCTCCCGGAGAGATGGCGGCCTGCGGACTCCGCCTGGTAGGAGAGATCCCGGAACCGGACCGGGACAGGGATCTCCCCGGGGAATGAGTGCCAGGGACCCCCCTCCCCCCAACCCAGACCGGGACAGGGACAGGGATCTCCCCCGGGGAATGAGTGCCAGGGACCCCCCTCCCAACCCGGACAGGGACAGGGATCTCCCCCGGGGAATGAGTGCCAGGGACCCCCCTCCCAACCCGGACAGGGACAGGGACAGGGACAGGGATCTCCCCGGGGAATGAGTGCCAGGGACCCCCCTCCCAACCCGGACAGGGACCGGGACAGGGACAGGGATCTCCCCGGGGAATGAGTGCCAGGGACCCACCTCCCAACCCGGACCGGGACCGGGACAGGGACAGGGATCTCCCCGGGGAATGAGTGCCAGGGACCCACCTCCCAACCGGGACAGGGACAGGGATCTCCCCGGAGAATGAGTGCCAGGGACCCCCCTCCCCCCAACCCGGACCGGGACAGGGACAGGGATCTCCCCGGGGAATGAGTGCCAGGGACCCCCCTCCCAACCCGGACAGGGACCGGGACAGGGATCTCCCCCGGGGAATGAGTGCCAGGGACCCCCCTCCCAACCCGGACAGGGACGGGGACAGGGATCTCCCCGGGGAATGAGTGCCAGGGACCCACCTCCCAACCGGGACAGGGACAGGGATCTCCCCGGAGAATGAGTGCCAGGGACCCCCCTCCCCCCAACCCGGACCGGGACAGGGACAGGGATCTCCCCGGGGAATGAGTGCCAGGGACCCCCCTCCCAACCCGGACAGGGACCGGGACAGGGATCTCCCCCGGGGAATGAGTGCCAGGGACCCCCCTCCCAACCCGGACAGGGACGGGGACAGGGATCTCCCCGGGGAATGAGTGCCAGGGACCCACCTCCCAACCGGGACAGGGACAGGGATCTCCCCGGAGAATGAGTGCCAGGGACCCCCCTCCCAACCCGGACAGGGACAGGGACAGGGATCTCCCCGGGGAATGAGTGCCAGGGACCCCCCTCCCAACCCGGACAGGGACAGGGACAGGGATCTCCCCGGGGAATGAGTGCCAGGGACCCCCCTCCCAACCCGGACCGGGACCGGGACAGGGACAGGGATCTCCCCGGGGAATGAGTGCCAGGGACCCCCCTCCCAACCCGGACCGGGACCGGGACAGGGACAGGGATCTCCCCGGGGAATGAGTGCCAGGGACCCCCCTCCCCCCAACCCGGACCGGGACAGGGACAGGGATCTCCCCCGGGGAATGAGTGCCAGGGACCCCCCTCCCAACCCGGAGAGGGACCGGGACAGGGACAGGGATCTCCCCGGGGAATGAGTGCCAGGGACCCCCCTCCCCCCAACCCGGACCGGGACAGGGACAGGGATCTCCCCGGGGAATGAGTACCAGGGACCCCCCTCCCAACCCGGACAGGGACCGGGACAGGGATCTCCCCCGGGGAATGAGTGCCAGGGACCCCCCTCCCAACCCGGACAGGGACGGGGACAGGGATCTCCCCGGGGAATGAGTGCCAGGGACCCACCTCCCAACCCGGACAGGGACCGGGACAGGGACAGGGATCTCCCCCGGGGAATGAGTGCCAGGGCCCCCCCAACCCGGACAGGGACCGGGACAGGGACAGGGATCTCCCCCGGGGAATGAGTGCCAGGGACCCACCTCCCAACCCGGACAGGGACCGGGACAGGGACAGGGATCTCCCCCGGGGAATGAGTGCCAGGGACCCACCTCCCAACCCGGACAGGGACCGGGACAGGGACAGGGATCTCCCCCGGGGAATGAGTGCCAGGGCCCCCCCAACCCGGACAGGGACAGGGATCTCCCCGGGGAATGAGTGCCAGGGACCCCCCTCCCAACCCGGACAGGGACCGGGACAGGGATCTCCCCGGGGAATGAGTGCCAGGGCCCCCCCTCCCAACCCGGACAGGGACCGGGACAGGGACAGGGATCTCCCCGGGGAATGAGTGCCAGGGACCCCCCTCCCCCCAACCCGGACCGGCTCCGGGACAGGGACAGGGATCTCCCTGGGGAATGAGTGCCAGGGACCCCCCTCCCCCCAACCCGGACCGGGACAGGGACAGGGATCTCCCCGGGGAATGAGTGCCAGGGAGCCCCCTCCCAACCCGGAGAGGGACCGGGACAGGGACAGGGATCTCCCCGGGGAATGAGTGCCAGGGAGCCCCCCTCCCAACCCGGACAGGGACAGGGACAGGGATCTCCCCCGGGGAATGAGTGCCAGGGACCCACCTCCCAACCCGGACAGGGACCGGGACAGGGACAGGGATCTCCCCGGGGAATGAGTGCCAGGGCCCCCCCTCCCAACCCGGACAGGGACCGGGACAGGGACAGGCATCTCCCCGGGGAATGAGTGCCAGGGCCCCCCCTCCCAACCCGGACAGGGAACAGGACAGGGACAGGGATCTCCCCGGGGAATGAGTGCCAGGGACCCCCCTCCCAACCCGGACCGGGACCGGGACAGGGAGAGGGATCTCCCCGGGGAATGAGTGCCAGGGACCCCCCTCCCCCCAACCCAGACCGGGACAGGGACAGGGATCTCCCCCGGGGAATGAGTGCCAGGGACCCCCCTCCCAACCCGGACAGGGACAGGGATCTCCCCCGGGGAATGAGTGCCAGGGAGCCCCCTCCCAACCTGGACAGGGACAGGGATCTCCCCGGGGAATGAGTGCCAGGGCCCCCCCTCCCAACCCGGACAGGGACAGGGATCTCCCCAGGGAATGAGTGCCAGGGACCCCCCTCCCAACCCGGACAGGGACAGGGACCGGGACAGGGACAGGGATCTCCCCCGGGGAATGAGTGCCAGGGCCCCCCCTCCCAACCCGGACAGGGACCGGGACAGGGACAGGGATCTCCCCGGGGAATGAGTGCCAGGGACCCACCTCCCAACCGGGACCGGGACAGGGATCTCCCCGGGGAATGAGTGCCAGGGCCCCCCCTCCCAACCCGGACAGGGACCGGGACAGGTACAGGGATCTCCCCGGGGAATGAGTGCCAGGGACCCCCTCCCAACCCGGACAGGGACCGGGACAGGGACAGGGATCTCCCCGGGGAATGAGTGCCAGGGCCCCCCCTCCCAACCCGGACAGGGACCTCCCCGGGGAATGAGTGCCAGGGACCCCCCCCTCCCAACCCGGACCGGGACCGGGACAGGGACAGGGATCTCCCCGGGGAATGAGTGTCAGGGAGCCCCCAACCCGGACCGGGACAGGGACAGGGATCTCCCCGGGGAATGAGTGCCAGGGAGCCCCCAACCCGGACCGGGACAGGGACAGGGATCTCCCCGGGGAATGAGTGCCAGGGAGCCCCCAGCCCGGACCGGGACAGGGACAGGGATCTCCCCCGGGGAATGAGTGCCAGGGACCCCCCTCCCAACCCGGACAGGGACAGGAATCTCCCCCGGGGAATGAGTGCCAGGGAGCCCCCTCCCAACCCGGACAGGGACAGGGATCTCCCCGGGGAATGAGTGCCAGGGACTCCCCTCCCAACCCGGACAGGGACAGGGATCTCCCCCGGGGAATGAGTGCCAGGGCCCCCCCTCCCAACCCGGACATGGACAGGGATCTCCCCCGGGGAATGAGTGCCAGGGACCTCCCCTCCCAACCCGGACAGGGACAGGGATCTCCCCCAGGGAATGAGTGCCAGGGACCCCCCTCCCAACCCGGACAGGGACCGGGATCTCCCCCGGGGAATGAGTGCCAGGGACCCCCCTCCCAACCCGGACAGGGACAGGGACAGGGATCTCCCCCGGGGAATGAGTGCCAGGGACCCACCTCCCAACCCGGACAGGGACCGGGACAGGGATCTCCCCGGGGAATGAGTGCCAGGGACCCCCCTCCCAACCCGGACAGGGACCGGGACAGGGACAGGGATCTCCCCGGGGAATGAGTGCCAGGGCCCCCCCTCCCAACCCGGACAGGGACTGGGACAGGGACAGGGATCTCCCCGGGGAATGAGTGCCAGGGACCCACCTCCCAACCGGGACAGGGACAGGGACAGGGATCTCCCCGGGGAATGAGTGCCAGGGACCCACCTCCCAACCAGGACAGGGACAGGGACAGGGATCTCCCCGGGGAATGAGTGCCAGGGACCCTCCCCCCTACCCGGACAGGGACAGGGACAGGGATCTCCCCGGGGAATGAGTGCCAGGGACCCCCCCCCCAACCCGGACAGGGACAGGGACAGGGATCTCCCCGGGGAATGAGTGCCAGGGACCCCCCTCCCAACCCGGACCGGGACCGGGACAGGGACAGGGATCTCCCCGGGGAATGAGTGCCAGGGACCCCCCTCCCAACCCGGACCGGGACCGGGACAGGGACAGGGATCTCCCCGGGGAATGAGTGCCAGGGACCCCCCTCCCCCCAACCCAGACCGGGACAGGGACAGGAATCTCCCCCGGGGAATGAGTGCCAGGGACCCCCCTCCCAACCCGGACAGGGACAGGGATCTCCCCCGGGGAATGAGTGCCAGGGAGCCCCCTCCCAACCTGGACAGGGACAGGGATCTCCCCGGGGAATGAGTGCCAGGGCCCCCCCTCCCAACCCGGACAGGGACCGGGACAGGGATAGGGATCTCCCCAGGGAATGAGTGCCAGGGACCCCCCTCCCAACCCGGACAGGGACAGGGACCGGGACAGGGACAGGGATCTCCCCCGGGGAATGAGTGCCAGGGCCCCCCCTCCCAACCCGGACAGGGACCGGGACAGGGACAGGGATCTCCCCGGGGAATGAGTGCCAGGGACCCACCTCCCAACCGGGACCGGGACAGGGACAGGGATCTCCCCGGGGAATGAGTGCCAGGGCCCCCCCTCCCAACCCGGACAGGGACCGGGACAGGGACAGGGATCTCCCCGGGGAATGAGTGCCAGGGCCCCCCCTCCCAACCCGGACAGGGACTGGGACAGGGACAGGGATCTCCCCGGGGAATGACTGCCAGGGACCCACCTCCCAACCGGGACAGGAACAGGGATCTCCCCGGGGAATGAGTGCCAGGGCCCCCCCTCCCAACCGGGACAGGGACAGGGACAGGGATCTCCCCGGGGAATGAGTGCCAGGGACCCACCTCCCAACCGGGACAGGGACAGGGATCTCCCCGGAGAATGAGTGCCAGGGACCCACCTCCCAACCGGGACAGGGACATGGACAGGGATCTCCCCGGGGAATGAGTGCCAGGGACCCACCTCCCAACCGGGACAGGGACAGGGACAGGGATCTCCCCGGGGAATGAGTGCCAGGGGCCCCCCTCCCAACCCGGACAGGGACCGGGACATGGACAGGGATCTCCCCGGGGAATGAGTGCCAGGGACCCACCTCCCAACCCGGACAGGGATCTCCCCGGGGGGTGAAGGATAGGGCCCCACCCCTGAGAACAGGGATTTCTCTCTCTTTCCCCCCCGCCCCCCCAATCAATGTGTGACGGATAACTCCCCCCCATTCCAGAGATGGATCTCCCCAGGGGGTGTGGGATAGACCCCCACCCACTCTCCAGGGCAGGGATCTGCCCAGGGGGTGTGCGATTGACCCCCAACCAATCCCCACCCCCCAGGACAGGGATTCCTCTCCCCAGGGGATGAGTGATAGGTTCCCCTCAGGATACGGATAGGGCCTCCCCAAGGGGTGTGAGGAACAGGGGCCAGGACAGAATCTACTTCCTGGTGTGTGAAGGATACGGCTTACCCTTCGGCAGGAACTCATCCCGGCTTAGGGGGGCAGGCAGAGTGGGTCAGACACAGGGGAAAGCTCCACCTGTCCATCAAACAATCTTTGATAAACATCACAAAAGAGCCTCACAGGAACTTTATCGAACAAACTTGGATACTGAGCTACAGAAGGAGTTATTATGACTGCTGTGAGTTAGGATACTGGCAGCAGTGATTTGGATCACCTCAAGGTTACGGAAGGTAGAATTGGGAGACCAGCCAGGAGTGCATTGGAATAGTCAAGTCTAGAGGTGACGAAGGCTTGGTTGGGGGCTTCAGCAGCAGATGAGTTGAGTTAGGCAAATTCAGGCAATGTTACAGGGGTGGAAATAGGCGGTCTTAATGATGGCGACAATATGAGGTCGGAATCTCATCTCTTTGCTAAATGTGACACTAGAGGGTGCAAACAGACTGGCTTAATCTCAGACTGTTGCCAGGCAGACGCATGGAATGGGGATCAAAAGCAATGGCTTCGGCCTTCCCAATAATTAGTTGGAGAAAATTTTTGACATTTATCATTGGATGGCAGATAAGCAGTTAGATAATTTAGCAACAGGAGGAGTCAAGAGATGTGATGGTGAGGTAGAGCTGGGCGTTCTCGGCATACATGTGAAAACTAACACTATACCTTCGGCTAATGTCACCAAGGGGTAGATGAGACAAAGGAGGGGGCCAAGGATAGGTCCTGTGAGACACCAGAGGTAACAGTACGGGAGCAGGAAGTGAAACCATTGCAAGAGATTCTCTGGCTCTGATTAGATAGATAGGAAAGGAACCACATGAGAGCAGTCCCTTCCAGCTGGACGACAGTGGAGAGACGTTGAAGGATGGTGTGGTCAGCCATGTCAAAGGCTGCAGACAGACGAAGAAGGATGAAGATGGAATTTTTGTCACAGTCATTCAGAATATCATTTGTGACTTTGATAAAAGCTGTTTCGTTACCGTGGCAGGGCGGAAATTTGACTGGAGAGTTTCAAACACGGAGTTCTGGGACAGATGGGGTCGGATTTTGGAGGCAACAACACGTTCAAAAAGTTTGAGAGGAAAGGGTGGTTAGAGATGGTGTAGTTTGCAAGGATGGTGCAGTCAATAGTTTTATTTGAGGAAAAGGATGAAGATGGCAGATTTAAGAGAACGGCAGCATAGTGGTAATTTCAGTGAATTAATAACCCATAGGGTCAGCCTAATGCCCCGGAGACATGAGATCAAATCCCACCACGGCAGCTGAGAGAATTAAGTTGACTGGGCCTGTATTCACAGGTGTTTAGAAGAATGAGAGGAGATCTCATTGAAACATATAAAATTCTGACAGGGCTGGACAGACTGGATGCTGGGATGATGTTTCCTCTGGCTGGGGGGGGTCTGGAACAAGGAGTCACAGTCTCAGGATATGGGGTAGGCCATTCAGGTCTGAGATGAGGAGAAATTTCTTCACTTAGAGGGTGGTCAACCTATGGAATTCTCTACCACAAGTCACTGAATATAGTTATGAGGGAAATAAATAGATTCCTAAACACTAAAGGCATAAAGGGGTGTTGGGAGAGAGCGGTAATATGCCATTGAAATGGAGGATCAGCCATGATTATGTTGAATGTCGGCGCAGGCTCAAAGGGCTTTATGATCTACTCCTTTTCCTATTTTCTATCTTTCTATGTAAATGCTGGCCTCCGTAATGATGATAATGAAATTACTGGATTGTCATAAAAACCCACCTAGTTCACTAATGCCCTTTAGGAAAGGAAATCTGCTGCCCTTACCTCACTCAGCCTGTGCACTGAACGACCGAGTAATTTCAACTTCCATCTCAACTCATTATGCTCAGCCCTGTTTAATACTCCTGGAAACACAAGTCCAAATCCCACCATAGCAGCTAGTGGAATTTAAATTCAACTAACGAATAAATCTGGAATAATACTCTCAATAATGGTGAAACTATCGATTGTCGTAAAAACCCATCTGGTTCATTCATGTCCTTCAGGGAAGGAAATCTGCCGTCCTTACCTAGTCTGGCCTGCATGTGGTTCCAGACTCACAGCAATGAGGTTGACTCTTAACTGCCATCTGAAATGGCCTAGGAAGTGATCTAGTTTTATCAAAAATCTACAGAAAAGACAAAAAAGAATAAAATCGGACAGACCATCTGGCATTGACCTAGACACCGGAAACAACAAAGACAGCACCTGCCAAACCCAAAACCGCTACCATCTAGAAGCACAAGGGCAGTAGATGCATGGGAACACCACCACGTTAAAGTTCCCCTCCAAGCCACACACCATCCGTACTTGGAACTATATTGCTATCCCTTCACTGCCGCTGGGTCAAATTCCTGGAATTCTCCAACAGCACTGTGGGTGTATCTACACCACATGGACTGCTGAGGTTCAAGAAGGCAGCTCACCACCACCTTCTCAAGAGCAACTAGGGGAGTTGTACCAAAATTAGGAGAATTGCCCCACAGACTAGTCAAGCTATACAGTTCAGAGGGAGTGACCTGGGGAATCCGCTACATTGACTTTGGGGCCCATGAAGTCTCATGGCATCACGTTAAACAGAGTCATAATGGCACGGAAGTAGGCCATTAAGCCCATTGAGTCCATGCTAGCTCTCTGTAAAGTAATCCAGTCAGCCCCATTCCCCAGCTGTATCCCCATAACCACTCCCAAGTTTTCTCCCAAGTTCCTGCGCAATTTTCTTTTGAAATCATTGACCTCCACTGCCAGCACCTTCCTAGGCAGTGAGTTTCAGGACATTACCACTCGCTGCATAAAAAAGTTCTCCTTCTCATTCACCCCTGCGTCTCTTGCCCAAAACATTAAATCTGTGTCTCCTGGTCCTTATATCATCGCCTACTGGGAACAACTTTTCTTTGTCTACCTTATCTAAACCCATCATAAACATTTACAACTATATCAATCTCACCTTAATCTCCTTTGCTCCAAAGAGAATAACCCCAACTTTTCCAAATTAATCTTGTTGCTAAAAGCCTCCATCATTGTTTGTAAATCCCACCATGGCCTCGCCCTTATCTCTGTAACCTACGCAACACTCAACTGCACAACTCTGAGATATCCCTGCTTCTCTAATTCTGGCCTATTGTTCATCCCAGTTTTATTTGCTTCTCCATTGGTGTAGGTGCCTTCAGCTGCCTATGCCCCAATCTCTGGAATTCTTTCTCGATACTTCTCTCTCCCTTACTTTCCTCCTTTAAGACACTCCCTTAAAATCTGCCCCTTTGACCAAGCTTCAGGTCAATATCTGACCAAATATCTCCTTAAGTGGTTCGGTATTGTACTTTGTTTTACAGTGCTCCTGTGAAGCACCTTGGGATATTTCGTTATGTTATATATGGGGCACTCTATAAATGTAAGTTGTTGTGTTTTGATTTGCTCCACACAGCTGGGCTAAAAGTGCATTTGCAGAATCTTTTAATGAATCTTTATAGCGGAATGTGCTGTGAATGACTTATGTTTAATAGAAAAGAAGAAGGAAAACAAAAAGGAAGTTGAGGAGTTTATCCCAATTAAGGAGGAGCCAGTGAAGGAAGATGTGTTGAAGGGAGAGGACATCATGGCTCTGGCAATAAAACCAGAGGATCTGCAAACGGTACAGTGAGACATTTTATTTGTGCCGTTTTAGTTATGCGTGGTTGAAATGTGGAAATCAGTTTTATGGAGAAACCCAGGTGACGGGCCTTGGACCACTGAGCATGACTCCGTCAGGGTTAGGTATCAACCATGGCTGAGTGGGAGCACTCTTGCTTCTGAATCAGAAAGTTGAGTTCAAACCCTCCAGCAGAGACTTGAGCTCAAAATTCAGCTGACACACTCTGCACTACTGAAGGAGTGCTGCACTGTCGGCAGTGTCATCACTCACGTGGGACATTAAACTGAGGCCCCCCTGTCCTCTGAGGTATTTCAAACAGGGGAGCTCTCCTCAGTGCCCTGGCCAACAATTATCCCTCAACCAACATCACTAATAACAAATCTGCTCATTTATTCCACTGCCTATTTGTGGGATCTTGCTGTGCTCAAATTAGCTGCCATATTTTTTGCTATATTGTCACAATGACTACTTTCAAAAGTACTTCATTGGTTGTGAAGCTCTTTGGGATAGCCTGAGGTCCTGGAAAGTGTTTTATAAATGCAAATCCTTCCTTTGAGATTAAAATAATAGAAGGCATGATGAAGCAAATCAACAATTACAGATTACATTTGGTTCAAGCTTGTGGTTTAAAAGGCTGTAGGTTGTAGAAAGAAGGTGCGTCAGCACAAGTATCTCGCAATGTACTGCCACCAATGTGATTTAACTGAAGGCACTTTAGTCAGCCTTTCCCTCTAGCTGTGAGTTTACTGTTCTTGAAGAATCGATCTTCCATCTCCTATGAGTCAGAAGTTGCAGTTCTCCAAGGTGCTGACCATGTAGAGACCTTATACCCTTTAGGACTCTCATCATCCTAGATCATTAGCTCACACTGCCATTTATGGCTGCAAAATCTGGCTCCTTACTGCCCTTTTTTTGGTGTTGCGAGTACTGTTCTGGCTACAAAATGGCATCCATTACATGTGCACACACTTCTGGTACATGCTCTACTGAACACCATTTTGGTGAGGACACTAGCTTGTGCAGGGAGTGTAAGCCAGAAGTGTGCAGTGAAGACAAGTTGTGACATCAGACACAGTGTAACGCTGATTTGATGCAAGCCTCGCCATTTTGCAGTGTTCAGTACCATTCGCAACTCCTCAGATAACGAAGCATGAATTGGAAAACAGTTAGGCTTGTGCCGAGTAATATTTGTGCCACACAAGTGCTGGGCAATAACCATATCCAACAAGAGAGAATCTAACTATTTGCGCTTTAAGTGCAATGGCATTAACATTGCTGAATCCCCCAATATCAACATTCTGGAGTTACCATTGACCAGAAACTTAATGGACCAGCCATATAAATACAGTGGCTACAAGAGTAAGTCAGAGGCTGCAGAATTCTGCAGCAAGTGACTTCACTCCCCACAGCCTGTCGACCATCTACAAGGCACAAGGCACAAGTGTGATGGAACACTCTCCTCTTGCCTGGATAAGCACAGCTCCAAAAATACTCAAGAACTCAACACCATCCAGGGCAAAGCAGCCTTCTTGAACAGCACCCTATCTACCACCTTAAACATTCACTCCCTCCACCACCACACATGCACAATTGCAGCAGTGTGTATCATCTAAAAGATGCACTGCAGCAACCGACCAAGTTTACTTCCCTCAAACCCACAACCTCTACCACCTAGAATGTCAAGGGCAGCAGATGGATGGGAACACCACCACCTGCAAGCTCTCCCCACCAAGCCAAACACCATCCTGACTTAGAACTAAATTGCCATTCCTTCACTGTTGCCGGATCAAAGTCCTGGATTTTGCTCCATAAATCATTGCAAGTGTATCTTCACCACACCTTCTGCAGAGGTTCAAGAAGGTGAATCACCCACCACCTTCTCGAGGGCTATTAGTGATGGACAATAAATAGTGGCCTTGCCAGCAACATCACATTCCATAAGTGAATGAAAAAATAGAATCCACGAACAGCAATGAGATACATGACTGAATAATCTGTTTCAGAGATGTTGGTTGAATGATAAATATTGGCCAGGTGGATTATTTCCACTGCTCAGCCAACCAGGGTAAACTGAGGATTATCCTTAAAATAATGTAAGAGGAACTTAGAATAAATGTTTTACATTCTCAACTGCTTAATCTTTAGCTCTCCATTCACTGCAACATTTCAGCAGCTACCAATCTCCTTGATAATACCTTCACCTCCATCTTTAATGCCCTTGTCCCCATTAAAACCATTACTCTTTCTCACCCTGGTTGTTCCCTGACATGGCCCTCATCACTGCTCCCTGAGCTCCTAGAGCACAAACTTGAATATCTATGGCAGATTACTGACTTAACCATTCAACTGCAGTTCTGGCTGGACAATGTAAAGTACTATTGAATTCCACTATCCTCTGCCAAAACAGCTCACTATTCCAGATGATTATAGAATGCAAAGATGACCCATGGCTTCTGTTCTCCACCATAAGTCACCTTCTTAAACCCCTCCTACCTGTCTTTTCCACCCTCACCTCCAACAACGAGTTCAAGGATCTTGTGGACTTCTTTGTAACAAAGATTTAGACCATTCAGCTGCCTCTGCTCCTTCTCTCCCATGCCCAGGATACCCAGCAAAATTTCCACTGAGCCCTCCCCTGCCCTCTGCCTGAACTCATATTTTTCTTTAGTACCTTTCTTGCTTTTCCACATCCCCTCTCCGAGCTCATCTTGTCCAGAAGACCCACCCCCTGTTCCCTAGGTGCTATTCCCACTAAACAGCTGATCCATCAGATGATCCAACTCCCTTTCCTGACCCATATGTTAGCTGATATTGTTAATAGTTTCCTTTCCTCAAGTACTGTTTTCGTCTCCTTCAAATTTCATCATCACACGTCTCCTCAAATAACTCACCCTTTACCCCTCCGCCCCATCTGCAACCTCTCTCTCCTTTTCAAGATCCATGAACATGCTGTCAGCACCCAGATCTGTTCCCGGCCTTCACATCTTTCCCAGTACTCCATGGTTTAATCCTTCCAATCAGGTTTCTGCTCCTGTCACAGTATCAAAAAGGTCCTTACCAAAGTCACAAATGACACCCTGTGTGAATGTGACAAAAATACATTTTCCCTTCTCAACCCGTTTGCAGCCTTTGACAAGGTTGCCCACAGCATCCTTCTCCAACACCTGTACTCTAACATCCAGCCTGTAGGACTGCACTCACCTGGTTCCATTCTTATCTATACCATTGCAGCCAGAGAATCCCTTGCAAAGCTTCTCTTCCTCATCCTGCACTGTTATCTCTGGTTTCCTCCAGCAATCTCTCCTTGTTCCCCTCCTGTTTCTCATCTACATGTTAATTGTATAATTTAAAGTTAAGTATATATAGGGGAGAGCACTAATTAGATGATCACTTGAGCACATAGAAAGAGACACTTATTGACAATGGTGTGGGAGTAGAGTTAAGAGCTATACACTTGTAAAGTTTCACTCTGAGAATAAATCTAAAATTGAGGAAAGATTGGCTTCTGGTCTCCTACTTCAACTGGCTGTCCGGAGTTTAACAGTGCATGCTGCCCCTCGGCTACACCCATTCAAATGCAACCCAGCTGTACCTCACCATGACCGCAATGCACCCCTCCCCTCCGCTCTCTCTGATTGTCACAATATTTGTTCAACATCCAGAGCTGGATGAGCAGAAATTTCCTCCTAAATTTTGGGAAGATGGAAAGGTGATCTGAATTTTATGGGGCCCTTGAGAATGGGAAGGGAGGCAGTGAGCCCGAGGACTTGTGAAGGGACCTGCTGGACTGGAACCATTCTACCTGAGGGTCGGAAAGTTCCGAGGCGGCATTGCTGCTGTAACACTGCGGGAAGGCAATCAAGCTTATCAAACAGGTACTTTAAACTCATTTATGTACAGCAGTCAGCAATTTTATGCAGAATTTGGGATTTAACAAGTGGTGCATGGGGATTATGGGCCATCAAATCCCTGACTGGTTAAAGTTGGAGGCACTAAGGCAAGGCCTCAATTCGATGTCTGGAAGTCAGCCACAGTGAGATTGTGGGTTTCTTCATTCATCTTTGTCCTTACGCGGAAAAAAAGGGGAGAAAAGGGCATTGCCTGACTGTGGTGGCAGGCTTCGAAGAGGAGGACATTAGTCTGCTGGTGGACTCTCAGGACTCCCTTTTGGAGAAGAAGCAGTGCGGAGGGATGGAGGACCAGACACTGGAGACCCCACTGCAGCAGCAGCAAGAGGGCCAGCCTCTGGCAGTGCAAGCCACAGAAGGACATACAGGGCAGCAGGTGGCCATGCCAAGCAGGGCCTATCCATGGCCAAGAGTGTACTGGACTCACCTCAAGTACCTGCAGATGTCCAAGCGTCCGATTTCAGTGGATTCTTGGAAAATTTGAGTTCCACAGTTATGCCATGGGCATTGGGTGTTTGTCGAGGCTCATGGATCACAGCTCATTCTGCAGCATTGTGCATAAGGGTTCAGAGTTAGGCCTTCACATCTCCTCCCATCTATGCCTGCTGTGGATCTCCATTTGTCCAGTGGTGGACACATGAGCTCAAAGCCTCCTTACTCTCTTAGGTTGCTAGTCCAGTCTCGCCATCCACGATTGCCCAACCGCCCTGCAGCCCAGACAGTTCCAGGGCTTCCTCCTCTACCTGCATCAGTGACCTGATATCAGAGACGCCTGCACTGGTCTTGGACCTCTCTTTATTGTTGTGGGCCTGTTTCTCCTGCAGACAGAAGGAAGGACATTGTGAATTTCCACACAAAGACTACAACAGCACATAGATTGGTGGCACCCCTTGACTCCCAAATCCCTCCTCCAAACATCTGCTCATGAAGGATGTGAAGGAGGTTAGCAAAGATACATCTCAGTTGTCCAGATGCAGCCATGCATCACACTGCAGCTGGTGCTGCACTTCCTCTGCCAGCACCTGGTCGCTCATTCCCTCCCCATGTGGCATCCCATCCTGTGTTTTCACATGCAAGCCCCAACAAAGAGAGTGGGATATAGCACTTGCCCTGGAGGACTGGAGGAGATCATTTACACGTTTGTAGCACTGCACCCAAAATTGGGGATTGACTCCTCTGCTGCTGACCACCGCTGCTATCTCCGTCCCGGCTTCCTTGGTCAGGCAGGAGGGTCTCCTATTGCTGTCCCTTGGGAAGAGAAGCTCCCACCTTTCCCTTGCAGGCTGGAGAAAAACCTGCAGGGAGACATCACTGGGGTGGGGTCACCCAGTGTCGTCCCTCCTTACCCTCCTGATCATCTATATGACTGCCCGGTTGAACTGCAACCCTTGCATTGGATTCAGATCTGGTCAGCCACAGAGGCTGCTGAATTGAACACTGGTCAGCCCTTGGGTTTCCTGGATTTAGCACTAGTCAGGACTGAATGAAGGTCTGGCAGACCTTTAAAAAAGGTGCCAGCACCTGACTCCACATCAGGTGATACTGAGATCGAAGCCTCATGGACAGGCCCCATGCCTCCAGGTCATTAATTGACTGGCTGCCACATGATTGCAGTCAGTCGGCTGTGTTTCTCCCATGTGAGGATGGCATCCACTTCTGGGGCTGCAGCCGAGACCAATGCCACACATACTTAGTTTGGCCCATTGTCTTTGGGCCTCCCCACAAACTTTGTCCCCTTAGCCATCTTTTTCCCTGGAAAATTTCTGAGGCTAAACCACAATATTTGCAACCTTGGTGGTGTTTTTGACCCTATGATGAGCTTCCAACTACATATCCATGTGATAGGTAAGACCACCTTTTTCCACCTCCTTAACATTGTCAGAATGACCCCCCACCCAGCCCATCTGCTGCTTTTCTCTTCCTCAGAACACGACTATTCCAACAACCCCTGACTCACCTCCCCCTTGCATCATCCATAAACTTATCTTCTTTCAAAACTCTGCTGCCCATGTCCCACTCACACCAAATCCTGTTCAGCCATCGCTCTGCACTCACTGAAGTCCCCCATTCAGTTTTGAAATTCTCATCTTGTTTTCAAAACCCTCCATGGCCCCACCTCTCCCTATCTCTGTAATCTCCTCCAACCCAAGAACCCACCGATATATCTGTGCCCCTTTAATTCTGCTCTCTTGAGTCTCCTGATTTTAATCACTGCTGGTGGCTGTGCCTTCGGCTGACTAGAGCCCAAGATCTGGGATAACCTCCGTTGAACTTTTGCTCTCTCTACCTCTCTCCTCCTTTAAGATGCTCCTTAAAACTACCCCTTTGACCAAGCTATCTCCCGATGTGGCTCGATGTCAAAGTTTGGTTGGATAACATTCCTGTGAAGCACCTTGGGATGTTTTACTACATGAATGGCTAGTTGTTATTATAAAGACAGAAAATGAGGAAACACTGAGCAAGTCTGGCAGCATTTGTGAAGAGAGAAACAGTTAAAAACATAGCAAAATTTACAGCACTGAATGAGGCCATTTGATCCATCATGTCCATGCTTACTGAAAAAGAGCTGTCCAGCCTCATTCCACTGTGGCCTAACTGATGTTTTAACAGTTCTGCACAGCCTCCCTGTTCTTATAGTTCAGGTCTCAGCCAATAAAGAAAAGCATCTCATATGCCTTCTTGATCACCTTCTCTGCCTATCTTGCTACTTTCAGGGATCTGTAGACATACACTCCAAGGCCTTCTACACTGCTCAGTATCCTACCATTTATTTTGTATTCCTTGCCTTGTTAGTCCTCTCCAAATGCATTACCTCGCACTTCTCTGGATTGAATTCCACCTAGTATTTTTCTGCCCTCCTGACCAGTCCATTGATATCTTGCTGCATATTCTCATTGGCTGCAGCACCATTGGCAAGCCCATACTTTCAGCTGGTCTGGGCCCGAGATTCTGGAATTCCCTCCCTGACCTCTCCAGCTCTCTGCTTTTCTCCCCTCTTTTAAGATGTGCCTTAAAACCTACATCTGATCTCTTTTGGTCACCTTATGTGGTTCAGTGTCAAATTATATTTGATAACATCTTGAAATGTTTTACTACATTTAAGATGCTATAAAAATACAAGTTGTTGTTGTTTTCACACACAGGGTTATTAAAACTTGAAATGCTAGGAATAAGATTGACTTTCTGTTCGCTTTGGACCTAGATATTTTGTTTTATTGGGTGGTTAATGAGGCAGAGACTATTATATAAATAGCAGAAACCCACAAAACATTTGCAGTGCATTAGTATCTTTTTTGCAACAATACTTTCTTCAATCCCCATCCTTCCTATGCCATCTCTCTCACGCCATACCCATCCCATTCCTTTCATCCTTCTCACCCTATGCCCATCCTGTCATTTCTTTCTATCTCATCCCTTACCCTATTCCATACCTCCCATGCCGTTCCAGCCCCCATTTCATTCCCCACCCGCCATGCCTTTCCTCCCTCTCATGCCATTTACCCCCATCCCACTCCCATGTCATAACCCTCCCCCCCATCCCATGCTGTCCTCAGGCAGGTAAGTAGAGAGAGACAAAATCAGCCAGAGCATCCACACCTCATAACTAGCAAGAGAGCCTGGCTAAAAAGTGCAACTGTGTCCCATCCATAATGAATAGGACAGAACTGAGGCAAACAGCTTGTTAACACTATTGGTTCAGATTGATATATGAAGAAACCTACTTGGGTTAGCTGTGGGGATTGGGCAGTTATGGTACAAAACTGAAGAAGGTGAAGGAGAGAGTAGTGAAAAAAAAACACCATACCTGTTAAGTTGAAGTTAGCAAAAGACTGAATTGCCAGCCCATAAAAGATGGAAATCCATCCAGTTGACTAACTGCAGCAGTCAATTAATTAAATTTGTTTCCTCTTTGTGTCCCTGGTAGCTTCATGCTTCCCGGATGCCTTTAAAGGTAACTCCTGTCACTAGTAGAATGGTGATTCGAAAGCCAAAAAAGAAAGAAGTGATAGTGAAAAGGCTTATAGCTAAACCTGCTCCACCTGTGGATGAACTGAAAACTGTGGACTATTCAGGTTAGTAATCATTCATAAAACTGCACAAAGTAAGATCTCCTGCTCTTTCTCGATAGGATCCCTACTCCTTATTCAAAGACATTGTAATGGTGAATTGATTTAGTTTGTTAGAGGTGATATCTGGTGTGTATGTTACTGTATGTATCTGTTTGGGGGGGGTGGCGGGGGAGCGGGGAGTGTGTGTTTATCTGTTTGCATGTGTGTGTGTATCTGTATGTGGGGAGTGTATACATCTGTGCATGTGGGGAGTATGTATCTATGTCTGGCAAATGAGTGTATTTGTACGTGTGTGTATCTGTTTGAGTGTGGGGGAGGGTGTGTATATCTGTACGTGTGGGGAGAGTGTGTATATTATTGTTTGTGAGGGGAGTGTAGGGTCCAAATTAAAATGCAGTACCTCAAAGGTAATCATCTGTGGATTGTTGCCTGAGCCACATGCTAATTGGCAGAGTCAAGCAAATTAGAGAATGAAACATGTGGCTCAAAAAGCAGTGTAGGGAAAAGGCATTTCAATTCATGGGGCACCATGTACCAGTACTCAGGGAAGAGGGAGCTGTTCCTTTGGATTGGGCTCCACCTTAACCGGGCAGTGACCAGTGCCCTGACAAATCAGTATAACTAAGTATAACTATAATTTAAACTAAATTGGGGGCAGGCAGAGGCTCCGGATGAAGGGAGATTTAGAAATCCAAAGAGAAAAGTTGAGACAATAGAACAATGCAGCAAGGTGAGTAAAGACAAGAATAATGTAGAGGAAGGAACAGAGGGTTTAACGGTAATAGTGCATCAGTAAATAAGGTCCAAGCAGAAAATTGCAGTAATAAATTAAAATTAAAGACTCTTTATCTGGATGCAGGAAGCATCCACAATGGGATGGATGAACTAATGGCACAAGTAGAGATAAATGGTTTAAATATAATCACTATTACAAATACATGGTTACAAGATGACTAAGGCTGGGAAATAATAAATACACATTTCAAAAAGACAGGCAGAATGGAAAAGGAGGAGGGATTGCCCTGAAAGTAAGGAATGACATAAGGACAGTAATAATGAAGGATCTTGTCTCAGAAGATTAGGAAATAGAATAAGTTTGGGTGCAGATTAGGAATAGCAAGGGTTAGAAAATGCTGCTGGGAGTAGTTTATAGGCCCCCTAACAGTAGTTATACCATTGGACAGAGCATTAAACAAGAAATTATTGGAGCTTGTAACAAAGGCGATGTAATAATCCTGGGAGACTTTAACCTTCATATAGACTGAACCAATCAAATTTGCAAAGGTGATCTGGAAGATGAGTTGTAGAATGCTTTCATGACAGCTTTTTTGGTGGAACTAACGGTTGTTTGGGAAAATAGACTAAAAGGCATGGCAGTAAATAAACATTGGGAAACATTTAAAGAAACAATTCAAAATGTTCAATAAAATACATTTAATTGAAGAACAAAAACTCAGGAAGTAAGATACATCCGTGGCTTAATAAGGAGGTTAAGGATAGTATTAGATCAAAAAAAAGAGGCTTATATTGTTGCAAAGCATAGTAACAAGTCTGAGGATTGGGATGTTTTAGAAACCAGCAAAGGACCACCAAAAATTGGTAAACGGGGGGAAAAAATAGAATAAGAGTAAACTACCAGGAATATAAGAGATTGTAAAAGCTTTTACAGTTATATAAAAAGGAGAGTAGCCAAAATAAACTTCAGTCCCTTAGAGGCAGAGATAGGGGAAATTACCATGGGGAATGAGAAAATAAAAGAGACACTGAATAAGTATTTTGTATCTGTCTTCACAGTAGGGAGACACAGGTTACGTACCAGAAATGGAGAGTAACTCAGGGGCTAATAGTGAAGAACATAAGATAATTAGTATCAGCAGAGAAAAAGTACTGGAGAAACTTAAGGGACTAAAAGATGAGGAGAATGTTTTTTCTCTTAGGGCTAGTGAGCCCTGAAACTCTCTTCCTCAAAAGGCAGTGGAAGCAGAGTCTTTGAATATTTTTAAGGCAGAGCTAAATGGATTGTTGATAAGCGAGGGAATGAAGTGTTATCAGGCGTGGGTGGGAATGTGGAGTTGAGGTTACAATCAAATCAGCCAAGGTCTTATTGAATGGCTGAGCAGGCTCTAGGGGCCAAGTAGCCTACTCCTGCTCCTAATTCGTATGTAAAATCTGACAAATTTCCAAGATCTGATGGTCTACATCTAGGATTCTAGAAGAGATAACTGCAGAAATTATGGATGTGCTGGTTATGATTTTCCAAAACTCCCTAGATTTTATAACGGTCTGAGTAGATTGGAACTTAGCAAATGTAATACAGTTATTCTAGAAAGGAGGGAAAGAGAAATCAGGGAGCTACAGGCCAACTAGCCTGATGTCAGTCATCAGGAAAGTGCGTGAATCTATTATTAAGGAAGTCTTTGCAATGCATTAAAAAATTATAGTATGATCAGACAATATCAACATGGTTTTATGAAAGGGAAATTATGCTTGACAATTTTATTAGAGTTTTTTGATGATGTAACTAGTAGGGTAGTTAAAGGGAAACCGGTAATGTATATTTGGATTTTCAGAAGGCATTTGATAGGGGAATACAAAAAGGTTAATAAACAAGATATAGACTCATGGAGTTGGGTGATAGATTAGCATGGTTTGAGGATTGGTTAGTGGACAAGAAGTCACAGTGTGGGCCACAACATTGCATTTTTCTAGACACTTTTCTTGGACTCATCAAGCGACAAAGATAATGTCTGCGGTTTCCCTGGATGGCTGGAAACCACATTGGGTCTCTGGAAGGATGTCTTTGCTGATGGGTAGGAAGCAGTTCAGGAGGGTTGGATGAAAGTGTGCGTTTGTGATGGTGAACCCATGTTCGGTGCACTTGGTGAGGTGGCATTTGATTTCCCACTCTTCCTTTCCTGATGATGCCCTTCCAGACAGTGCAGTTGTGTCCAACTCTGACATTAAAATCTCCCAGAAGAATCAATTACTCTTATTTTGACAGAATCCAAATTGGTCCAGAGCAGCCAAATAAATACTGCAGTAACAAGAGCAGGTCAGAGGCTGGGAATGCTACGGCGAGTAACTCACTTCCTAACTCCCCAAAGATTGTAAACCATCTACAAGGCAGAAGTCAGGAGTGTGATGGAATACTCTCCACTTGCCTGGATGAGTGCAGCTCATCTGCACCCGAGAGTGCTGCTTTGTGTGCACAGAGTGTAAAGTGGGAGTTTAGTGAGTGAGGGAATTAGTGGAAGGAGGAGCTCCTTTCTTTTACCACCATTTTTAGCCTCCATTAGTAGATTTTTACTATGGTACAGGGGGAAAAAGCTGATTAGTGAGTAACTGATAGGTTATTCTATTTGTAATAAAAAGTTTATAAAGTTACATTATGGCAGGTCAGCTCGGCTGAGTGCAATGTACATCCTGCGGTATGTGGGAAGCCATGGATGCATCATGTGCATCAAATTGGCTGAGTTGGATTGGGAAAATACATTAAAAGGTATGACGGTGCAAAGGCAAAGGATAGTCTTTAAATAATTATTGCATAGTTTACAGCAATGAAACATTCCTCCAAGGCACAAAAAATCAAAAAGAAAAGTCAGTCAACCGTGGCTAACAAGGAAGTTAAGGATTGTATGAGATTAAAAGAAAAGGCCGATAAAGTTGCCAGGAATGGTAGTAAAACTGAGGATTGGGAGGTTTTTAGAATACAGCAAAGGAGGACCAAGAAACTGATGAAGAAAGGGAGAATAGGATATGAATGTAAAGTAGCAAAAAACATAAAAAACGGGCTGTAAAAGGTTCTGTAGGTACATAAAAAGGAAACATTTGGCTAAGACAAATGTGGGTCCATTACAGAGAGAGTCTGGGGAATTTATAATGGGGAATAGAGAAATGGCAGAGATGCTAAATGATTATTTTGTCTGTCTTCACTGAGGAAGATACAAGAAATCTCCCAGAATTAGAGATCCAAGGGACTAGGAAGAATGAGGAATTGAAGGATATTAGTATTAGTAAGAATATTGTATTGGAGAAATGAATGGAACTGAAGGCTGATAAGTCCCCAGGACCTAATATTCTACACCCCAGAGTGTTGAAAGAGCTAACTGTGAAGATAGTGGCTCTGTTGGTGATTATCTTCCAAAATTCTGTAGATTCTGGAATGGCTCCTACAGATTGGAAGGTGGCAAATGTCACCCCACTATTTAAGAAGGGAGGGAGAGAGAAAACGGGGAACCACAGACCTGTTAGCCTTACATCAATAGGAGGGAAAATGATAGAATCTATTATAAAGGATGTGATAAATGGACACTTGAATAATAATGATCTGATTGGGTATAGTCAACATGGATTTATGAATGGGAAATCATGTTTGATGAACCTGTTGGAGATTTTTGAGGATGTCACTAACACAATTGATAAGGGGGAGTCGGTGGATGTAGTATACTTGGATTTTCAGAAGGCTTTTGATAAAATCCCCCACAGGAGGTTGGTTAGCAAAATTAAAGCATATAGGATAGGAGGTAATGTACTGGCGTGGATTAAGGATTGGCTAACAGGCAGAAAACAGAGAGTAGGAATAAATGGGTCATTCTCGCGTTGGCAGACTGTGACTAGTGGGGTACCATAGGGATCAGTACTCGGGTCCCCAGCTGTTCACAATATATATCAATGATTTGGATGTGGGGACCAAATATAATATTTCCAAGTTCATGGATGACACAAAGTTGGCGGGAATGTGTGTTGTGAGGAAAATGTAAAGCAGCTTCAGGAGGATTTGGACAGACTTAGTGAGAGGGCGGATGGAAAATAATGTGGAAAAATGTGGAGTTGTCTACTTTGGTAGAAGGAACAGATGTGCAGATTATTTCTTAAATGAAAAGGGATTAGAAAAGTGTAGGTGTACAAAGGGACCTAGATGTCTTTGTCCATAAGTCACTGAAGGCTAACATGCAGGTGCAGCAGGCAATTAGGAAGACTAATAGAATGTTGGCCTTTATCACAAGAGGGTTTGAGTACAGGAGCAGCGAAGTCTTGCTTCAATTGTATAGACGCTTGGTTAGATCACACCTGGAGTACTGTGTGCAGTTTTGGTCCCCTTACCTCAGAAAGGATAATATTGCCATAGAGGGATTGCAACGAAGGTTCACCAGACTTGTTCCTGGGATGGCGGGACTGTCCTATGAAGAGAGATTGGGGAAACTGGGCCTGTATTCTCTAGAGTTGCGAAGAATGAGAGATGATATAATTGAAACCTACAAAATACTTAAAGGGATAGACAGGGTAGATGCGGGTAAGATGTTTCCCTGGTTGGGGAGTCTAGAACCAGGAAACACAATTTAAAAATAAGGGGGAAGCCACTTAGGACCGAGATGAGGAGAATTTTTTTTTACTCAGAGTTGTGAACCTTTGGAATTCTCTATCCCAGAGGGCCATGGAAGCTGAGTCATTGAGAGTGTTTAAAGTACAGATTGACAGATTTCTAAATAACAATGATGTATACAGATATGGGGATAGTGCATTTAAGTGGATGATCAGCCATGATTGTATTGAATGATGGAGCAGCCTCGACAGGTTGAATGGCCTACTCTGCTCTAATTTCCTATGTTCCAACAACGCTCAAGAAGCTTGACACCATCCAGGACAAAGCAAGCCCACCTGATTGGCACCACCTTCAACATTCACTCCTTCCACCACCGATGCACAGTGGCGGCAGTGTGTACCAACTACAAGATGCACTACAGCAACTCACCATGGCTTCTTCGACAGCACCTTCCAAACCCACGACTTCTACTACCTGGAAGGACAAGGGCAGGAAATGCATGGGAACACCACCACCTGCAAGTTCCCCTTCAAGCCACACACCATCCTGACTTGGAAATATATCACCGTTCCTTCACTGTCACTGGGTCAAAACCCTGGAACTCCCTCCCTAACAGTACTGTGGGTGTACCTACACCACATGGACTGGAGAAGTTCAAGAAGACAGATCACCATCACCTTCTCAAGGGTAACTAGGGATGGGCAATAAATGCTGACCTTGCCAGTGGTGCACGCATCCTGTGAACGAATAAAAACAATACTAGCACTGAGAAATGAAACACTTTCCATATAAGGTAACCAGGTTCTTTCATTTTTATTCTTTACCTCCCAGGCACTTTATCAACTTAAGCAGTGACTGTAGTGGAAGTGCAGAAATTGTCCAGATCACTCCCCTGCCCTGGAGCTTTAGGTAGCCCACCTGCCAGGATTGAGCAGACAGCAGGGGAACCTAGCAAAAGTCAGCAAAGTCCCTCTCATGTATGTCGAGTCCCAATGACAAATTGAGACCTGGTTGCAATTTGTACTTGGCGGCCTGAGCAGGGAGTAATAGTGAACTTTCCATCAATCCAATTCAGTGAACAAGCCAATGAGACAAAGGTAAAAACAGATACAATTTCAAAAGCAAAATACAGCAGATACTGGAAATTGAAAGTAAAAACAGAAAATGCTGGAAATAAGCAGCAACGGCAGCAAGAGAAACAGTTAATGTTTCAGGCCATTGACGTTTCATCCAAACTGAGAAAATTTAGAAATTTAATAGTTGGAGGGACAAAGAGAAACATTAAAGGTCTGTGATAGGCTGGAAGACAGGAGCATTTAAATGAAAAAAAAATTGGTGGTGGGTGGCCAAAGGGAGTGGGAATGGAACAAGTACAGAAACAAAAGCTGAGTCTGCAGGAAGTGTGAATGGCAGAATGTTGAATAACTGCCATCTGAAAGCAATAAAAAGGCAAGAACAAGATTAAACCTGAAACTTGCAAAGAAGAAGAAAACAAAATGGGGCCGGAGGTTACGGTCTGAAATTGTTGAATTCAATGTTGTGCCCAGTCAAAAGATGAGGCTCCATTTCTCAAACTTATGTTGAGCTTTGTTGGAACACTGCAGCATGCTGAACTCAGAAAGAGCAGAGTGCGAGCCAGGTAGGGAATTAAAATGACGGACTGGAAGCTTAGAGTCACGCTTGCGGACTGAACTGAGATGTTCCACAAAGCGGTCACCCAACCTGTGTTTGGTCTCCCCAGTGTAGACCACACCGCATTGAAAGAAGCGAATACAGTATACTAAATTGAAAGAAGTACACTTTTTTTTAAAATGGTATACTTTCATTGTGGGACTTGGAGGAGGAGATTAATTGGTCATGTATCTCATTGTGTCTGTGGGACCTACTGGTTCAGAAATTGGCTGCTACCCTTTGCCAAATTACACCAGAGACTACACTTCAAAAAGGTAATAGATTTGCTGTGAAGTGCTTTGCAAAGCTTGAGAACATGGAAAGTGCTGAACAATTATATTTCTTATTTCTTTCTTCTCACAAATGACCCAACCATGCAACATCTTTAACAACACAAGTTAATGACTGTCTGTTTGTCACTCCCCATCTCCAGCGAGTGGCAGGCTGATGACCCACTCCTGGGCCTTTGCATGTGCCACTCTGAAACCAGCAAGGTTATTGACTGCCATCTGGAAAGACCCAGCTTCAGTTTCCTACCTGAGCTCATTCTGCCAGTTTGGGGCACCCCAGGGCTAGGCCACGGAAGATTATCCAGGCCTGAACTCCTGATTCTTGTCCACTGAGTGCTGCAGGGTGTCAGGTCAGGATACGATTGGGTGGGGCTGTGAAGCTTCATGTGGGTGAACCGTTTGTCAAAATTCACTGTTAGCACACATATAATTCTTGATGCTGATGGAAAAGTATTCCAACGTGGAAAAAAATTGGCAAGCAAATAAAAGTAACAGAGCTTGTTTAGCCCTCTTATTTCCCTTGTAGGAAAGTAGCCCTTTACACAATGTCTGGCAATGTGATGGTGAATGGTACCTCAGGGTGTGAGCATATTAAATACTGTACAATTTACATTGGACTCCAGAGCTTTCCTCCAGATAATAACTACCAACACTCAACTGTTAGTAGTGACGTTTGTAACCATGTCTTAACCCTACAGGTCCTGGGGGCCCTCGCTTCGACACAAAGGGGAGAGTTCTGCCCCACAGCATCCTTGGAAGCTTGGCAGATTTTAAGCAGGAATTACTTGCAAATGGACTTTCTGAGGTAGAGTACAAGCATATAATAAACCTCCTGATATCAGCTGAGACATGGAGGACAGAATAGGAAATGTGGAATATTGTTTATATTCCCCAAATTGGCTCATTTGATAGATCTCGAGGCCCCTGATGAGTGAGGCAGTTCTAAAAGTTAGGCATAAACTTCAACTCCATGCCTCCCCAATTACTTGCTGTACCTGCAATCTTTTTGTTATTCACCCAGAACCCTCTGTACCCTGCATTATTAAAGCACAAGAATGGACACATTTCCAATTGAAGCAATTTGTATTCGCATTAAGTACCCCTGAGTCAGGTATGGCACAGTTTAGACACTGAGTGAAGCACCCACTGCACTGTCCCCAAACACTCTCAGGGCAGGTACAGGACAGGCTAAACACAGAATAAAGCTCCCTCTACACAGTCGCATCAAACACTCACAGGACAGGTACAGCATGGTTAAATACAGAATAAAGTTCCCTCTACACTGCCCATCAAATACTCCCAGGGCAGACATTAGACAGGTCAGATGCAAAGTAAAACTCCATGTACCTTGTCAAAACAATATGCCTGTACGACAACCAGGTTTTATCGCCCATCCCTAATTGCCTGTATCCACTTAACTTACTATTTCCTATGTTATTCAGATGGCCAATGCAATATTCGAACACCATCCTACTGAAGCCAGGACCCAGGAGTTGCAGGTATATGAAAAAAAGCCCGAAGGCATTATTTATGCCAAATCACAAAATCAGGATCATGCCTTGGTGAACTGGCAGTGGCACATGGCAGAGAGGAAGAGAGCACAGCAACTGATCTCAAGTGAGTGGGACTTAATAAAGCTAATTACAGAGATCGATGTCCTGCTTTACAAGCTAAGAAATACACATTTTCAACCTTTTCTCTGCACCCTCTCCAAGGCCTTGACATCTGCTGCCCAGAATTGTACGCAATACTCTGGCTGAGCCCTAATAAGTAATTTGTTATGATATAGCATGACTTCCTTGTTTTGTATTCAGTGCCCCTATTTGCGAAGCCAAGTAATCCCATATATTTTCTTAACCACCTTAACAACTTACCCTAACACCTTAAAAGATTTGTGAATATGCAGCCCTTTGCTGATCATCACTACCCTCTACCTCCTATGTTTTAGCCAATTTCATACCCAAATTATCGTTGTTCATTTAATCCCACGTGCTCCTATTTCCCAAATAAATCCGTTATGTGATACTTTACCAAATGCCTTTTGAAAATCCATGTACACAACATCTACTGCACTACCTTCATCAACCCAATCTGTTACTTCAACTCAGTCAGGTTATTCAGGCATGATTTGCTGA
This sequence comes from Cetorhinus maximus, assembly GCF_964194155.1. Taxonomy (NCBI): domain Eukaryota; kingdom Metazoa; phylum Chordata; class Chondrichthyes; order Lamniformes; family Cetorhinidae; genus Cetorhinus; species Cetorhinus maximus. Next base: position 1,396,590 of record NC_135902.1, on the reverse strand, counting down.
AATCTGTGCTGCCTATCCCTTATTAACCTATGCTTCCCCAAGTGAAGATCATTTTGTTCTTGACAGTGACCTCTAGTAATTTTTCCACTAATGATGTTTGGTTGCTGACCTGTAGTTCCTGGGTTTATCCCTGTCCCTTTTTTGAATAGGTTTGTAATGTTTGAAATCCTCCAGTCTCTGAGACCAGTTATGAAATTGATTCAGTAACACTTGTAATTTGTGTCAGAATAATTTTGTGGGTTGTCATAAAATTGGTCCATTAATGTCCTTTGATGAAGTGAACCTGTCACTCTGAGCTGTCTGGACTGGACGTGATTCTTAATATCCTCTGAAGTTGTAAAAACTAAAGATCAGAAGTGAGTTGTGACACTTACTACCACCTCAGCAGCTGCATAAGCCCATGGGAAATAAATCTCAAGCATTGATTATGATCCATCCAAGGATTCTTGAGGAAATAAAGGAGAAAATTGCAGGAACTCTGGCACTGAGTGAATATTGGAGAGGTACCAAGGAGCTGGAGAATTCAGATGTTACTCCTATTTTTCTTAAAAGATAGAAGAAGTGTTCCAGTGAGTTTGACATTTATTTTGGGAAAAGTTATGGGAACAGTCATTAAAGATAAGATGTGGATATAAATTAAGTTCTAAAAATTAATCGATATGGGTTCACGAAAAGGAGGTCTTGTCAATCTAACCTACTGGTTTTCTTTGAGGTTATGTCAAAGGAGTTTGATAAGAATGACAACAACAATTTGTAATCATATAGCACCATTAATGGAGGAAATGATCCAAAGCATTTCATAGAGGTGTGATCAGCCAAAAATTGATGCCAAGTCAAAGAAGATGTTAGGAGGGTGACTAAAAGTTTGGTCAAAGTTTAAAGAGAGTCATAAAGGAGGAGAGTGCAATGGAGAGGTTTAGGCAAAGGAAACGTCCGGGGCCACATCAGTAGGAAGAAGCACTGAGGGTGGCAAGGGCACAGAATGTAGTCTGGGTGGGGGACTTCAAGGACAATCACCAGAAGTGGTTTGATAGCACCACTACTGACCAGGCTGACCGAGTTGTAAAGGACATAACTATTAGACTGGGTCTGCAGCAGGAGGCGAGAATGGCCAGCTTGAGGTTTGTTAGTGCCCCAAGAAAATTGAATTTCAACGTCCTGAAGACTTTTTGCCATTTTCATAGTTACAAAAAAGCTACATATATAGCAATAAATGATTTATTACAGATAAATTTTTTAAAATGCAACAGACATTCAAATATGTACGTTATCCTTACTGAAACTTTAAGATCTTTACAATTTAAAAAAATTTTTTCCTGATAAACTCGAAGAAAGGAAAAAGAGAACTTAAGTTATTGCCTTGTACAAGCTTGATCATTTTTTTACAGGCATTTCTGAACTGGCAAAAACAGGAGAGAAAAACAATGAAAATGCTACCCACAGCAGAGCATTTTTTCAGCCAGTTTTACTGTGCAATAAAGGATAGGCATTTACTATTTGTAAGAATAGAATCCTTGTATAGTAAAGAAAAAAATGGTGGTTTATCATAAAATATAGATTGTGAAAATAGCTACCTGGCCTGCATAACCACTAACACCACTAGCTTTAGCATTTTGTGGCCAGCAGCAACAATACTAACTATATACAAATTCCTCTTACCTTATATAAATATTGTAGATAATTGTTCTTCACAAGCACCAGATGTGCTGTTGGTGGTGGTTAGAGAGGTGGAACAGCAGGCAGTCAGCAAAACTGTGAATGTGCCTGCCGCCAGCCAGCCGAACGTTGTTGTGTTACATACTGGCAGTCACCTACAACTGAGTTGCATGGGGACAGCTCGCACTTCCCCACACTCACCTACACCAAGTCACATGACAGGTTAAGGTGACCTTAAGTGTATTATTGGCAAATATGAAGTTAAGTAATACTAATTAAGATTGTAATGCAGTATCATGTACCTTAAATAATTCCATTTTACATTTATTCATTTTTTTAAATTCATTTTTTGTTCCTCTTTTTCCATTTTTTGGCACCCCTCAGCACATTGCGTCCCGGGCGAGCACCCTATTAGTCAGGCCTTGAGCCAGCCATGGTGATGAGGGAACCGACAAGCGGGAAAAACATATTTGACCTCGTCCTCACCAATCTGCCAGTTGCAGGTGCACCTGTCCATGACAGTATTGGTAGGAGTGACCACGGCATAGTCCTTGTGGAGACAAAGTTCTGTCTTCATTTTGAAGATACCCTCCATCATGTTGTGTGGCACTATGCTAAATAGGATAGATTTTGACCAGATCTGGCAACTCAATTTGGACATCCATGAGGCACTGTGGGCCATCATCAGCAGCAGAATGGTATTCAACCATATTCTGTAACCTCATGGAGTGGCATATCCCCCACTCTAGCATTACCATTAAACTGGGGGATCAACCCTGGCTAAATGAAGAGTACAGGAGGGCATGTCAGGAGCAGCACCAGACATATCTAAAACTGAGGTGTCAATCTGGTGAAGTTACAACACAGGACTACTTGTGCACCAAACAGCAGAAGCAGAATGCAACAGACAGAGCTAAGCGATCTCACAACCATCTGATCTGATCTAAGCTCTGCTATCCTACCTCATCCAGTTCTGAATCGTGGTGGACAATTAAACAATTAATCGGAGAAGGAGGTTCCACAAATATCCCCATCCTCAACGATGGGGGAGCCCAGCACATTAGTGTAAAAAACATAGCTGAAGCATTTGCAACAATCTTCAGCCAGAAGTGCCGAGTGGATGATCTATCATGGCCTCCCCCGGAGGTCCCCAGCTTCACAGATGCCAGTCTTCAGCCAATTTGATTCACTCCACGTGATATCAAGAAACAGCTGAAGGCACTAGAAACTGCAAAGGCTACGGGCCCTGACAATATTCCAGCAATAGTACTGCAGATTTGTGCTCCAGAACTAGCTGCACCCCTAGCCAAGCTGTTCCAGTACAGCTACAACACTGGCAACTACCGGCTATGTGGAAAATTGCCCAAGTATGTCCTGTCCACAAAGGCCACGGCAACAGCAACCTGGCCAATTACCACCCCATCAGTCTACTCTTGATCATCAGTAAAGTGATGGAAGGTGTCATCAACAGTGCTATCAAGCGGCACTTGCTTAGCAATAACCTGCTCACTGATGCCCAGTTTGGGTTCCGCCAGAACCACTCAGCCCCTGACCTCATTACAGCCTTGATCCAAACATGGACATAAGAGCCGAACTCAAGGGATGGGGTGAGAGTGATGGCCCTTGGCATCAAGACAGCATATGACTGAGTGTGGCACCAAGGAGCCTTAGCAAAACTGAGGTTAATGGGAATCAGTGAGAAAACTCTCCACTGATTGGAGTCATACCTAGCACAATTGAAGATGGTTGTGGTTGTTGGTGGTCAATCATCTCCTGGGACACCGCTGCAGGAGTTCCTCAGGGTACTGTCCTAGGCCCAAACATCTTCAGCTGCTTGATCAATGATCTTCCTTCCATTAGAAGTGGGGATGTTTGCTGATGATTACACAAGGTTCAGCTCCATTTGCAACTCCTCAGATACTGAAGCACAGACCATACCCATCAGCCCATGCTTGCAAAACTCAAAACATAGGGTGGAATCATCCCAGATTAGCATGAAGTGCAGTAGCAGGCAGGAAAAATGACGTTTTACCCGTCAGCCGCAATGGCAGCTTTTCACGCCGTATTGTCCTAAACCCGCCGCATTAATTGTGCATTCCCAGGATACACGGCGTTTCGATGGCAGACAGACTCCGATTCGCCTGCCACACCATCACCTTGCTGATTGATCACGCCAGGCACCACATAAGTACAGTCGTTGCTCAGTACTTCCAGCCCAGGACAGCAGCAAAGAAGACATGGCCCCGAAAGGCAAGAAGATTGCAGCCCTCAGGTGCCTTTTGGACACCGTGGACATCCCCACTATGTGTCCTTTACCCCTGCTCTGGCCGCAGGAGGGGCAGCAACATTACCACTCTGGCTTGGTAGGCGGTGGCAGTGGTGATCAGCGCCAATGCTGCATAGAAGAGGTTGGCTATCCAATGCAGAAAGAGGATGAATGATCTCATCTGTGCAGCCAGGGTAAGGCAACTATCTCATCACTCTAAAATCACACGCTTAAGCCCATCACACATTCACTGGCATCTCACTCACTGCCAGCTCAAGGGACATCACCACCCATTCTCACACACATACCCTCACATGTCCATCTGGCTTCATCTCCTCTGGAGACTGCCTCCTCAGCCTTCACCATCTTGAGGCCACTTGCACAGATCAACATGTGCCCCCGCACATACCCTGGGATACCCTCCTTCCCCAGTACAGCCCTTGCCCTGCAACCGTTGAAAAGCCACCCATATATAGCTAATCTGGTAGGTAGAGACCTGCCCATGAGCCCCCTTAAAAGTGATGTGGTGCTGCCTGTGAAGCCTGGCACTGATGACTGCGAGTGCTGACTGAAGCAAGGTAGACAAACAAGCCTTGAAGTCCTGAGTGAAGTGCAGCCCACCAAGTGCATGCCTTATATATGCTGTTGTGAAACATGTCGGCATGTTTTTCTGCCAACGTGGGCGGACGATCCAGCAGGGTGACAATGTGTCCGGCGGGCTGGGCTTATAATGATATGCTGATTTATTACAATGAGGTTCCTGACATCCGATTGCAGGGAACACAGCCTGCCATCGACGGGTTGAGCGGATGATTGCAAACTGGTTTCACGATGTCGTGAAACCGATTTTTGGCCTTCTCGCTATATTGTCCGCTCACGCCACCGAAAGCGCCTGATGCCAGCGGGCACGGAAAATTCCAGCCATACTGTCCGACATTAGATGTGATTCCACGATTGGTCAACATTTGCTAAACAATCCTAAGTGTGCTAAGAATTGACAACCAATTTAAGATTATCAGTCAGGCTGGCAGTGTGGCTCACTTATACATGCTAGAATCTGCATATGTTAATACACAGGGCCCTGCCCTTTGCAGACAGAAAAAACATATACACACATTGCGTCTTTTTCAACTAAACAAAATAGGCAACAATCATTGCCTGGTTCATTCCCAGGTCAATGCCTTGGCTAATCAAAATTAAACTGGTTTGAATTTAAAGCTTGGCAGTTAACTGTCAGTTATCAGTTTACTGGGGCATTCTTCATGTCAACGCCTCTGCCAATCAGTCTTCTTGCCAACCAATCAACACTCTCTTCTCAAGCGGTATAAATTGTTGTTCCCTTTACAATTTGGTATTCTTGTGAATTGTCCTGAAGCGCACAGGATGAAAAGCTTTGACAACATATGTTTTTTTTTCAGCAATACTCAAGTTCTTTACTACCAAACAACTGTTTACATTTTTACTCTTTCTCCTTGCCAAAAAAACCTTCTGAATAATCTTAGAACTTGGTTATTCTCTGTTTAGATCTCCTGGACAAGCCAGTTGAAGACCTGGTGATGAATCAATGTGAGAATATTGGACAGGCAAGACAGCAGGCTAACCTCATCGATCAGACCATGGCAGCTCTGGGTCCTGGGAAGGTCAGCAAAGGTTCCCCTCCCTTTCATTCCAAATATTCTGTACCTAGTTATAGGGGTTTACTCCCTCCTGTGCCTCACTCTAGTGGTTCACTCCCTCCTGTTCTTGGCTATGAAGGTTCATCCCCTCCTGTTCCTGGCTCTGGGGTTTCACTTCTTCCTGTTCTTAGCTCTGGGGGTTAACTGTCTCCTGTAACAGGCTCTGGGGATTCACTCCCTCCTGTTCTTGGCTATGGGAGTTTCCTCCCTCCTGTGATGGGCTCTGGGGGTTCACTCCCTCCTGGCTCTTGGCTCTGGATGTTCACTCCCTCCTGGCTCCTGGCTCTAGGGGTTCACTTCCTCCTGTTCCTGCCTCTGGGAGTTCCCTCCCTCCTGTGATGGGCTCTGGGGGTTCACTCCCTCCTGGCTCTTGGCTCTGGGGGTTCACTTCCTCCTGTTCCTGCCTCTGGGAGTTCACTCCCTCCTGTGATGGGCTCAAGCTCCATGGCTGGATTGCAGAAAGTTGTTGACCCAGGTTATTATGTGCTGTGACTCAAATGGACAGAAAGATGCTACCTTGTTCCCTTTTGATTATTTCAGGGTTTCCACGTAGGGAGTGAGTTTTGGGCCCTACCATCAATGATTGGAGATGAATTAAGTGGAGTGGCGTCAACACTAACACAGACAGAACGCGGATTCCCACCACCCATTGTTCACAGCGGGAAACCTCAGACAATCAAACAGGAGACAGGTACTTCCACAACTTTCCTGAACAGAAGTGTGTTTGCTGTGATTGGGAAACTTAACTTCCAAGTTTCAGGAACTTAACTGATGAAGAAAAGGTTCAGTAGGTTTGGTTTGATTTCCTTAGAAAAGTAGAGATGATTGAGGTTAGAAAAATGAAGTTTGCAGCATTATGAAGGGCATTAACAGTCTGATATAAATGGCTGCAACTCAGTCTCAGTTTCCCCACAAACATTCCCAGGTTTTTTTGTGTTGGTGGGCCAGTAAACACTAACCCTATCCTGGTCTTGTCAAACCCGAATTCTCTCTGGTCTTACACGGTGAATGTCAGGACCCAATATATGCACATTCCGTCAGTGACATTTATGCACTGCAGGAGCATCACCAAAGTGAGGTGTATGTCTATCCCAGAGCCCCATTTACCATAGGAAAAGAAGGGAGGTTTTGGATTCCAGTTTGTTTTAATGAGATCAGATTGTCTTGTGGCCACAGCTGTACATGGGAAAGATACAACACCCGTTGCTGCCTTTGTTTCTTGTCATTTTTGAACAAGCACTTATACCTTCTTATGAGGTGATACTTAACTTTTTCTCTGAACTGGGATACTGAAGGAGGCTATAGGAAATTGATTGCTGTCCTGCATGGTGGGTACTGTCCTCCCCCCGATTTCTCAAATAGAAAAGGAAATGTGCAGATGGCACGATATGCAATATTTGACACAGCAACCGCCGCCTTTACCTCAGTCATGTTTAATAGATTATGTTAACGCTGTCAGTGTTTGAATTCTGTTTCATTGAATTTGCTTCCAATTTCCACCCTAGTTTCACTTTCATCTGGTCCATCTCTGACTCTTTTGTTCCTTGACTTCACTGTCTCCATTTCTGGGAAAGGCTATCAACTAATATTCTCTGCAAGCCCATGGACTCTCACAACCACCTTGACTACACTTCCTCACACCCCGCCTCCTGTAAGGATTCCATTTCATTCTCCAAGTTTCTCTGTCTCATTCACATCTATTCAGATGATTCAATGTTCCACACCAGTGCCTCCTATGTGTCTTCCTTTTTCCTTAACCGAGGATTCCCACCCAGCTTAGTTGACAGGGCTCTCCACCATGTCTGATCCACTTCACACTCTTCTGTTCTTCACCCCTTCCCTCCCGCCCAGAAAAATGATAGGGCTCCCCTTGTCCTCACCTTCCACCCACTAGCTTCCATTTTCAACGGATCATCCCCCAACATTTCTGCCAGCTCCAGCATTTTGCCACCATCAAACGCATCTTCCCCTGCTCTCCCCTTTCAACATTCCAAAGGAAATGTTTCCTCCGTGACCCCCTGCCCTACTCCTCAGTCACGCCCAACACCCCCTCCCTTTCCTATGGCACCTTTCAATGCAAGCACAAGAGATACAACATCTTCCTTTTTCCTTAACTGAGCCTTTTACCTCTTCCTTTCTCAGCGTCCATAACCCCAAACAATGGGAAAATGTGAAACAATGATTTACGTCACCTGCTTTCAATGTGGTATACTGTATTCGCTACTCATGGTGTGGTCTCTTTCACACTGGGGAGACCAAATGCAGACTGAGCGACCACTTTGCAGAAGGCCTCCATTCAGTCCACAAGCACAGCCCTGAGCGTCCTGTCATGTGTTATTTGAATTCTGCACCTTCCTTCCTGCTCTGACCTTTCTTTTTTTTCCTGTTTTTTTTTCTATTTTTTTCTTTTTTTTTGTTTTATTGAGAAAGAAAGGAAAAGACAGGTAGGAGGAAGAAGAAAAAGGAAAGAGAAAAAAATCCCCTCCCCAAACCCCCAGAAAATAAATAATAAAATCAACAACAGTCATAGGTCAGATAAAGTTTCACCTGATATAAAATATACAACCTAATTAAGGTCAGCTATATGAAAGTAGAGAGCTGTAGTTCCTCAAAGTAATCTAAGAAAGGCTACATAAAAGCTATTTAAATGCCAACAGTGGAGCCTCTTATAGTGTACTTTATTTTCTCAAGTTTAAGATTCTGCATAAGATCACGTATCCAACTAGTAAAAGAGGGTGGGGCAGACTGTTTCCAGTTTAATAGAATAACGTGTCTAGCCAATAATGTTAAAAAGGCAAGTGCATCAGTTTGAATTTTGGTTAGAGGGATGCCATTTGGTTCCACTCCAAAGAGTGCTATAATAGGAGAAGGTTCAATGTTGCTACTAAAAATATGAAAGTGATCTAAAATCTTTTGTCCAAAACAAAGCCAATTTAAGACACGACCAGAACATATGAATTAGGGAGGCTGGGGCAGAATGATATTTATCACAGGCTGCATCAAAATTTGGATAAATCTTACATAATTTCACCTTGGATAATGGGATACAATGTAAGATTTTAAATTGTAGCAGCCCATGTTTTGCACATACAGATGAGGAATGTACATGAAAGAATAGACTTTCCAGTTATCTTCTGATAAGTCTGAGTCAAAATCTTGCTCCCAAAGACTTAAGGTAGAAAGCGAAGGGCAGTGTAGTGAAAAAACTAGAGAATACAATTTGGAATGAACCCCTAAAAAAAGGATTTAATTCTAACATAATATCTATCAGTGATTTAGGAGCAATAAAGGAAATCTTTTTGCACGCAAAATCTCTGATTTGTAAATAGCAAAAGAAGTGTGTGTGGGGGCAGATGGTATTTCTGAAAAAGAGAGTTAAAAGAAGCAAACATCTCATCAATGTATAAGTTAGCAAGGGTTTTGATGCCTCTCGTGTGCCAGACTTGAAAGGCAGAATCTCCTAATGAAGGCGGAAATAAATGGTTTGCATTAAAAGGGCTGTATAAAGAAAGAGATTGCATCCCAAAGTGTGTTCTGAACTGGGTCCAAATCTTAAGTGACTGTCTAACAATAGGGTTTGAAGAAAAGTGACTGGTTAAGAAAGGAATGGAGGAGCACAACAGAGCAGGCAGAGAGGTGGATTGACAGGAGTCAATTGTCCAATTGCACCCACACTAAACTAACCGAGTCCAAATGAAGCCAAAAAGAAATATTACGGATATTAGCAGACCAATAATAAAACTGAAAATTTGGCAGTGCCAAACCACCTAAATGCTTACGACTTTGTAGAAAAACTTTACGAATTCTGGGTGTTTTCTTATTCCAAATAAAGGAAGAAATTAATTGGTCTATTGCAACAAAAAACCGCTTGGGAATAAACAATGGAATGCCTGAAGAAAGTATAGAACTTTTGGCAAAATATTCACCTTTACAGAATTTATACGACCAACTAAAGAAAGGGGTAAGCTAGATCAACGTGTTAAGTCCTGCTTTGTACTTTCCAACAAAGAGTCAAAGTTGAGCTTAAAAAGGTCTCCAAGGGATTGAGTAACTAAAATTCCTAAATATTTAAAACTGTTTACTGAGACCCTGAAGGGGAGGGAAAAAAGAAGGTAACTCTTGGCAATAGAGTTAATAGGAAAAATTTCACTCTTTTGCAAATTAACTTTAAAACCTGAAATATGACCAAATCGCTCAAGAATAGAGAAAATATGTGGGAGAGATGAGGCCGGATCAGATATATAAAGAAGCAGGTCATCAGCGTACAGGGAGTGTTTCTGCTCAACTCCAGTCCGTATAACACAGGTCCGCAGTGAAACTGCCAGGGACTCAATAGCAATAGTGAAAAGTAGGGGGGGAAACAGGATAGCCCTGTCTAGCACTTCGATGGAGGTCAAAAAGTTTAGAGTGGCTATTATTTGTACGTACTGAAGGAATACAGAAAACTATTCCCAATAGTTTTATCCATTTTATAAAAATGGGTACAAATCCAAATTTTTGAAGAGTGAAGAAAAGGTAGTCCCATTCCACTCTATCAAAAGCTGTCTCTGCATCTGTCTCTGCATCCATAGTTATAAGAACTTCAGGGAGAGAAAATCCATCAGCCCTTTGCATGAGTTTACTTCTTACTTTGCATGAGTTTAATTGCCTTTAGTTTTTCATCTTGGGAAAGGGGGTACTTCTAACACATTCATAGATTCAGACGTTAGAGATGGGATGTCCATATTATCAAAAAAATTGTGAAAAAAACCAGGATCTGAAAGGGAGTCTGAGGTATAAAGAGTGAAATAAAAAAGTTTGAATTGATCATTGATCTCCTGATGCTCGGTGATGATTGACCCTGTTGGAGTGGTGATTTCAGTAATAAGCTGGGAGGAAGCAGACGGGTGAAGCTGGTGAGCCAGGAACTTACCGCTTCTTTCACCACGCTCATAAAATGTACCACATGATCAAAGTATAAGCTTCTCTGTTAGTTTAATGGAAACAAGATCAAATTCAGTCTGTAGAACCAGACGCTGTTTGTATAATACTGGGGTAGGTGCAGTAGCATACTGCTGGCCCACAAAGAGAATTTGGTCAATCAATTGGGACAATTTTGAGGTATTGTGGTTAAGTTGAGCAGTATATAAAATCATCTGTCCACATAGATAAGCCTTCATAGTCCCTCAGACAATAGTAAAGGAAATATCTGGAGTAGCGTTAAGTGCTATAAAAGTATCTATTTGCGAGGAAATGAATTTCATAAAATCTGGGTCTGCCAGAAGAAGAGAATGAAGACGCCGCGGTGGACAAGAAACAGGCTGGTCATGGAATCTTATTGTTAAAACTAAGGGGGCATGATCAGAGATCACAAAACTATTGTATGCGCAAGATTGAATTAATGGGAGAAGCCTCTTGTCAAGGAAAAAGTAGTCAATACGCAAGTAGGTGTGGTGAACAGGAGAGAAAAAGGAGTATTGCCTTGCTGATGGGTATAAAAAACACCATGAGTCTACCAATCTGTGTGTATCCAGAAAAGAACTGATGGCTGAGCCTGATTTTGATATTGGAACAGATTTTGTGGACGAGCAATCTAAATTTGGGTTTAGAACACTGCTAAAGTCTATCCAAGAAGTAAGTGAGATGGGTCTAAATCAGGTATGGAAAATAAGAAGTTTGAAATGAAACAGTGATCATCCCAGTTGGGTGCATATCCATTAGCTAGGATCAATGGACAGTTAAAAAGTTGCCTTGTACTATAACATAGCGGGTCAGCTATAACCTGAGAGTGAACAAAAGGAATGCCTTTATGGATTAAAATTGCCCCATCTCTCGCTTTACAATGAAAATTAGAATGAAACATCTGCCCAGCCCAACCCATCCACATTTGCAATTGGTCAGACGTACGTAAGTGAGTTTCCTGCAGGAAGGCAATGCCCACCTTCAAATGATGTAAATGAGAGAACTTCAGTTCTTTTAACTGGGTGATTTAGACCTTTCACATCCCAGGTGATCAAATGGATTGGACAACCACCCAGTGAGGCCTTAACATCAGTGGACATTATAATAAAAGCGTATCAAAGCATATGGCCCCCATAGGTTAACCAATGCAAATAAAGGATTAAATATTTTTCAAACCAGAGCTTATCCACCTAAAGAATGTTAAAAACTGATGAAAAGGAAAGTACATCTGTATATTTGGAAAAGAACAAGAAAAAGAGAAAGAAGAAGAGAGAAGAGAAGGGAGAAAAAATAGAAGGGGAAGAAGGAAAGAAAAGCTTACATCACCTCCCCAAATGAGGTGAATTCTACCCCTCACAATGAGTGTACTATTCATATCTATCTTACCAGTGTGTCTTAAAAAGACAGCCACATTAAAGTAATATACAATCAAATATCCCAAACAAAACTTTGTAAAGCTCAGCATATGTTAAACAAGATGCAGGGTCTGTCCAAAGCAACAGTTTTGTAACACAGTGCTCAACAAGAGAGGGAGAATATAAAGAGAGATTAACTCTCAAAGAATTCAACTGCACATGTGGGAAAAGAAAAAAATGAACACCCATAGGGTTTATGTAAAATTTCCCGCGATTCGTGCAATTTGGACATAAAATACAAAGAGATTGGTATAACCAACAAAACCTATAGTGTAATAGAACCATCACGCATAGCTACCTAATTAAGCATTGAGTACCGTTTTGTCCTGGGTGAAGTCACGATGTGGCTTACTAACAGAAGGTACAATTGTGTCCTTGAGAAAGGCTGAAGCTTCTTGCAGTGTGTTGAAAATCTTATTCGCTCCGTTGACAATTACACACCGATGAGCAGGGTGGAGAAAGCCATGTTTAAGTCCGTCTTCACAAAGTTGGGCTTTAACAAATTTATATTCTCCACGACACTGGGCTACATCCACGCTGAGATCGGGGTAGATGAATATCTTACTTCCACAAAAGTATAGTTGACCCTCTTCTCTCGACACGTGCATAACTTGCTCTTTCACTCTATAGTGATGCAGTCTTAGTAGTAATGGCCTTGGGAGCTTGCTATGCTGTGAGCACAATGCCAAAGAGCGATAGGCTCACTCGCCACGACAGGCAGTGAATCGAAACTCTCCTTGCGAAAAACCTCCAAAAGAAGTGCCTTGGTAAAAGTTGTTGGGTTTCCCTGTTCCGCACCCTCAGGCACGGAGAGAATCCTTAAATTTTGTCTTTGGCTGAGATTCCCCAGGTCACCCACCTCATCAATAATTTAGTATTTTGGGCTTCCAGCTGGGTGCAGCAGGTCCCCAGAGCCACCAATCTGTTGCTCGAGTCAGTCGCTGATTGTTTAACATCTCGCAGCCTTTGATTGAAGGAGGTGACAGGTGTATAGAGTAGCAACAGAGGAGCGGAGTTCCGAATGGAATCCAGCAAATTCAGCGAGAATAGTGGTCTGTAAGTCAGCAAGGGTGCTGACAGAATTAAATTCAGCGCGGGAAACCACCATGTTGTTACCAGCTGTAATATTAGACACCGCAGTCGATAAAGCAGGCCCGGTTTCACTCTGACTGAGTTTGCCTCCTGGGTTTAGACATTTTAAATGTACACCGAGCGTCAGAGCAAACCCCAAAACACTGACTGTCTAATAGCTGAACCTTTCAACCCAACATCAGCAATTTCCACTGGGATAAACCACAGAAATCATGGGAGCTGTCTTCAGCCACCTCTTACTCCATTCCCATCATATGATCGCTCCCATCACATTTGCTCTGACCTTTCTGCCCTTGGCCTCTTCCTGAAACGGCGATGGAAGCAGAGTCCTGGAATATTTTTAAGGCAGAGGTGGGTAGGTTCTTGGTAAGCAATGGGGTGATGGGTTATCAGGATAGATGGGCTGTAGATTTGAGGTTACTATGAGATCAGCTATGATCTTATGAAATGGCAAAACAGGCTCGAGGGGCCGAATGGCCTAGTCCTACTCCTGCTCCTTGTTCGTATGTTCAGACAGTGTTCCAATTTTAAATCCAATGTTAGCTCATGGAACAGCACCTCATCATTCAATTTTCCACAGCCTTCTGGGATCCACTTTCAGTTCAACAATTTTAGATCATAACCTGTGCCTCTTTGTTTCATTTTGTTGGGTTTTTTTTGGCTGGTTCAATTTTCTCCTTTTTTTTTCTTTATTCCTTCACTTTGTATTCAGACGGCTGCTATCCAGGCATTCAGATCTCATCCAGAAAAATCTTTTGTTTCTTTACCTGTCCCATTACCACTTCCTTTGGCTTTTGTATCATGACACGTTTTGTTATTCAGTCCCTCCTGCCCTCCACACAATCACGGACCTTCCCATTTGTTCTTCCTTCCACCATCTCCCTCCTTGCTCAAAACCTATAACACTTCTATCTTCCCTCAATTCTCATGAAGGATCATCAAACGAAAACATTAACTCTGTTTCTCTCCACAGATGCTGTCTGACCTGCTGAATATTTCCAGTATTTTCTGTTTTTATTCAGATTTCCAGCATCTGCAGTATTTTGCTTTGGTTTGAATTCTGTGTCCTCATTTACTTTAGGTACTAACTTCCCTCAGGACAAAAATAATCACAGGAAGTCCAGATCAGAAAGTTTGTATCTGAAACAGCGATTGGAAGAGATGAAGACTGTTCTAAAACATTTGGACTTCAGACAACCAGTATGTTTATCAGAACACATTCAAGAATGTCACCGAGCTGATACAGTGCTAATACTTTGCAGTGAAAACACCTTAAACCAAGGCACACCAGACAGTAATATATACCCTAGATCATCACCCGCAATTTCTTGCAGCAATGGTCATGCAATTAACAAATCTGTCCCCACTGTTCTGTACCCCAGTGTTACACAGTGACAGCCTTGACCCCCAGTGCAGTACCCCAGTGTTACACAGTGACAGACCTGTCCCCACTGGTCTGTACCCAAGTGTTATACAGTGACAGACCTCTCCCCACTGGTCTGTACCCCAGTGTTATACAGTGACAGCCCTGCCCCCCCCATTGCAGTACCCCAGTGTTATACAGTGACAGACTTGTCCCTACCAGTACTGTATCCCAGTGACAGATCTGTCCCGACCAGTACAGCACCCCAGTGTTATAGAGTGACAGAATTATCCCCACCAGTACTGTACTCCAGTGTTATACAGGGATAGACCTGTACCCACCAGTACTGTACCCCAGTGTTATACAGTGACAGGCCTGTCCCCACGAGTACAGTACCCCACTGTAATACAATGACAGACATGTCCCCACCTGTATTGTATGCCAGTGTTATACAGTGACAGGCCTGTCCCCACCAGTACTGTACCCCATTGTTATACAGTGACAGGCCTGTCCCCACCAGTACTGTACCCCAGTGTTATACAGTGACATCTGTACCCACCAGTACTGTACGCCAGTGTTATACAGTGACAGGCCTGTCTCCATCAGTACTGTACGCCAGTGTTATACAGTGACAGACTTATCCTCACCAGTACTGTACCCCAGTGTTATGCAGTGACAGACCTATCCCCAACAGTTCTGTACCCCAGTGTTATACAGTGACAGACCTGTCCCCACCAGTACCGTACCCCAGTATTATGGAGTGACAGACCTGTCCCCACCAGTACTGTACCCCAGTGTTATACAGTGACAAACCTGTCCCCACTAGTACTACACCCCAGTGTTATACAGTGACAAACCTCTCCCCACTGGTCTGTACCCCAGTGTTATACAGTGACAGACCTGTCCCTACCAGTACTGTACCCCAGTGTTAGGCAGTGACAGACCTGTCCCCACCAGTACTGTACCCTAGTGTTATTCAGTAAGAGACCTGTCCCCACCAGCACTGTACCCCAGTGTTATTCAGTAAGAGACCTGCGCCCACCAGTACTGTACCCCAGTGTTATACAGTGACAGACCTGCCCCCAACAGTACTGTACCCCAGTGTTATACAATGACAGACCTGTCCCCACTGGTCTGTAGCCCAGTGGTATACAGTGGCAGACCTGTCCCCACCAGTACTGTACCCCAGTGTTATACAGTGACAGACCTTATCCACCAGCACTGTACCCCAGTGTTATAGAGTGACAGACCTGTCCCCACCAGTACTGTACCCCACTGTAATACAATGACAGACATGTCCCCACCTGTATTGTATGCCAGTGTTATACAGTGACAGGCCTGTCCCCACCAGTACTGTACCCCATTGTTATACAGTGACAGGCCTGTCCCCACCAGTACTGTACCCCAGTGTTATACAGTGACATCTGTACCCACCAGTGCTGTACGCCAGTGTTATACAGTGACAGACTTATCCTCACCAGTACTGTACCCCAGTGTTATACAGTGACAGACCTGTCCCCACTAGTACTACACCCCAGTGTTATACAGTGACAGACCTGTCCCCACTAGTACTACACCCCAGTGTTATACAGTGACAGACCTCTCCCCACTGGTCTGTACCCCAGTGTTATACAGTGACAGACCTGTCCCCACCAGTACTGTACCCCAGTGTTATTCAGTAAGAGACCTGCGCCCACCAGTACTGTACCCCAGTGTTATACAGTGACAGACCTGGCCCCTCCAGTACTGTACCCCAGTGTTAGGCAGTGACAGACCTGTCCCCACCAGTACTGTAACCCAGTGTTATACAGTGACAGACCTGTCCCCACCAGTACTGTACCCCAGTGTTATACAGTGACAGACCTGTCCCCACCAGTACTGTACCCCAGTGTTATACAGTGACAGACCTGTCCCCAACAGTACTGTACCCCAGTGTTATACAGTGACAGACCTGTCCCCACCAGTACTGTACCCCAGTGTTATACAGTGACAGACCTATCCCCGCCAGTACTGTGCCCCAGTGTTATACAGTGACAGACCTGTCCCCACCAGTACTGTACCCCAGTGTTATACAGTGACAGACCTATCCCCGCCAGTACTGTACCCCAGTGTTATACAGTGACAGACCTATCCCCGCCAGTACTGTACCCCAGTGTTATACAGTGACAGACCTGTCCCCACCAGTACTGTACCCCAGTGTTATACAGTGACAGACCTATCCCCGCCAGTACTGTACCCCAGTGTTATACAGTGACAGACCTATCCCCGCCAGTACTGTACCCCAGTGTTATACAGTGACAGACCTGTCCCCAACAGTACTGTACCCCAGTGTTATACAGTGACAGACCTATCCCCGCCAGTACTGTACCACAGTGTTATACAGGGACAGACCTATCCCCACCAGTACTGTGCCCCAGTGTTATACAGTGACAGACCTATCCCCACCAGTACTGTGCCCCAGTGTTATAGAAGAGAGGCTTAAACCAGCTTATATATTACCTCTTTTCAATTTTTTCCTTAGTTCTGTTGAAGAGTCATACGGACTCGAAACGTTAACTGTGTTCCTCTCCACAGATGCTGCCAGACCTGCTGAGTTTTTCCAGGTATTTTTATGTTTATTTTTGTTTTGGATTTCCAGCATCCGCAGTTTTTTGCTTTTATTCCCTGGGAACTGCTCTGTTCCTGGAACTACCGCGTCTCCTGGAACTACCCCATCTCCCAGCACTACCCAGTCCCCCAGAACTGCCTCTTCCTTTGGAGCTACCCTGTTCCCCGAACGACCCTGTTCCCCGGAACTGCCCGGTCCCCAGACCTGCCCCATCCCCTGGAACTGCCCATCGCCTCGAACTACCCTGTCCCATGAAACTGACCCGTCCACTGCAACTACCCTGTCCACTGGAACTGCCCCGTCCCCAGAACTGCCCCGTCTGCTGGAACTGCCCTGTCCCATGGAACTGACCCGTCCACTGCAACTACCCTGTCCGCTGGAACTGCCCTGTCCCCAGAACTGCCCCTTCTGCTGGAACTGCCCTGTCCCATGGAACTGACCCGTCCACTGCAACTACCCTGTCCGCTGGAACTGCCCTGTCCCCAGAACTGCCCCTTCTGCTGGAACTGCCCTGTCCCATGGAACTGACCCGTCCACTGCAACTACCCCACCCACTGGAACAGCCCCGCCCGCTGGAACAGCCTCGCCCGCTGGAACAGCCCCGTCCCCAGAACTGCCCCGTCTGCTGGAACTGCCCTGTCCCATGGAACTGACCCGTCCACTGCAACTACCCTGTCCGCTGGAACTGCCCTGTCCCCAGAACTGCCCCTTCTGCTGGAACTGCCCTGTCCCATGGAACTGACCCGTCCACTGCAACTACCCCACCCACTGGAACAGCCCCGCCCGCTGGAACAGCCTCGCCCGCTGGAACAGCCCCGTCCCACGGAACTACCCCGTCTCCTGGAACCAACCAGCCTGTGGAACACACCCAGCCTCTCACTGTGGCCCAACATTATTACAACCCTGACCTCAAACCTGCTGGATCCATCAGTTCTGCCCATAGTATGAGTCAATTATTGTCATTTTATGCTCTGTACATTGTTGATGATTGCAGAGGTTTTGAATGATTTTGCATTTTCAAAAAGGGGAGAAGTGATGTTTGTGAGCACTGCTCTTTCTTTCTTGCATCAGTAAGAATGCCGCCAGCCACTTCTGCACCTAATTTGCTTTGGCTCCAATGGTAGGACTCAGAATCTAGAAACATCAGGGTCAGGAGGCTATTGGGAGCAGGGTTTACTCTTACTTATATCAATACCGAGCCCAACCAGCATAAAACTGCCAGGTCTCAGCAGCTGGCTGCCAGGACATTGGTGTCTCGGGTTAATCGGATATGTTTTACACACAGGACATTGATCAGCTAGAAGTAATTGGAACTGGGCACCCCTTCAGCTCGATGTCAGTGGAACATTTCCCTTTGGAGGAGAAGCACCCTACAACACACAGTAATGAGAACAGGTAAGCAACACTGTGCATCAGGGGACTTTCACACCATATGTTGGATTGCTGCATACAGTGAAATGATCTGCAAGCAGATTATATCCTTTGCATAAATAGCTGAGTTTCTGTTATCAATTCCTATTTGGTGATCTGAGGTATTGCTCATACAAAAAATGAAAATGATGATTTTTTTAAATCTCCCTTCCATGTCTCTCTCACTGCTCTCACTTTTAATTCTGACATATTTGTACTACCTGAAACAGCAACTTTTTGTTTTAAAAATTTGTGTCTCTGTTGTGAAATATCCTACTCGAACATAATCGAGCCATGGGCATTGCTTCCACTCCTTTTTGTCTTCTATTCCATCAGTCTTTTTATTCCCCCTTCCTTTCTTACACCCATGTAACCAATAACTGGGTCTCAGTTATAAAGTTTCTTCATTCACCTTGTTTACTTTGTTATTTTCTTTTCACTTAATTTTCTTTCCAAAGTTTCTTTCTTCCTGATGGTGATCAGATTAATCGGCGGGTGAAGTGATGGATCAGCGAGTGACGGTGTGATTGATCAGTGAGTGATGGTGTGATTGATCAGTGAGTGATGGTGTGATTGATCAGTGAGTGATGGTGTGATTGATCAGTGAGTGACGGTGTGATTGATCAGTGAGTGACGGTGTGATTGATCAGTGAGTGACGGTGTGATTGATCAGTGAGTGATGGTGTGATTGATCAGTGAGTGATGATGTGATTGATCAGCGAGTGACGGTGTGATTGATCAGTGAGTGACGGTGTGATTGATCAGTGAGTGACGGTGTGATTGATCAGCGAGTGACGGTGTGATTGATCAGCGAGTGATGGTGTGATTGATCAGTGAGTGAAGGTGTGATTGATCAGTGAGTGATGGTGTGATTGATCAGTGAGTGACGGTGTGATTGATCAGTGAGTGACGGTGTGATTGATCAGTGAGTGATGGTGTGATTGATCAGTGAGTGATGGTGTGATTGATCAGCGAGTGATGGTGTGATTGATCAGTGAGTGACGGTGTGATTGATCAGTGAGTGATGGTGTGATTGATCAGCGAGGGATGGTGTGATTGATCAGCGAGGGATGGTGTGATTGATCAGCGAGGGATGGTGTGATTGATCAGCGAGGGATGGTGTGATTGATCAGCGAGGGATGGTGTGATTGATCAGCGAGGGATGGTGTGATTGATCAGCGAGGGATGGTGTGATGGATCACTGAGTGATGGTGTGATGGATCAGCGAGTGATGGTGTGATGGATCAGCGAGTGATGGTGTGATGGATCAGCGAGTGACGGTGTGATGGATCACTGAGTGATGGTATGATTGATCAGTGAGGGATGGTGTGATTGATCAGCGAGTGATGGTGTGATTGATCAGCGAGTGATGGTGTGATGGATCAGTGAGTGATGGTGTGATTGATCAGTGAGTGATGGTGTGATGGATCAGCGAGTGACGGTGTGATGGATCAGCGAGTGACGGTGTGATTGATCAGCGAGTGACGGTGTGATGGATCAGCGAGTGATGGTGTGATGGATCAGCGAGTGATGGTGTGATGGATCAGCGAGTGACGGTGTGATGGATCACTGAGTGATGGTATGATTGATCAGTGAGGGATGGTGTGATTGATCAGCGAGTGATGGTGTGATTGATCAGCGAGTGATGGTGTGATGGATCAGTGAGTGATGGTGTGATTGATCAGTGAGTGATGGTGTGATGGATCAGCGAGTGACGGTGTGATGGATCAGCGAGTGACGGTGTGATTGATCAGCGAGTGACGGTGTGATTGATCAGCGAGTGACGGTGTGATTGATCAGCGAGGGATGGTGTGATTGATCAGCGAGTGACGGTGTGATTGATCAGCGAGGGATGGTGTGATTGATCAGCGAGGGATGGTGTGATTGATCAGCGAGGGATGGTGTGATTGATCAGCGAGGGACGATGTGATTGATCAGTGAGTGATGGTTTGATTGATCAGCGAGGGATGGTGTGATTGATCAGTGAGTGATGGTGTGATTGATCAGTGAGTGATGGTGTGATTGATCAGCGAGTGACGGTGTGATTGATCAGCGAGGGATGGTGTGATTGATCAGCGAGGGATGGTGTGATTGATCAGCGAGGGACGGTGTGATTGATCAGCGAGGGACGATGTGATTGATCAGTGAGTGATGGTGTGATTGATCAGTGAGTGACGGTGTGATTGATCAGTGAGTGATGGTGTGATTGATCAGTGAGTGATGGTGTGATTGATCAGCGAGTGATGGTGTGATTGATCAGCGAGGGATGGTGTGATTGATCAGCGAGGGATGGTGTGATTGATCAGTGAGTGATGATGTGATTGATCAGCGAGGGATGGTGTGATTGATCAGTGAGTGATGGTGTGATTGATCAGCGAGTGACGGTGTGATTGATCAGCGAGTGACGGTGTGATTGATCAGCGAGTGACGGTGTGATGGATCAGCGAGTGACGGTGTGATTGATCAGCGAGCGACGGTGTGATTGATCAGCGAGTGACGATGTGATTGATCGGTGTGTGATTATGTGATTGACATTGTATTAAATGGGTCATTGTCAGTTTGGTAAACTGTAACTAGCGGAGTCCCAGCGATATCAGTACTGGGGTCTCAAATATTTACATTCTATATTAATGACTTGGATGAAGGAACTGAGCATGTTGTGGCCAAATTTGGTAACAATGCAAAAAATAGGTCGGAATGCAAGTTGTGAGGAAGAGGCAAAGAGTCTGCAAATCAATATAGATCAGTTAAACGACTGGGCAAATTTGGCAGATGGGATATAATGTAGGAAAATGTGAGGTAGTCCACTTTGGCAGGAAGAATATTATTTAAATGGAGAGTGATTAGAAAATGCTGCAGTACAGATGGATCTAGTCATGTCCTTGTACATGAATCACAAAATGTTAGCTTGCAGGTACACAAGTAATTTGGAAGGCAGCTGGAATGTTGGCCTTCATGGCAAGGGAAATGAAGTATAAATATAGGGAAGTCTTGCTGCAACTGTACAGGGCTTCGGTGAGACTGTACCTGGGAGGTGGATTTTACAGGGAAACGGATTACAAGCGCCCTGACCTAAAAGTCAGTCGGCATCTCATCGACCAGAAATCTGGCTCTGCTGCAGCGGTATTAGGCTTCGGGTCATATTGGGATTTCTGTCCCCACCAGTGGGGAAGTCACACCCGAGAGAGATGCTGGTCAACCTGATTGGCTGACAGCTCTGTAGTCTCAGCAGCGCCAGAAGAGTGTAGTCGGCACTGTTGGGACTACAAACAGCCCTAAAAAAGAAGAGAAGATGTTTCCGGGACTGGAGGTAAGTCCAGGGATTTTGGGCAGGCACAGCTGGGAGACCCCAGTGAGGCGGCAGGGGTGGGGGTTCAGGTTAGAGAGTTCAAGGGAGAAGGGATAGAGGGAGTATAATCTTGTTGTGGTGGGGGTGGGGTCCCCCAATGGGCACAGCCCACTCCCCCCACCCCCTCCAATGGATGTACACGCTGCCCCCAACGCCCAACAGCAGCCCACATAGTCAAAGCTGCCAGGCTGATCGCCTTGCCCCCATCTTCCCCTGCAGACCAAAAAATTGTGACAGAGGCAGATTACTTAAGTGCCAATTAATTTACCACCGAGGGCCTCAAAAGGCTTAAGGGTGGGCAGCCGCTTGACACCTTACTCGCTCCCCGTAATATGGGCGATAGATTGGGGACGGGTGGAAGGTGGTGGGCTGGCCACAAGCTGTAAAATTTAGCCCCTGGAGTACTGCGTATACTCGTCTCCTTATTTAAGGAGGGATATACTTGCATTGAAGGCAGTTCAGAGAAGGTTCACTAGGCTGATACCTGAGATGAAGGAGTTGTCTTATGAGGAAAAATTGAGCATGTTGGGCCCATACTCAACATGGGTATGAGTATAGTGGAGTTTAGAAGGATGAGAAGTGTACTTGTTGAAACATATTATATTCTGAGAGGATGACGGGGTGGGTGCCGAGAGGATGACGGGGTGGGTGCCGAGAGGGTGACGGGGTGGGTGCAGGGAGGGTGACGGGGTGGGTGATGTTAGGATGACAGGGTGGGTGCCGAGAGGGTGACGGGGTGGGTGCCGAGAGGATGACAGGGTGGGTGCCGAGAGGGTGACGGGGTGGGTGCCGAGAGGATGACGGTTCAGAGCCATTAATCTTTGGAATTCTCTCTTCCAAAGTGCAGTGGAGGCTGTCTCATTGAATCTATCAAGGCTGAGATAGATTTTTGTAATACAAAGGAGCTAAAGGTTATGGGGGACAGGCAGGAAAGCTGAGTTAAATCCACAATCACATCAGCCATGATCTTAATGGCAAAAAAAGGCCCTAGCAGCTGAATGGCCTGCCCCTGTTTCTGTTTCTTAGGTTCTTACATTCATAAGATACCGATCAGTGCATTATTGAGATGAGGGATCGGATCGGTGGGTTATTGGGCTGAGGGATCGGATCAGTGGGTTATTGAGGTGAGGGATCAGATCAGTGTGATATTGGGTTGAGAGACCAGATAGATGGGTTATTGGGTTCAGGGATCAGATCGGTGGGTTATTGAGGTGAGGGATCAGACCGGTAGGTTGTTGGGTAGAGGGATCGGATTGGCGGGTTATTGAGTTGAGGGAGTGGATTGGTGGGTTATTGAGGTGAGGGATCGGATCAGTGTGCGATTGAGGTGAGAGATCGATGAGTGATTGAGGTGGGGGTTCTGTGTGTGATTGAGGTGGGGGTTCTGTGTGTGATTGAGGTGGGGGTTCTGTGTGTGATTGAGGTGAAGGATCTGTGTGTGATTGAGGTGGGGGATCTGTGTGTGATTGAGGTGGGGGATCTGTGTGTGATTGAGGTGGGGGATCTGTGTGTGATTGAGGTGGGGGATCTGTGTGTGATTGAGGTGGGGGATCTGTGTGTGATTGAGGTGGGGGATCTGTGTGTGATTGAGGTGGGGGATGTGTGTGTGATTGAGGTGAGGGATCTGTGGGTGATTGAGGAGGGGGTTCTGTGTGTGATCGAGGTGGGGGATCTGTGTGTGATTGAGGTGAGGGATCTGTGGGTGATTGAGGTGAGGGATCTGTGGGTGATTGCGGAGGGGGTTCTGTGTGTGATTGAGGTGGGGGATCTGTGTGTGATTGAGGTGAGGGATCTGTGGGTGATTGAGGTGAGGGATCTGTGGGTGATTGCGGAGGGGGTTCTGTGTGTGATTGAGGAGGGGGTTCTGTGGGTGATTGAGATTGCATTGAGTGACCAGTCGTGATGATACGATATGTTAATATTTATGTTACAGTAATTGGTCAATTTTGTTTGGCCTTTTACAGTGACCTGCTGGTGGATTATCCTGATGTGATTGAGGAACCAATCATCGGTCCATCCATTCTGTTCTCTGGACAGCCCGCCCGTTGGCTGAATGACACCTGCTCTCATAAGGTACAGCAATTACATTCAGTGAAGTGGAACATGTCTGGACAAGAATCCTTGTTGGTGCCCTGGTTCAGGCATTGTTTCTCTTTATCTCTTGCACCATTTTTCAAATGCAGCCTAGGCTAATAGGATTAATGTGCAATATTTGAAATGGAATTGCCCATCTAATGTAGGACTAATAGTGGGTGCTGTAAATTAAGCTGCAGTACACTATTCAGGGTAGGGTTGGGGGGACGTTTCACTATCCTGTGCTTTATCACCCTGGCGGCTTTTGATGGAAAGGATCTTCACTTTGTGTCTAAACATGACTATATCTGATCTTGGAATGTTTTGAGGAAAGGTGCGGAAAGAATTTTACATTGTATTTCACCCATGCTGAACCACTGCTGAGAGCTGTTGATGAAACAATTTGGAGGGACATTTATCCTATATCTAACCTGTGATGTCCCCGTCCTGGGCATGTTTGACAGGAAACTGAAGACAGCGCTTTACTCTGTATTTAACCTGTACTGAACCTGTCCTGGGAGTGTTTGATGGGGACGGTGTAGAGGGAGATTTACTCTGTATCTAACCCCGTGCTGTACCTGTCCTGGGAGTGTTTGATGGGGACGGTGTAGAGGGAGCTTTACTCTGTATCTAACCCCGTGCTGTACCTGTCCTGGGAGTGTTTGATGGGGACAGTGTAGAGGGAGCTTTACTCTGTATCTAACCCCGTGCTGTACCTGTCCTGGGAGTGTTTGATGGGGACAGTGTAGAGGGAGCTTTACTCTGTATTTAACCTGTACTGAACCTGTCCTGGGAGTGTTTGATGGGGACAGTGTAGAGGGAGCTTTACTCTGTATTTAACCTGTACTGAACCTGTCCTGGGAGTGTTTGATGGAGACAGTGTAGAGGAAGCTTTACTCTGTATCTAACCCCGTGCTGTACCTGTCCTGGGAGTGTTTGATGGGGACGGTGTAGAGGGAGCTTTACTCTGTATCTAACCCCGTGCTGTACCTGTCCTGGGAGTGTTTGATGGGGACGGTGTGGAGGGAGTTTTACTCTATATCTAACCCCGTGCTGTACCTGTCCTGGGAGTGTTTGACGGGGACAGTGTAGAGGGAGCTTTATTCTGTATCTAACCCCGTGCTGTATCTGTCCTGAGAGTGTTTGATGGGGACGGTGTAGAGGGAGCTTTACTCTGTTTCTAACCCCGTGCTGTACCTGTCCTGGGAGTGTTTGATGGGGACGGTGTAGAGGGAGCTTTACTCTGTTTCTAACCCCGTGCTGTACCTGTCCTGGGAGTGTTTGATGGGGACGGTGTAGAGGGAGCTTTACTCTGTATCTAACCCCGTGCTGTATCTGTCCTGGGAGTGTTTGATGGGGACCTCTAATGGCTGAAATGGAAAATGTTCAATTTTCTAACAGTGACTTCCCTTACCTTGAGTTTAAAGGTCTAAAAAAAGTAGCCATTTAACCATTATAACCCGTGCCTGCATAAGGAAGTCTTCCTCATGTCACCATTGCCTTGAAACCATGTGATGTTACTGTGTCCCAATGGAGTGTTGTGTGTCTGAGAAACTCTTGAATGTCCTGAAATGAAATACATAACTTTGCTTCCTTGTGGACTTTCACAGTAAACGTAGATACTCTAAGTTCATTTCAATAGCTTATCAGGTAAATGCACTGCCTGCCGTAGCATTGAGGTGCATTCCTGGCTCATTAGTTGGAGCTGGTGTGGCCACACAGAAGAATGAGCCAGAGATTATGTCCTTCATTGCTGTCCAGTGATGGCTGGGTACATCGTCACTGAATCATGCAGCACAGAAGGATGTCATTTAGCCCATCATTCCTGTGCCAGCTCTCTGAAAGAGCTAACCAATTAATACCACTCCCCTGCTCTTTCCCCATAGCCCTACACATTTTTCCTTTTCAAGTATTTATCCAATTTTGTTTTGAAAGTTCATTCTTTTCATTCATTAATAGAATATAAGCATAGCTGACAAGACCAGCATTTGTATTCGATTCCTAATTGCCCTTGGGAAGATAGTGGAATGTCACTGTCCCTAGTATAGGTACACCCAGACTGCTGTTATGGAGGGTTTTCCAGGATATAGTTCTGAATAGCAATTAGCAACAAGGATCTTATCTAATATTTTCCCCCTCTAGCTCAGGAGGTAGCGATCATTTGGAGAGCCCTACTACTGCCTCAGGTGAGATAGCTAACTTGGCACAGACATGGGAGTCAACCTGAGATGTTTGGAGAGTGGTAAATCATCCACATTTCCTGCTACTGATTTACACCTGGTGGAAAATACAATGTGTGAATTTTGGCTCAGGGCAGTGTTTATTCAACCATAATGTCTCCCCCCTTGGTAGTATAACCTATTGATAATCTCGACTCACATATAAACAATGACTAATTCGGTAAGGTGCCAGTACTAGAAGGCATCTGGCATTTCTGGAAGGCTATCCTAGCAACAGGCAGCACTTTCAGGAACAGGAAGGGGAGAAAGAAAAGAGAGGAGATCACAATGAAGGAAGCATGCTCGAAGAATCAGTGATTGTGAGACCTAATTGTACCTTGCAGATTTTGCACACTGATATCACTCACTGCTCTGCTGTCATTTTCTCCAGAATGAGGTTGCTATGATTGTCCGGCTCACCTTTGAAGCAATCGCAGGTGACAGGGTCATCTCCTGTCTACAGGTGATAAATGATGGAACCACAGTCATCTACTACAAATGGAAACGTCTCCCTGAGCAGAAACACTGTATAATAAAATCAAGTGACTCGTGGATGCAAAGATTCTACTTCAACACCAACTCAGGTATCTATCATTGGTGGGAGTAGTTTATAGGCCCCCCCTAATAGTAGCTATACAGGATGATAGAATATACATTAAGAAATAATGAAGGCTTGCAAGAAATATTTTGTAATAATCGTGGTTGACTTTAATCTTCATGTCAATTGAACAAATCAAATTGGCAATGGTAGCCTGGCGGATGAGTGGTGTGTTTTTGGGATAGTTTCTTGGAACAATATGCTCTAGATCCCACTGGGGACCAGACTATTTTGGACCTGGTAATATGTAATGAGACAGGCTTAATTAAAGACCTCATAGTAAGTGATCCTCTAGGCAAGATTGATCATAACATGATAGAATTTTACTTTCAGTTTGAGAGTGAGAAATGAGAGCCCATAACTCATGTCTTAAACTTAAATAAAGGCAACTACAGAATTGGCTAAAATGGACTGGGTAAATAAGTTAAAAGATGAGATGGTGCAGAAGCAGTGGCTGACATTTCAGGAGGAATTTTGTAACTCTCAACAAAGATATATTCCATTGAAGGAGATAAAGGCTCTAGAAGGATGCAGCATCCATGGCTAAGGAAGTGAAGAATGATATCAAATTGAAAGAAAAAGCACACAGTGCTGCGAAGATTAGTGGTAGGCCAGAAGATTGAGAAAGTTTTAAAAACCAGCAAAGGATGATGAAAAATAATAATAAAGAGGGAGAAATTGGAGTGTGACAGAAAGCTAGCAAGAAATATAAAAATGGAAAAAGTTTCTACAAGAATAAAAAAAAGGAAGAGTAGCTAAAGTGAGCATTTGTCCCTTAGAAGGTGAGACTGGGAAATTAATAATGGGAAACAAGGAAATGGCAGAGGCGTGAAGCAAGTATTTTGTATCTGTCTTCACAGTGGAAGGTGAAAAAAGCATCCCAAGAATAGTTGAAAATCATGAAGCAAAAGGGAGGGAGGAACTTAAAACAATCACGATCTCTGGAGAAAAAGTAATGGGAAAACTATTGGGATTAAAGGCTGACATGTCCCCTGGACCTGATGGCCGGCATCCTAGGGTCGAAGAAGAAGCGGCTGCGGAGACAGTGAATGCGTTAGTTGTAATCTTCCAAAATTCCCAAGATTCTAGAACGGTCCCAATGGATTGTAACACTGCAAATGTAACACCTCTGTTCGTGAAAGGAGGGAGACGGAAAACAGGAAACTATAGCCAGTTAGCCTAACATCGGCAATTGTGAAAATGCTAGAATCCATTGTTGCAGAAGTAGTGGCAGAACATTTAGAAAATCATTATACAATCAGGCAGAGTCAAACTTGGCCTTGGGAAAGGGAATGCTAGACAATTTTTTTTAGAGTACTTTGAGGGTGTAACAAGCAGGGTGGCTAAAGGGGAACCAGTAGATGTAGTGTATTTGGATTTCCAAAAGGCATTCGATAAAGTGCTCCATAAAAGGTTATTGCACAAGATAAGAGCCCATGATGTTGGGGTTATATATTAGCATGGATAGAGGATTGGCTAACTAAGAAGAAACAGAGTCGGGATAAATAGGTCATTTTCAGGTTGGCAAACTGTAACTAGTGGAGTGCCATGGGAATCAGTGCTGGGCCCTCAACTGTTTATGATCTGTATTAATGAGTTAGATGAAGGGACTGTGACTGTATTGTAGCCAAATTTGCTGATGATATGAAGATAGGTAGGAAAGCAAAGTTGTAAGGAGAATACAAAGGGCCTGCAAAGGGACATAGACAGGTTAAGTGAATGGGTTAAAAATTTGGCAGATGAAGTATAATGTGGGAAATGTGAACTTGTCCACTTTGACAGGAAGAATAGAAAGGCAGAGTATTATTTAAATAAAGGGAGACTGCAGAATGCTGCGGTAAAGAGAGACCTGGGTGTCCTTGTATTTGAATCACAAGAAGTCAGCATGCAGCTACAGTAATTAGGAAGGCAAACAAATGTTGGCCTTTATTGCAAGGAGGATGGAGTATAAAAGTATGGAAGTCTTTCTGCCACAGTACAGGACATCAGTGAGACCACATCAAGAGTACTGTGTACAGTTTGATCACCTTACTTACAGAGGGACATGCATGCATTGGAGGCAGCTCAGAGAAAGTTCACTAGGCTGATTCCTGAGATGAGGGGTTTGTCTTATGAGGAAATGTTGAGCTCCAATTTCATTGGAGTTTAGAAGAATGAGAGGTAATCTTATTGAAACGTTTACAATTCTGAGAGGGCTTGACAGGGTAGTTGCTGAGAGGATGTTTCCCCTTGTGGAGGAATCTAGAACTAGGGGGCACAGTTTCAAGATAAGGGGTCTCCAATTTAAGATGGATATGAGGAGGAATTTCTTCTTTCAGAGGGTCGTTAATGTCGCTAGTCACCGGGGCCCATGCCTTGGGGCGGTCTGGGGTTTTGGGCACCACCGCCCCACTCTCAAGTGGCCCCCTTATGCCTCAACGTGCTGGCAAACAAGCACGTGATGGGTGCTCCACTCCAGGACAAAGCTCTGTAGTATAAAGGGGTTATTAGAACGAGAGCCCAAGTCTGTACGGCCATTTGTTTTGACAGCCAGAGTGCATTCTAGTTGATGTAGTCCACCCTTGACCGCCTCTTGCTCTCGCGTGTAGGCATCAGCCCATTTAAGGACTATAGGAATCAAGATGGCGAAGCAGGCTAGGGAGGCCAGGAGAAGCAGTGGCTGCAGCAACAGTGAGACCCAGGGCCGCTGGAGTCTTAGACGGGGCCGTGAGGAAGCGCATCTTGCCACCTTCGCAGCCATCCTGAACTCCTCCTCAACAAGAATATCTCTAAACTCCTAGGCCTGGGAGTTGGGGAGGTGGGGGAGTGAGGGACTGAGAGTGAGGAAGAGTGGAAGTGTGAGAGTGAGTCAGTATGTGTGTGAGAGAGAGAGAGAACTCTGAGACTGGGAGTTAGCCAGACACATGCACGCACGCACACACACACACACACACACACACACACACACATCCTCAACAAATACACATCCTTCCCCTTTCTCCCACACCAAAAACCTATCCATACACAGGGCCGGGAGAACAGGAAAACCCAGGCTAAAAGGTATCCCATTTCTGAACCCATTTTCAAATGAATTCCACTGAGGCCAGCTTGGGCTAACACAACGTTGGTGTTAGTTCAACCCAACCTTAGCTCAGCCTAGGTCCTTGATGACCAGCACATGGGGCCTAGTTTGTCTCTCTTTAGTTAGCCCTGCTACTTGACAATTTTTAATGATTATTTTTATTACTTATTTTTTTAAATGATCAATTTATTGCTTTGACTTTTTTTTTTCGCTCAGCATTTTGTTTATATTTTCTTCATACCTTTTTTTTTGGAATTCATGTTTAATGTTGTGCCAAACCAGATCTCAGGCAGTTGCTGCTGTGTTTCTTGCTGAAGGGGAATGAGAGGCTCACAAGAGCCCGATTGCTTTTTGGAGGGCTGGAAAAAGGGGGTTATTCTTGCTCCAGTAGAAATGGGAAGTATTGGAAATGCTCAGCACGTCTGGCGGCATCTGTGCAGAGAAACTCTTTGTGAGAACTAGTGCAGATTGTGGACCTGAAGTGTTGACTCTGTTCCTCGCTCCACAGATGCTGTCTGACCTGCAGAATATTTTCAGCATTTTCTGTTTATATTTCAGATATTCCAGCATCTGCAATACTTCACTCTCCTATTACATGCTCCATGCTTAGCATGTGTAAGTGCTGTTAGTTTCAATGTAAAATGAGAAAATATTTTCCACAATGCAAAGTGTAATTTTTCTGTTAACAAAGCCTACTTGTGTGGATAGTGTAAGGAACATATCTTTCCATTTCTGTTGGGCTGTTGCAAAGAACATATCTTTTTATTTTCTGTTGGACTGTGGAGTAAAATTACAATGGCTGCAGTTTGAAAGACAGGAATGAGGAATATATACAATGTTGCCGTCCTGGAACAGAGTGTGCCATGAAAGACAGGATGGTGCCAGAAAGGAGCCCTGGACCAAGGGAGCTGCCTGGCAACAATGCTTTAATTGGCTCCTGGCCAGGTGACCAGTGTTTTGTGTGAAGGCAGAGCAGCAGAATAGCTCCTAGCCTGAAAGAAACAAGACCTATAACCTCTTTCTCCTGTATGTGCAAGATTCCAGTATAATTCCATAATAATAGCTAGCTGGCTTTTTCTTCCTCATATCTTTATAACCTGCTCTCTCTCTCTCTCTCTCTCTCTCAAAACCCATGTCAAGAGGCAATGGGGAAAATGAAGTGCTCAACCAGTGAACTAAATACTGAAAGTGCTGGAAGACCACCTCATGTCATCAATAAAGAACTGAAAGGAATTTGGAAGACATCGATCAAAATCAACCCATTGAATCCTGTACTCTAGATCGGTGCTATTGAACTGTTTTGTCCCACCCTTAAAATCTATATTTTGTGTGTCTTATGCGTCTTGTGTGTGTGTAAGAAGGGGGTAGAGTTTAAGCTATAGTGTTAGAAGTGCTGCCATCATGATGCCACCACCAAACACATCTTCCCTTCACCCCTCCGGCGGCATTCCGTAGGGATCGTTCCCTCCGTGACACCCTGGTCCACTCCTCCATCACCCCCTACTCCTCAACCCCCTCCTACGGCACCTCCCCATGCAAACGCAGAATATGCAACGCCTGCCCCTTCACTTCCTCTCTCCTCATCGTCCAAGGGCCCAAACACTCCTTTCAAGTGAAGCAGCATTTCACTTGCACTTCCCTCAACTTCGTCTACTGCATTCGTTGCTCCCAATGCGGTTTCCTCTACATTGGAGAGACCAAACGCAGACTGGGTGACCGCTTTGCAGGACACCTTCGGTCTGTCCGCAAGCATTACCCAGACCTCCCTGTCGTTTGCCATTTTAACACTCCACCCTGCTCTCTTGCCCACATGTCTGTCCTTGGCTTGCTGCATTGTTCCAGTGAAGCTCAGCGCAAACTGGAGGAACAGCACCTCATCTTTCGACTAGGCACTTTACAGCCTTCCGGACTGAATATTGAGTTCAACAATTTTAGATCTTGAACTCCCTCCTCTATCCCCACCCACTTTCCGATTCTTCCCCCTCCTTTTTGTTTTTTCCAATAATTTATATAGATTTTTCTTTTCCCACCTATTTCCATTATTTTTAATTGTATTTCCACCCATTGTTTATCTATACCTTTTATGCCCTTTTAGTCTTATTTCACCCCACCCCCACTACAGCTATCTGTACCTTGCTTGTCCTGCTCTCCACTCTTAATTAGCACATTCTTTTAGATAATATCACCACCTTCAACACCTCTTTGTCCTTTTGTCTGTGACATCTTTTGGTTATCTCCTCCTATCACTGCTTGCTTGTTCCAACAACCCCCCCCCCGCCCCCCCTTAAACCAGCTTATATTTCACCCCTTTCCTATTTTTACTTAGTTCTGTTGAAGGGTTATGAGGACTCGAAACGTCAACTGTGCTCTCCTCCGCCGATGCTGCCAGACCTGCTGAGTTTTTCCAGGTATTTCTGTGTCTGTCTGTGTTTCAAAGAAGTATAGCTGCTTGCATATTATGAACAACTAAGTTGTCTGGAATTGTCTGACAAAGCTGTGTTTATAAAGTGTATCATACTAAAACCTGAGCTTCTGATGGACTTTATAAGTAGAGGTATAGAGTACAAAAGCCAAGAAGTTTTGCTAAACCTATATGAAACAGTTCAACCCACCGTGATAATGGTTCTCAATTCTGGGAACCTGAAGGATGTGAGAGGGAGGGTTAAAGGGATAGAAGTATAAGGGGCCCAGAAAAGTGAAGCAGCAGGGCATGTGCTTTCTCTCTCTAGCCCTCTGTGCAATTAATCATGTGTAAAAGATGTTTAAAGATGTGTGAGGTTTATCTTCAATCTCACTAACTCAGATTAATTAAGGATTCGTAGTTTAGTAATTGTTTTTTGTTTTGATAACTGAGGTTTATACAGAAACAAATACATAACTTTTCAAACTTATTTTAACCCAAAGATGTTTGACAAGAAATCCCAATAGCTACAAATGCTGGGCTGTCGTCAGCTTTTAACTGCATCCCACATATACAGGGCAGATTATTACAAACTTGCATGTTTGCAAACCTTAGTGATGAGATAGAGCAGCGGTAGAGAAGAAGAGAAGAGGAAGTAAATAATGCACTCCTGGTCCCACTATCCCTGGGGGACGTCCTTGCCCCATGTGCTAAAGATCTGCGGGTCAAGAATTGGCTTGTTCAGTCACATGAAGACACATGGCAGAAATTCATGACCCTGAGTAGACATCATCCTTGAATTGAGGGACAGCCAATGACGCTGACAACCTTGGAAAGGACTGAGAAAATGGTGCATGCCTGCAGAAGTTTCATTGAGTAGAACTTCATTGATCAGAATCAGCTTTGGTTCAAAGCTGAGGTAAAAGGAGGTTGTAATAAATAGTTTCTAATTATCAATTTTATTTTATTTGGCTCAACACAACACTGGGTTCTGCTATCTCGAATGGACCATAGGGAAGTTTGCGTCTTTTAAATGGGATTTCATCTTGTCAAAGGAGTCGCAACTTGTAGATCCAAACTCTTGATTATTTTTGTGTTTTCTCCCCTTTACCTAGGTGTCATTCTTCCTGGAGAGACTGTTAATTTACCATTCACTTTTAAGTCATCAAATGCTGGGATCTTCACCGAGTCCTGGGAGTTTTGCACTCACCCAGTGTTGTTAGGAGGGGCATCTCTGCAGGTGGCACTGTGGGGGGTAGCTCTGTTTGAAGACAAGAATGAAAGTGCAAGACAACAGCTACAGGTCAGTGACATGCACTGGGAATTTCCTCGAGTCTGGTGCCAGTGTGATAAAAACAACACCATGGTACTATAAATAAGAAAGAAAGAACGTGTATTTACATAATGTCTTTAACGACCTCAGAATGTCCCAAAGCTTTGCTGCTGGTGAAATATTTTTGAATTGTAGCCACAGGTTTATTGTGAATCAATGAGTCGTTCCACAAACAAGGAACCTGCTAAGTCAACAAGAAAACAATGTGGGAGACTGTATGACTAAGTGTTTTTGATCTTTGCTTTTACTGTCTTACTTGATTGGCCTCCAAGGCTTTTCTTTATCTCTCTGATCTGTATTTCTTTTGAACTGTTACTCAATGTAATGAATTTTATAAGATATTTCTGAATAAGAATTACTACCATTTTTAATTAAATATTTGAAGTACAGAATAACTGTGTTGGATGCTATTGACCAGGACAATACCACATAATGCCACTAGACAAGAGAGAGACATAATCCATGATGATACTCTAAACTGGATCAACAACTACAATGGAAATTCTAGATGAACTAAAGTTGTTGATCCGACTAAAGGGGCATATAATTTTTTAATTCTTTCATGGGATGTGAACATCGATGGCAAGGCCAGCATTTGTTGCCCATCCCTAACTACCTCCAAGAAGTTGATGGTGTAGGTGCACCCACAGTGCTGTTAGGAAGGGAGTTCCAGGATTTTGACCAAGCGACAGTGAAGGAACAACGATATATTACCAAGTCAGAATGGTGAGTAGCTTGGAAGGGAACTTGCAGGTAGTGGTGTTCCCTTGCATCTGCTGCGCTTGACATTTTAGGTGGTAGAGGTTGCAGATTTGGAAGGTGCTATTGGACGAACCTTGGTGAGTTGCTGCTGTGCACTTTGCAGCTGGTACACACTGCTGCCACTATGCATCAGTAGTGGAGGGAGTGAATGTTTAAGTTGGTAGATGAGGTGCCAATCAAGCGGGCTGCTTTATCCTGGATAGTGTCAAGCTTCGTGAGTGTTGTTGGAGCTGCATTCATCCAGGCAAGTGGAGAGCATTCCATCATATTCCTGACTTGTGCCTTGTAGATGGTGAACAGGTTTTGGGGAGTCAGCAAATGAGTTACTCGCTGCAGAATTCCCAGAGCCTAACCTGTTCTTCTGGCTGCAGTATTTATAGGGATGATCCAGTTCAGTTTCTGGTCAGTGGTAACCCCAGGATGTTGATAGTGAGGTATTCAGCAATGGTAACACCATTGAATGTCAGAGGAGTTGGTTAGAGCTCACTAGTGGAGATGATCATTGCCTGGCACTTGTGTGTAATTAATGTTACTTGCCACTTATCATCCAAAATCTGAATGTTGTCCAGTCCTTGCTGCATGTGGGCAGGGACTGCTCATTACTTGAGAAATATACCTGAACACCGTGCAATCATCAGCAAACATCCTCATTTCTGACCTTATGATGAAAGGAAGGTCATTGATGAAGCAGCTGAAGATGGCTTGGCCTAGCTCACTATCCTGAGGAACTCCTTCAGCATTGCCCTGGAGGTGAGATGATTGGTCACCAACAACCACAACCATGTTCCTTTGTGCTCCAACTAGTAGAGAGATTTCCCCCTGCTTCCCATTGGCTTCAAATTTATTACAGCTCTTTGCTGCTACACTCGATCAAGGGCAGTTACTCTTACCTCACCTCTTTTATCTGTGTTTAGATCAAATCTGTAACGACGACAGGAGCCAAGTGCATCGGTGAGCAGGTGACTAAGTGCTACTTGAAAGCATTGTTGGCGACTCTTTCTATCACTTTGCTAAGTCAGCTGATGGGGCAGTATTCAGCTGGATTGGATTTGTCCTGCTTTTTGAGGGGAGGACATACCTGGGAAATTTTCCACTTTTGTCTTTTGGATGCCAGTGTTGTAGCTGTACTGGAACAACTTGGATAGGGCCCGGCTATTTCTGGAACTTAAGTCT
Source organism: Cetorhinus maximus (assembly GCF_964194155.1). Taxonomy (NCBI): domain Eukaryota; kingdom Metazoa; phylum Chordata; class Chondrichthyes; order Lamniformes; family Cetorhinidae; genus Cetorhinus; species Cetorhinus maximus. The sequence continues at coordinate 1,361,194 of NC_135902.1, read as the reverse complement.
TCAGTACTACAGCCGGGATGTTGTCAGGGATCATAGCCTTTTCTGTATCCAATGAGCTCAACCGTTTTTGATGTTGGATGGCATGAATGAATTTGGCTAAAGACTCTTTCAGTGATGCTGAGGACCTCAGGAGGAGGTCAAGGTGGATCATTGATTTGGTACTTCGGGCTGAAGATGACGGCATCATCTTCAGCCTTGTCCTTTGCATTCATGTGTCAGCCTCCACCATTGCTGAGGATGGGAATATTCATGAAGCCTCCTCCTCCTGTTAGTTGTTTAATTGTTCACCAACATTCGCAATTTGGATGTCCAAGAAACTTCACCACAGTCTTGCAATTGCTTCATCAAGATATGACTGCAACTGTTGTGAGTGGGAGATCTGAAACAGATGCCTTTAAATTCCAGACTGGGGTCAAGCAAGGCTGTGTGATAGCCCCCATACTATTTACGATCTACCTGACAATGCCTGTTCACTTCGTCAAAGATCAACTGCCCTCTGGCGTCAGTATTAAATACTGTCTAGATGGAAAACTCTTTGGTCGTCTTCGTGCCAAAACTAAACTGACCTCCATAGATGATCTCCCCATGACCTACACACTTAGTATCTTCAATTCTGTATACAAGAAACTTGGCCTGTCCTTGACTGTTGCCAAAACAAAACTGATATATCAATCTACACCTGGTCAGCTAAATATTCCTACTCCCATATATGTTGAAGGAGAAACTCTTGGAATATATTGACTAGTTCCACCTTGGCAGTCACCTCTCTCAAAAAGACAAAGACAAAGCCATTGACAAAGGGATCCAAAACCAGAACAACTGTGCCAGTTCAGCCTTCTGAAAATTACAGCAGTGAGTCTTTGACAATTAAGATTTTCACAAGTCAACAAAAGTTCTAGTGTACTGTTATGACCAGGATGTGAGGAGTGTGTGAATTATCGAGCCCCACTACTCCACAGGCCATACCATTAATTTCAATGTTTAGTTTTCTCACCAGAATGGCCAATTGTGTACCTATACCTCTAGTACCCAGAAGAAAAGAGACTCTGACCAGGCTTCTTTCAAAAACTCAATGATTAATTTATTTTAAAACAAATCTTCTTTTAAGAAGTTTAAAGTGTGGTTAACACACAATTGTAACTATCTATCTCTTCCTAAAGAATTCCCCCAGCACGTGCGCACACACACACACACACAGACAAACAAAGGACAGACAGATAGAGATAAAAACAAAAAACTACTGCGGATGCTGGAAATCCAAAACAAAAACAGAATTACCTGGAAAAACTCAGCAGGTCTGGCAGCATCGGTGGAGAAGAAAAGAGTCGACGTTTCGGGTCCACACGACCCTTCAACAGAACTGAAGTATAGTTAGGAGAGGGGTGAAATATAAGCTGGTTTAAGGTGGGGGGCGGGGGGAGAGAAGTTGAGGGTGGGGTGGTTGTGGGGACAAGCAAGCAGTGATAGGAGCAGATAATCAAAAGATGTCACAGACAAAGGATCAAAGAGGTGTTGAAGGTGGTGATATTATCTAAGAAAATGTGCTAATTAAGAATGGATGGCAGGACACTCAAGGTACAGCTCTAGTGGGGATGGGGTGGAAATATTGACAAGGTATTAGTTGTAGATTTTAAAGTAATGGAAATAGGTGGGAAAAGAAAAATCTATATAAATTATTGAAAACAAAAAAAAACAAAAGGGAGGGGGAGGAAACGGGGTGGGGATGGGGGGAGGGGGAGTTTAAGATCTAAAGTTGTTGAATTCAATATTCAGCCCGGAAGGCTGTAAAGTGCCTAGTCGGAAGATGAGGTGCTGTTCCTCCAGTTTGCGTTGGGCTTCACTGGAACAATGCAGCAAGCCAAGGACAGACATGTGGGCAAGAGAGCAGGGTGGAGTGTTAAAATGGCAAGCGACAGGGACGTTTGGGTCTTTCTTGCGGACAGACCGCAGGTGTTCTGCAAAGCGGTCGCCCACTGCTCCTATCACTGCTTGCTTGTCCCTACAACCACCCCACCCTCAACTTCTCTCCCCCTGCCCCCCACCTTAAACCAGCTTATATTTTACCCCTCTCCTAACTATACTTCAGTTCTGTTGAAGGGTTGTGTGGACCCGAAACGTCGACTCTTTTCTTCTCCACCGATGCTGCCAGACCTGCTAAGTTTTTCCAGGTAATTCTGTTTTTGTTACAGACAGATAAAGTCTCTCTGCAGAGATGAGCTTTGGAGGATGGGCGTTATAAAGTAAAGGATATAGTCCACAGGGTCTCGACACTGTCGACCTGGAGTTCCCTCATGTGGCCCAGGTGGATGTCTGGAAGTTCTCACCAACTGGTGTCAGCTTTGCAGGTCCAAATGCAGACTAGTTACACTCAGATGAGGATTCTCTGACTGCAGGAATATAGCCACACACAATTTTAGGTAGGATAGGCAAGGTAGAGAGAGAGAGAGCCAATTAAGGTAGCCTTCCTTCCTCAGCTTGTTCCCCAACAAGACTGCCTTCAGAAACCAGCAGGTTCACAACTTCAGTTTTTTCTCTCTCACCCATGTGATTTTCAGCAAGTTACCAACCTTCCTTTTCAGTTTTTTCTCCATCAATTAAAGTGATTGCAGTTCAAAACAAACAACCAGATCTCCCTCAAATACTATAAAACTCAGGTAATTTCTTAGAAGACGTCTGTTTGCTGACAGTTCAAGGTGAACTTATGACCTTTTGAAAAAAATCCCAGGCGAACGCCCAAATGTCCGGATTATGCCATGTCCTTCCATTTGTAAAAGAAAAATTCAGTCTTGCAATAAATGACTCTAATATTACGGACCAGTCATCATCGCCACACTCTTCACACTCTTGTACTACATTGAGACCTTAACTGTGTATCAACAACATATAAGAGCACTAGAGAAATTCCATTAGCAATGTCTCCGCTGCATCCTCCAGATCCAATTAGAGGACCATCAAACAAATGCTAGTGACCTTGAAACCAGCTCCACAGCATTCAGGCCAAACTCCTGCAAAATTAACTGATAAACTGGACACTACCAAAAACTGTCTCCTCCGCCAGGCCCTGTTCTATCAACTCTCAAATGGCCAACATTCTAGGGGAGAACAAAGAAAATGTTTCAAAGATACTCTGAAACTCTCCTTGAAGCACCGCAGCATTGACCTTAATGACTGGGAGGAGCTTGCTACCAATATTCAAAATGGCAACAACTTGCCCATCAAGCTGCATCACGCTTTTGAGTACCAACTTCTTAACGAATGAGGTGGAATGATGGAAAAGAAGGGAAGAAAAGGAAGCAAATTCTTCACCCTGGATCCCACTACCTCATGAGAAGTCCTGCCCAATGTGCCCAAAGATCTGTGGTTGACAATCAGCCTGTTCAGTTACATGATGACCCATGACAGAAACTCGCACTCCTGAGTAGATGTCATCCTCAAATCGGGGGACAGCTAATAACGATGATCAGTCACAACTGTAGGTTGCTTGACTTTATAATTGTGATCCGATCCATTGATTACGGGATCCATTAGCTCTGACTCTAGCATGCTGCTTCCGCTCTTTAGAATGCATGTAGACATGTGTTTAAGCTTCACCAGGTTGGTACCTCAATTTTCACATACGGCTGGTGCTGCACCTAGCACGCTTTTCTACACTGCTGATGGACATTGAAGTTCCTCACCGAGAGTACGTTCTGTAACACATTCTATAACTTTGATCTGCCAAGTGGTTTACAGCATATTATTCATCAGTTGAGGAAGAGCAGTAGGTGGTAATCAGCAGAAGATTTCCTTGTCCATGTACAAGGGCTAGGATTTAAGGTTTTGAGCAAGGGATGGAGGGGGAATGTGAGGCAGAACTTTTTTTATGTAGTATGAATGACCTGGAACTTGCAGCCTGGGAGGGTAGAAGAAACGAGAGACGATCAAATATTTCAAAGGAAATTGGATGGACACTTGAGGGAATTTTCAGGGCTATGGGAAAAGAGTGGGAGAATGGGACTGACTGATTGCTCTAGGGAGAGCTAGCATGGAGTCGATGACCCTCAGTCTCCTCTGTGCCGTATGATTGTGTAACTCTATGCTTACATTTGAGCATTGCCTGTATGAAGTTAACCTGGTGAATAGCTGTCGCAAGGGCTGTGGAACCTAAGTGATGTGCTTTCATTTGCTGAAGGCCATTGAGAAAGTTCCTCATGAAAAAATACTTCCGAAACTGAAAGCGTGGATAAGCAATTGCCTTGGCGAAGGAAACACTGAATGGGGTGAAGTGGAGTGGGTTTGGGTGGTGTGTGGCAGGGAATAGTCATGGACTAATTTACATTCATAACTTGTATTCGAGGAAAATGATCAAATTTGCACATAATTTAGGGGTGATAGCAGTTGAATCTAAGAATCAGCTAGTGAACCAAAAAATGTGTTAGATGAAATATGCAGTTGTCACATTCAGTGCAGATGAGGTCCACTTCTGAGACTTTCCCAATCACAGTTGACAACATTTCCAAACTTCAGTATCATCTACAAATTTTGAAATCATGCCCTGAATACCATAGTCTAGGTCATTAATATATATCAGGAAGAGCAAGGGTCCCAACACTGACCCCTGGGGAACTCTACTACAAACCTTCCTCCAATCTGGAAAACAACCATTTATCACTATTCTCTGTTTCCTGTAACTCAGCCAATTTCTTATCCAAGTGCCTACTTTCCCTTTTATTCCATGATCTAGAATTTTGCTCACAAGTCTTTTGTGTGGCACTGTATCAAATACCTTTTGAAAATCCATATACACCACATCAACAGCGTTTCCTTTATCAACTTTCTCTGTTACCTCCAGCAAGTTAGTTATACATGATTTTCCCTTAATGAATCCATGCTGGCTTTCCTTAATTATCCTGCACTTGTCTAAGTGACTGTTGATTTTATCCCATACTAGAGTTTCCAGAAGTTTCCCTGCCATTGAAGTCAAACTGACTGGTCTGTAGTTGCCAGCTTTATCCTTGCATCCCTTTTTGAACAAGGGTGTAACATTTGCAGTTCTCCAGCCCCCTGGCACCTTCCCTGTGTCTAAGGAAGACTGGAAAATTATCACTAGTGTCTCTGCAATTTCCACACTCACTTCCCTCAGTACCCTTGGATGCATCTCATCTGTTCCTGGTAACCTATCTATTTTAACTAAAAGTAGCCTTTCTAACACGTCCTCCTTCTCAACTATAAATTCTTCTAGTGTACCAGTTACCTACCTCCTCTCTCACTTTGGCCTGGGTAGCATCTTCTTTTGTAAGACAGATGTAAAGTACTCGTTCAATTCCTCCGCTATTCCTCCAACCTCCACATGCAAGCCTCCTTTTTTGTCCCTAACTGGCCTTCCTCTTTCTTTTACCACACTTTTGTTATTTACATGCTTATAGAAGACCTTGGGATTCCCTTTTATGTTCACTGCCAGCCTCTTTTCATGCTCTCTCCTTGCTTTTCTTATTAGTTTTTTCACTTACCCTTCACTTCCATATTCAGTCTGATTCTCCCTTATATTTCCTACCTTCCATCTGTTGTACGCACACTTTTTCCTTTTCATATTCACCTCTATCTCTCTTGTCATCCAGGGCGCTCTGGATTTATTTGTTCAACTTTCTCCTTCAAGGAAATATACCTTGACGTTGCTATTTTTAGTTAAAATAGATAAGCTACCAGGACCAGATGAGATGCATCCAAGGGTACTGAGGGAAGTGAGAGTGGAAATTGCAGAGACACTAGTGATAATTTTCCAGTCTTCCTTAGACACAGGGAAGGTGCCAGTGGACTTGAGAACTGTGAATGTTACACCTTTGTTCAAAAAGGGATGCAAGGACAAAGCCGGCAACTACAGGCCAGTCAGTTTAACTTCAGTGGTAGGGAAACTTCTGAAAACTATAGTTTGGGATAAAATCAACAGTCACTTAGAAAATACCTTTTCTTTGAAGGTGGCCTGTTGTTCAGCCACCGTCTTTTCTGCCAACATTTGATTCCAACTCACTTGACTCAGATGCATTCCCATCCCATCGAAGTTGGCTTTCCCCCAATTAATTATCCTTGCTCTGGATTGTGCCCTGAACTTTTCCATGACCAACCTAAACCTTATGATACAATGATCACTGTCCCCTAGAGGCTTTCCCACTGATATTTGATCCACTTGGGCCAACTCATTCCCAGGAACCAGGTCCTCATTTTGTACTGGAAACATACTGCTGTAGAAAATTATCTTGAACATACTCCAGGAATTCTCGCCCCTCTTGTCCCTTTGCACTATTCCTATCCCAGTCTATATTTGGATAATTGAAGTCGCCCATTATGATTACTGTACAATTCTTTCACCTGTCACTAATTTCTTTGCAAATTTATTTCTCCACATCCCTTCCACTAGATGGTGGTCTATATACCACACCAACCAATGTTATTGCACCTTTTTCATTCCTTACCTCTAGCCAGAGAGATTCTGTCCTTGACCCCTCTGGAACATCCTCTCTCTCCAGTACTGTAATCTTTAATCTATATTGTCACCCCTACCCGCCATTTCTTCCTTCCCCGTCTCTCCAAAACGCCTTGTACCCAGGAATATTTAATACCCAGTCCTGCCCTTTTTTGAGCCAGGTCTCTGTAATAGCAATAATATCATTATGCCTATAGTTCACCAATCATATTAACCACACTCATGCATTCACACACATGCACATTAGCCCTAATTTAGGCTTTTTTACTTTCCCCTTATTCTGACCCCATCTAATGACTTAATATTGCCTACCCTAATTCTATCAAACTCTCCAAGTATTCCATCTACCTTGATACTGTTCTCTGATATGCCCTCGTTATCAGTTGATACTTCTCTACTTCTCACTGCCAGTTTTTCTCCTTTCCACTCTGAATATCCCATCAGGTTCCCATCCCACTGCCACTCTTGTTTAAACCCTCCCCAACAGCACTAGCAAACTGCCACCCCCCCCCCACCATGAGGACACTAGTCCCAGTCCTGTTAAGGTGTAACTCGTCCTTCTTGTACAGGTCCCAACTGCCCTAGAACCGGTCCCAATGCATCAGAAATCTAAAGCCCTCCCTCCTACTCTATTTCTCCAGCCACGTGTTCAACTGTTCAATTTTCCTATTCTTATGCTCACTAGCACGTGGCACTGGGAATAATCCTGAGATTACTGCTCTTGAGGCTCTGCTTTTTAATTCCCTTCCTAACTCCCTGAATTCTGCTTTCAGGACCTCATCCCATTTCCTATCTATGTCATTGGTCCCAATGTGAACCATGACCTCTGGCTGCTCACCCTGCCCCAGATGAATGTCCCGCAGCCGCTCTGTGATATTCTTGACCCTGGCACCAGGGAGGCAACATACCATCCTGGAGTCACACCTGTGGCTACAGAAACACCTGTCTGCTCCCCTAACTTAAGAATCGCCTGCTACTATAGCACTTCCACTCTTCCTCCTTCCCTCCTGTGCAGCTGAGCCACCTATGGTGCCATGGGCTTGGCTCTTACTACAGTCCTCTGAGGAACCATCTCACTCACCCATATCCAAAATGGAAAAGCCGTTAGAGAGCAAAATAGCCTCAGGGGATTCCTACACTACCTGCCTGTTTCTCTTAGATACTCTGGCAGTCACCCATTCCTTCCCTGCCTGTGTATTTCTTAGCTGTGGTGAGCCGCCTCCCTAAATGTGCTATCCATGTAATCCTCAGTCTTGCAAATGAAACACAGTAACTCCAGCTGCCGCTCGAGCTCCGCAACTCGAAGCTCAAGTTTCTGCAGCTGGTGACACTTCCTGCAGGTGTAGTCATCAAGGGCACTTTGTGCTTGCACAGCTTCCCATACCCTGCGGAATGCACATTCCACATGTCCGAACTACACTGACATACATACCTTAACTTTATATAAAACGTTTACCACAGTGTTTATTTACTAATTTATTTTAAACATTTTCTTAATTAATTTAGAATAATTCCTAAGTATACTACAATTTACTGTTCTTATTAAATGCTAGTACCACCCACAAATACAACTAAACTTATCTGTTTCTTCATTACCCAGGTATGTGTTTTAGGGTTCGCGCTGTTTTCCCACTCCCGACTGTCTCTCCTCCCACGCTGTTTTCAATCTCATGACTGCCTCTGCACTTACACTGTTTTCAATTTCCTGACTACCTCACTACTTGTGCTGTTTTCGATCTCCCGATTGTCTCAGAGTTGGGAAGTACTTGCTGTCTGACTTACATTTTCAAAAATGTTGGTGTGTTCCTTTTTGAAGAATAAATACATTGTCACATTCGCTGGCATTTCCAATTATGTTTCAGCAACTCCTGAATCTTGACGTCAGGCCTGTTAGAGAACTCAGGATGGTGAATCTCCCCGTCTTTCGGAATTGTTGTCTATCCATTTGCTATCTGGTGTGTTTTCTCCATTTCAGGAAGAACTTGAAGAGAAGGAAAAGATGGCCATAATTGAACAGATCCTGAATGAGGTGATAGGTGGAGTGCGCACCCCACAGCAAACCCCATCTCCTATCGAAGTTCCATTCATTGAGGAAGAGGTCTTTGAGATGAAGAACCCCAAGGTAAACATTTGGTAACTCAAGATGGTGGGAATCACAGGCTGTATTTTCAGGATGGAAGGGTTGAAGGTTCTTTGCAAAGCTTTAAAAAACAGAAGCTGCCCAGCCATAAGTACAGTATATTCTGATGCATAGCTGACAACTAAATTAATACATATAATGTGTCATCAATGAGACAATGAACCTATGATAAAGGCAAGTTCTACTCAAAGGCCATCGACCTGGATGGTTAACTCAGCTTCTCTCTGCACAGATGTTGTCTGATCTGCTGAATATTTCCAGCATCTTTTGTTTTTATTCTACAGTAATGACTATGATGTTGGGGACTGACATAGCACCTTTTATATAATACATTCACTTAAAACCGTAGTCTAGCGTGCTTTTTAAATCAAAATAGAGAAATTGATATCAAAAGATGGAGGGAGAGACAGGAAGGATCATTGACCTTTAGACATTAACGCTGTCTCACTCTCTCTCTCTCCATTGATGCTGCCAGACAAGCATTCTGTCTTTATTCATATTTCCAGCATTCAAAGTATTTTGATTTTGTCTACTGTCAAGTAGTTTATTGCCAACACTGACAGCCTCAGTTCCCTTGGGGATAAGTGTCCAAGTCAGTAAGGAGGAGATGATGGTAAAGAAAATAAGATATGAAAAAGACCCTCCCATTGTAGAACTCATTCTGATAGTATCGCACTGGAGCAGTTGCTGGGGAATTCAGCTAACCGGAATTTCTGTCCTTCTCCTCTGCAGTTGCACTACAAGTATAATATAGTGCAAAGCCTTAAGGAATTATGGAAACAGTGCTTTGTGCACAGTAAAGATGCAGAAGAAGCAGGAGGTGAAAAACAACCTGGAGGTGTGAACAAGCCCACGGACAAGAACCAATCCTCCACCAAGCATCTGGAGCAACTGGACAACACAAAGCTTAAGGGCATGCCGACTAAAGGCCAATCAGTTGACGAAGCAGAGGAGCAAACCAAGCAAAGGACTCGTTCTTATAACAAGGCGATTTCTCACCGTGTGGAACTTTCAGAGAACACGAAGTACCCTGATAAGGGTGCATCAACCAACAAATCTCCAGCAGCTGATGAAGCAGAGGAGCATTCCAAACAAAGGACTCATACCCATGGCAAGGCGACTTCTCATCAATCTGAGCAAAAGCAAAGCAAGGAGAAGACCCGTTCCCACAGCAAGAGGTCTGTCCTCCATGTGGAACAAAGTAAGATTGTGAAACCCCCCAAGGAAGCAATACCAACCAACAAAGCTCAACCACTTGATGAATCAGAACCTGAATGGGACCTGTCCATCGATTCTTTCAGACAGGTGCAGTTTTCTTTGCTGCTATTTCTTGTAAATACAATATATATTTCCTTTACTGAGTTCAAGAACTTTGATGAAATCCATGTGTTCTTTTTAATTTTCCCTGTGGATGTGGGAGTTACCTGTTGCCCGAGTTTGCTTGCTCTGAAGACATTAGTCAACACGTAGTGCAGGTCAGACCAGAAAGGGCGGGTGAGGCAGCTTCCTTTTCCTGAAGGACACTGGTCCACTTGCTGGGATTTTATGACAATCCAGCACCATTCATGGTCACTTTTTTGATGCTGCCCACAAGTTGCTAATGCAATGCAATAACTACCAGGTTCCCAAACTCTGGATGTATTTCTCTCTCACATTTTCTGTAGTTTTATAATGGTTTTGCCCTAGTTTTCAGACCACCTGTCTTCAAGGTGTGATTGTTACTGGAACCATTCTTCCATGTGAGCCCAAGCACTGAGGGATCAATGATACTTCAGAGTATCAGGGCCCCTGTGCCCCAGAGAATGTACCCACTGTGCCCAAATACTAGTCTGATAGGCCTGCATGCAAGGCTTATTAGGCCCGTGGCAAAGAATTAAAACTAGGATCAATGTTTCAGTCACGCACCGCCTTTTTGGAATGAACCGCAATTTTAAAAAGTACTTTCTCACTCTACTCTATATGACTTGCCCAATGCCCATTGTCTCTTAACTCCTCCTAATGCTGAATGTGGCCTATTTCTGGCAGATCCTGGCTAAAATACACAGCCTTTGTACTTTTTGCGGATTAAGAACAGTGCATGTGGAACAGCAAGAAACTTTAAATGATTTTTTAAAATTAACTCACGGAATGTGGGCATTGCTGGCTAGGCCAGCATTTGCTGCCCATCCCTAATTGCCCTTGAGAAGGTGGCAGTGAGCTGCCTTCTTGATCCGCTGCAGTCCATGTGGTGTAAGTACACCCTCAGTGCTGTTAGGAAGGGAGTCCCAGGATTTTGCCCTCTTATTAACAGAAAGGCCTAGTGCTGTGCAGGATCTTTGTCAGACCCTGAATGTTTTTTCTATTCGCTCATGGGATGTGGGCATCACTGGCTAGGCCAGCATTTGCTGCCCATTTCTAATTGCCCTTGAGAAGGTGTTGGTGAGCTGTCTTCTTGAACTGCTTCAAGCCATGTGTAGGAACTCCCACACTGTTGTTAGGAATGGAGTTAGAAGATTTTGACCCAGCAGCAGTGAAGGAACGGCAATTTGGTTCCAATTCAGGGTGGCGTGTGATATGGCGGGGAACTTGCAAATGATGGTGTTCCCATGCATCTGCTACCCTTGTCCTACTAGATGGTAGAGGCCGTGGGTTTGGAAGGTGCTGTCAAAGGAGCCTGAGTGAGTTGCTGCAGTGCACCCTGTAGATGATACACACTGCTGCGTTGGTGGTGGAGGGAGTGAATGTTGAAGGTGGTGGATGGGGTTCCAATCAAGTGGGCTGCTTTGTCCTGGATAGAACCATAGAAAAGTTATGGTACAGAAAGAGGCCATTCAGCCCATTGTGTTTGCGCCGACCAAAAAGAGAAATAAGAAACTAGCCGCTCATTTTAATCCCAATTTACAGCACTTCAGATGCATACCCAGGTACCTTTTAACTGTGTTGAGCATTTCATCCTCAACCACCAACTTAGGCAGTGAATTCCAGATGCCCACCACCCTCTGGGTGAAAAAGATTTTCCTCATGTCCCCTCTAATCCTTCTACCAATCACCTTAAATCTATGCCCCCTGGTAATTGACCCCTCAGCTAGAGGAAACAAGTTTTTCCTGTCTATATAGGCCCCTCATAATTTCATACACCTCAACTAGGTCACCCCTTAGCCTCCTCTGTTTTAAGGTAAACAACCTTAGCCTATCCAATCTTTCCTCATTGGTGCAATTTTCAAGCCCTGGCAATATTCTTGTAAATCTATTTACTTTAAATGAATTTTGAATGGATGGTGTCGAGCTTCTTGAGTGTTGTTGGAGCTGCACTCATCCAAGCAAGTAGAGAGTATTCCATCACACTCCTTACTTGTGCCTTGTAGATGATGGACAGACGAGGAGTCAGGAGGTGAGTTACTCTCTGCAGAATTCCCAACTTCTGACCTGCTCTTGTAGCCACAGTATTTATATGGCTAGTCCAGTTCAGTTTCTGGTCAATGGTAACCCCCAGGATGTTGATAGTGGGGGATTCAGTGAGGGTAATGTCATTGAATGTTAAGGGGCGATGGTTAGATTCTCTCTTGTTGGAGAAGATCATTGCCTGGCACTTGCTTGGCACGAATGTTATTCGCCATGTGTCAGCTCAAGCCTGGTTACTGTCCAGGTCTTGCTGCAGGCCTTGCTCAAATTACGTTGACTCTATTTGAGAGTCAAACCCAACTCTTCCTCTCCTAACTGCTTAGTTCAAATAAATATCTTTCACCAGGGACAGACAAGCAGTGGATGAAGACAAGATTACACTCAGCGGCTGTGCTTGGATCATTTTTTATTGTTAGGTGATGTTCCCTTGTGCTGTGCTCTTGTGCGGCAGGGGAACTGACGTGATCCTGTTGTTGTTGATGTTGAGCTTTCAGACTTTATACTTCCTGAAAGTGGCACATTAATCCCTCTTTGCTCCCAGAACAGCCTCAAACCTGATGTAAGATCTTCCCGATTTAAAGACCAGGGAAACTGCACCTAAAAGGCAGATTTGGTATCAAGAGGAAATATTTCCAGTTCTATGGGGAGAGTGCAGAGCAATATGACTAATTGTTTAGCTCTTTCAAAGAGCCAGCATAGGCACAATGGGCCAAAGAGTCTCCTCTGTGTTGTATGATTCAGACAGCAAAAGTAGTGTTGTTCCAAGTTCTCCATGGTACAAAGGGCACCACATCTTTTCCATCGGGGTCACTGAAACTTCCCGCTTTTGGCTGTTTCCCTTGACCAAGCATGTTTTATAGAGCCCTCAGTCCACCTGTCCGAGTTAACCTGGTGCTTTTTCCATTGCTGTTTGCACACATTAATCAAACAGCATCAAGAAAAATCCCAAGCAGATCACAAAGTGAACTATGCAACTTTGAGTAAACCAAACTTATTCTATTCAAGATTCTCCAACAGGAGAGAATCCAACCATCACCCCTTCACATTCAATGGTATAACCATTACTGAACCCCCATTATCAACATCCTGGGGGTTACCATTGACCAGAAACTGAACTGGACTAGCCGTGTAAATACTGTGGCTACAAGAGCAGGTCGGAAGCTAGGAATCCTGCCATGAGTAACTCACCCCCTGACTCCCAAAAGCCTGTCCACCATCTACAAAGCACAAGTCAGGAGTGTGGTAGAACATTTTCCACTTGCCTGGATGTGTGCAGCTTCAATAACACCCAAGAAGCTCGACACCATCCAGGACAAAGCAGCCGACTTGATTGGCACTCCATCTACAAACATTCACTCCCTCCTCTGCAGGCAGCAGTGTGTACCATCTACAAGATGCACTGGAGGAACTCACCAAGCATCCTTAGACAGCACCTTCCAAACCCACGACTACTAGCATCTAGAAGGACAACGGCAGCAGATACATGGGAACACCACCACCTGGAAGTTCCCCTCCAAGCCACTGACCATCCTGACTTGGAAATATATCACTGTTCCTTCATTGTTGCTGGGTCAAAATCCTGGAACTCCCTAACAGCGCTGTGGGTGTACCTACACCACATGGACTGCAGCAGCTCAAGAAGGCAGCTCACCACCACCACCTCAGGGCAGTTGGGGATGGGTGATAAATGCTGGCCTAGCCAGTGATGCCCACGTCCCATGAATGAATATAAAAAAAATACTTACACGCAGTTGCCTTAAAGTTGTGTTCATGTCTCTCCAATTAATGGTTTATGTGCAGACCTTGTGGCTGCCAGTTCCCTGATCTTTAAATTGGGTAGATTTGGCAAAAAATGGAACTGGCATAATTATGGAAGCACTTGAACTGGAAGTTGTGTGTTAATGAAAGAGAGGTAGAGATTATTTTGTTTTCGAGTTTATGATGAGACCCTGTGTTTGTCTAAAACATGTTCCTGCATCAGGATGTGCTAATGTTGCTGGAGAATGAGGAACAGAAGGCGATGGCCTTGGAACAGCTCAACCTGAAGATGCTCGAACTCTCCACAGTACAAATCAATATGCAAGAGGACATTTTCTACAAAGTGCTGTAAGTGGGACTCTTTAACCTCATGATTTATTCTGTTATCCTCTTTTTTTAAATGGTAAACTTCTGATAAAATATGTGTTAATCAAAACAGTGAATGGAACAGTATTCACATGATCAGATACTTTTATCATCTGGTACCTGGTTAGTTGTAACATGGAAGTTCAAAGTTAAGTTGGCAAAATGTAGTTTTGTGTTTTAGGTACATGCCACTTTCGATTAGGTTGAGATCACCCAACTTATTACATGTAGGAGCTTTGCCATCAGAATAGAATCATAGAATGATACAGCACAGATGGAGACCATTTGGTCCATCACCCCTATGCTGGCTCTTTGAAAGAGCTATCCATTAAGTCCCACTTCCCTTCCCTTTCACCATAGCCCTGCAGATTTTTCCTCTTCAAAAATTTACCCAATTCCCTTCTGACTATTATTGAGTCAGCATCCACAACCTTTAGGTGGATAGAGTTCCAGACTTCCACTACCCATTGTGTAGAAAAAGTGCTTCCTGATTTCACCCCTGAACGACCTAGCTTTCAGTTTGAGGATATGCCCCCTAGTTCTGTATCGCCCCTACCAAGTAGTAGAGTTTCTCTGTGTTCACATGATCAGTTCCTTTTATCATTTTAAACATTTGAGCTCCCCTCAACTTTCTAATCCCAATGGAATATAAACCAAGATAATGCAATTTAATCCTTTAAACCCAATGTCATCCTGGCCAGTGTGCACTGCACCCCCTCCAAGACCCTTCCAAAAGTTCAGTGTCCAGAGCTGAATATAGTTCTCTTCACTATGTCTGACCAGTGTTCCATGTAACTGAAGCATAAAGTGCTCACTGGAGACAGTAATATTGAATCGCTCATGGATATAGCAGGTGTATTGTCTGACAGCACCCTTATACAAATGAACTGCTTCTCCATATTTCTTTTGCTACAGCTATCAGCTTTGGCAAGAAGCAATGGATGAGCTTGTTAGTTGTTCGATGCAGCTCAGGGAAATAATGGGCCTGCCTGAAAAGGAAACTGAAGGCAGTGTCACTGTGGAAGAAACCCGTAAGTTACAGGGAAAAGCTGCTTTACTGTGGACTCTGTGATTTGTTAACTCACATACAGCAGGTAAAGTCATTTTAGGTGTTTTCTGATGTAACACGCAATAACATCCATTGTCAGTCTGCATCTTCTGCAAGCTGCAGGAGTGTTGCCTAGTGCACTGTTTCTCAAACTAGGATCTGTGGTCCCCTAGGGGGTCTGTGGAGACTTTCCAGGGGGTCCATCAAATGATCTGAAAGTGCTTACCGAGCAGAACCTGCCTTAGGTGACTCCCCAGGGTGCAATGGTCAAGGGGGCACCTTGGTGAAGAGTTAGTGAATGAACAGTGGCCAGAGGTAGGATTGGTACAAGAGAGGAGATTGGCATGCAGTGCAACCAACACAGTCGGCTGGCTGTCTCACCTAGGAGGGGAGCGCAAATGGAAGAGTGCTGAAAACAACACACAGATCAACAAATAGACCCACGGTTACCAAAGCTGGTGGTGGGCTACAGGTGAGTTTAGCCTTGTACAAGAGAGGAGAGTTTTCTTTTAATATTTAAGAACCATATACTTAAACTCAGGAGCTGACAATACACAAGTTTGCCCAGGGTCTCATTTTTCCTCATTTAGAGGGGTGGTCCATGATCACTAATCCATCAGAAAAGAATTCCTGCAATCAAAAATGTTCGAGAACCACTGACCAAACGCAATAGTTTCTGGGCAGTTCCCGCTGAACATTGGCCTGATGTTGCCTATTGGTAGTCCAAACCATATACTCCTCCCATTGCTGTGTGACATGAAGCTAAACATTCTTTATGGTTTGTGTCTTTTATTGTCCAAAGTTTGGGCAATGTCTCTCAGCTGTCAACAGGAGTAAGTTTGATGTGCCAAACCTCAGAGCATCAAGCATTCTATTAATTTATCCTGCACACCCGGTTTTGCAAGTTTCCCAGGAGATTAAAAGTTTGTGAGTCTTTGGAATTCTCCATCGCAAAGATCTGTGGATGCTCAGTCATTGAGTATATTCAAGGCAGTGATCGATAGATTTTTCGAGACTGAGGGAATAAAGGGTAAAGTGCAGGAAGGTGCATTTGAGGTAGAAGATTAGCCGTGGTCCTATTGAATGGTGGAGCAAGTTTGAAGAGTCAAATAGTTCTCGTTCTTATTCAAGTGTTGGCTACAGTCAAGAAACCTCCAGAAAATGTCATGACAGCTTGTCCTTTCAGCACAAGCTCATTAAAGAAAAGTTAGTTAGGTAATATCAGCTGATGTTCAATGGTGTTTCTCATAGGTTGTCTGGGTGTATGGTTTTTAGCTGCTACAGTGGACTTGTTTAATCTGGCCTGCCCCTTTCAGATAGCTGCAGAAGCACTCTTTGTGAGGAAGTAGTCTGAATAGTAAGTTCCTGAGAAACAAAGTCTTGCATTTAACAACAACAACTTACATTTATATAGACCTTTAATGTAATGAAACATCCCAAAGTGTTTACAGAGTCATTATAAAACAAAGTATGACACCAACCAGATAAGAAGATATTAGGTCAGATGACCAAAAGCTTGGTCAAAGAGGTAGGCCTTAAAGGGGATAAACGAGATACCGAGGTGGAGCAGGGTAGAGAGGGTCTTCCAGATATTGCGGCCCAAGCAGCTGATGGCGCAGCCACCAATGGTGGAGCAATTATGACTGGGAATGCACAAAACCCCAGGATTAGAGGAGTGTAGATACCTCAGAGGGTTGTAGAGCTGGAGGAGATTGCAGATATAGGGAGGAGTGAGACCATGGAGGGATTTGAAAACAAGGATGATAATCAAGACAAGGAGCCAAAGTAGTTAGCGTGCACAGGGGTGATATGAGAACAGGACTTTCTGTGAGTTAAGACATGGGCAGCAGAGTTTTAGATGACCAAGGTTACGGAAGGTAGAATGTGGGAGACCAGCCAGGAGTGTACTGGAATAGTCGAGTCTAGAGGTAACAAAGGCTCGAATGAGGGTTTCAGCAGCAGATGAGCTAAAACAAGGGCAAAATCGGGTGATGTTATGGCAGTGGCAGAAGGTAGTATTAGTTATGGCACGAACGAGAGGTCGGAAGCTCATCTCGGGATCAAATGTGACACCAAGGTTTCAAACTGACTGGCTTAATTTAAAGCTGTTGCCAGGGAGAGGGTGGGAGGGTGGTGGGGGGTTGGGTTTAAGACTGGCAGACTAGGAAGAAGTGTGGGTTCAATCTTAGGGAGCACCATCCCCTGATCTGCAAAGGGCAGCCCCCAAAGATCCAATCCCCACCCCTCTTCCTTCCCGCCCTTTGAAGAAGGTAGTTGAAAAATTAAGTTGCTCGCTCCCACCTGGCTGCCCACAACAAACGTTTTATGACATTGGGCAGCAGATTATCAGAGTCAATTGGTTTGGGAACAAATCTAGTTGACCCTTGATTATCTATTTGAATTTTGTGGATGGGCTGCTGATTTTGGAGTCCAACCCCACGTTATGGGGGTGAGCTTGGGGGTGGGTGGTGGTGGGGTGAGCACCTGCCCTATTTTATGTGCCCTACCCTCTCCCCCTCCCTCCCTACCACCACCAGCACCACAACCCCCTCCCTCCTCCCCCGCCAACCCTCACTGGAAACACACCCAGCAATGGCACCTCGAAGACTTTATGTAGGGAATTCTAGAGCTTATAACTTGGCTGCCTCAGGCATGGCACCAATGGTAGGGCAAAGGAAATCAGGGATGTTCAGGAAGAAAGAACTGAAGGATTGCCGAGACCTTGGAGGGTTGTGGGGGAAAGATAGCGAGAGTTGTAGGGCTGGAGGACTTTACAGAGATGGGGAGTCATGGGACCCTGAAGCAATTTGAACACATGGATGAGAATTTTGAAATTGAGGTGTTATTAGACCGGGAGCCAATGCAGTTCAGCGAGTACATTTTTGAATGGGGAACAGGACTTTGTTTAAGTCAGATATCAACAGCAGGATTTTGGATAAGCTCATGTTTGTGGAGTGTGAAAGATGAAAGGCTAGCTAAGAGAGCATTGAAATAGTGGTGAAAGGCACTATACAAATGCAAGTTGTTATAACGTACTCTTCATTTTCAAATAAAATGTATTCTCCCCAGACATTAATCCTACTGACCCATCCCCACGGGGTAGCAAGAGTCATTTTAGCTTTAGCTGGAAACAGGTAAGCAAACCTGTCGAGTGATACAATATGAGAGGGGAGGGCCATTTGGAGCACTGCCTATCAGCAACTTCCAGACAGCATTAGATGTGTGTGCTCAGCATCTGTCCTCCTCAGAATATTTCATCATCATGTCTGAGAAAGTAGGAAATTTTGTTGTGGAACTCAGTGATAGCTTATAAACTCTTTGTCCAATGTTATTCTAGGCCTATGTTGGCTTGTTGAACACTGTATATACAAAGATGTGGGTCCATGCCTGGAGGAGTCCTTGTGCAGAGCATCCTGCAATGTTGAGGCATCAGTTCATTCAAGGCCATTAGCTTTTCTTTATTATTTAGAAATTTAGGTGAAAGTCCAAGACCATAGCTCAGGATTTGCTACCTATCATATAGTGGGCGAAAAGGTGTGATAAATAAATAAATTCAGGGAAGGTGATGCCATGCTTGCTGTTGGAGAAAGTCCTGAATGGTGTACTTCATTACAGAAGGAGACAAATTGGAAGAAGTGGCATCTTCAAGACTTGGCAACATACCTCTGCACAGCTAACTCACAGCTGCAGGTTTACGAGTTGGTCCCTAAATCGCTTGAGTGGCGGTCAACGTGTGAGTGGCGGTCAACGTGTGAGTGGCGGTCAACGTGTGAGTGGCGGTCAACGTGTGAGTGGCGGTCAATGTGTACACCTGGATTAGGAGGAAGACACAACTGGTCCTGGTTTCCCTAAGTTTAAGGACATGAACTGTGTTAACAAGGAAACTATGATGGCCTCATACCTTCTGATAATGTAATTGATTGGGTACCAACATTTAGAACAGCCCTTTATATGTTTCTCATAATGAGTTTCTTCACATAAATTCAGTGTGGTTTAGAAACTGTTACCCCTGTCTTTCTGGGTCAGTTAATGATGGTTATTAACTAAGGTTATTAAATAAGGATTATTTCTCTCAGGAAATCTTTGGGCAGGTTGGGTAAAGTGAACTCGATGTTAAGAACATAAAATGTGAAGGAAGAAAAAGCCATGAAGTCTGTCAGTCATACTGCTTCACAGCCAGCCTATCATGGACTCTATCCACCCATTTAGCCAATGTAGCCCATACAAAATCTACTTTATGATGCATATGCACCAATTCATTTGATTGTAAGAAATGTTCCTTCAAACAAAGTTTTAAAATTTGCACACACCGTTACATCTTGATGCAACCTTTTCATGGCCTCAGTTAGTGAGTTTTCTGTTCTCGTGGTATTTATGGGTTTCCACTTTTTTCCACCTCAGTCCTGATCCTCACGGTTATTAACTCTTTTTAAGGGTATTGACTTTTTGCTGGCTGTCTGATCCACCTTCCTCAAACCCTGTGCCAGGGACAAGGGGAATAACAATATATGCTCCTCTCAGCTTCCTAAAAATATGGAGCATATTTTTCCTTCATAATTTAGAGCACTGAGTCCTGGGATTATTCTGTCACATATCTCTGAACTCACTCCTGTGCATCACCATCCTTTTGAAGGTAGGATGCCTAAAACTGCAGTCTCATTGCACCATGCATTTTGCAAGATGACAAACTTTCCTGCTGACACCACGCTATGTGGTTTAGGACAAGTGTAAAGTAGCATTTGTAGAGATTGAAACTAGCCTAGATAAATGTTAGATTATTCACACATTCAAGAGGCTGTGTGAAATCAGTACCGGGCAAGTCTAACCCCACAGGGACACACTCAAGTATTAACCCTTAAAGGGGCAACACCACAAACATTCCAGATAGGATCAGCCAACTCAACACTGAAATAAAATTGACCAAAATATCAAAATGGGAAACTTGGGGTGAGGGGAGAGGAAACCAGGGCAAAAATTCCACAAGATGCTCATGGATCATGGAAGGGACTCAGGGACTGGTGGGCACATAGGGACGAGTGTCCATTAGCTAAATTAGAGAAAGAAAGAGATTTGGGTGTAAACATTTTGTTTCTCTGTGAATTGTGCACTAATCAGGGTGAGGGATGTTGGGGCTGACAACGGTACACTTCTCACTTTAGAACACTGGTGTTAGCATCAGTCACTGAGGTAAAACCCCAGCTACACCATTCTAGTAATGTGCCTTAGACCCAGCATTGGAAGAAATTCTTCTCTGCTACGGTTCCCCATTTTCTATTTGACTGAACTCACTGCAAAGGTCTCATAAAAATAAAGTTGCTTTGCAAACTCTTAATGGGCCTCCAATTTACATCAAAAACAAATTCTTTCATTCATGAAATAGATCAGTGGTGAAGCTGATTTGTTGTTTGTGCAGTTTTAGCCCTTACCTTCAAAGAGAAATGCTTTGCCATTGAGTTCAGAGAACAGCATCCAAGGTGATTACAAAACCTCAGGCTCTGGACTGACTGACAGAGCTGACTTTGTTTCAAGTAGAAAAAAACAAAATTGGGGTCATTATGCTGTTATTTAAAATTCTGTGATGTAGATTATTTAATCTCAATTTGATACAGAATACAGGAGCACAAGATTATCAAGGTTTAAACAAGGCTAGAGAAAATCTTTTTCCCCAGTGTGCAGTGAGGGTCCAAAGTATGTACTTCCTATGCTAGTGCCATTTTTGAAAGAAAGCTGCTGGGTTTGAATGATAAAGGCATAGGTATGCATAGATAATATTGGGGAGGTTAGGGAAACATTCAGTAGCCCAGAGCAAAAATGTGAATGAGTGGAATGCATTCCTAGTAGGGCAGATTGCACATGTTGTGTGTTACGTGGCCCAGATGACTTATTTTCCTTTCCACAATATGCTGCATTTAGTTTTTTTTAGGATTTTCTTAGTATTTTCCCAATTAATGCATACTTGACCAAACTATGTCATCTGCTTTTCCATTATCCTTTTACTAATGTTCTTGTAATAACGCAGTTCCAACTAGTATTGAGACAGAAGATGGTACTTCTAAAACAGTTGGTAAGTAGAAACAGAAACAAAGGTAGGAAGTTGTAGAAATGTCAGAATATCTTAAGTTAGTATAGGCTAGTGTTAAGATTAAAGTAGGAATCCACTGGGATAGATGGATGGAATTGGATCTCAATTAGCTTCAATTACAAAATGAATTCAACAACAGTATCAAAGAACCAGAATCACATCAGCAGAAGAAGTTACAACAGTGACTTTTCAAGGACCGTATCACACAGCTTTACATAGTATTTACAGCACAGAAACAGGCCAGTCAGCGCAGCAAGTCCATACCAATGTTAATGCTACATATGAGCCTCTTCCCACCCTTCTTCATCTAACCCCATCAGCTTTTTCCTTCGTGTTCATCTAACTTTCCTTTAAATGCATCTATGCTATTCACCTCAACTGCTCATTGTGGTAATGAGTTCCACTTCTGATCATCTCTGGACAAAGAAATTTCTCCTGAATTCTCTGTTGAATTTATTTTATTTATGACCCTATAATTCTTGTTTCACACACAAATAGAAATGTCTTCTCTACATTTACTTTATCAAACCCTTTCAACATCATAAAGCTTTCTATCAGGTCGTTCCTCAGTCTTCTCTTTCCAAGAGGAGAGAGCCCTACACTTTTCAATCTTTCCTGATAGGTATAACCAATCTGTTCTGGTATTGTATTATCACTTTACTATCAAGAGTATTGTCACAAGTATAATTATTGACACAATCATAACTACTTATACATAAGATGCAAAGCATTTTGGGATGCCCTGAGATCATTGACTGTAAATGTGGCATCAAGGGGCCCTAGAAAAATTGAAGTCAGTGGAAATTGGGACTCATACCTAGTTCAACGGAAGATGGTTGTGGTTGTTTAAGGTCCAAGACATCATTGCTGGAGTTCCTCAGGGTAGTGTCCTAGGCCCATCCATGTTCAGCTGCTTCATCAATACCCTTCTCTCCAACATAGAGTCAGAAGTGGGGATGTTTACTGATGAATGCACAGTGTTCAGTACCATTCGCAACTCCTTAGATACTGAAGCAGTTCGTGCCACTTGCATCAAGTGCTGGACAACGTTTAACAGTATTACTATTTCCAAAAGTCCCACCATCAACATCCTGGGGTTACCATTGACCAGAAACTGAACTTCACCAGCCATATAAATACTGTGGCTATAAGAGCAGTTCACAGGCTAGGAATTCTGTGGTGAGTAACTCACTTCCTGACTCCTCAAAGCCTGTCCACCATCTACAAGGCACAAGTCAGGTATCTGATGAAATACTTTCCACTTGCTTGGATGGATGCAGCAACACTCAAGAAGCTTGACATCATCCAGAACAAAATAACTGCTTGATTGGCACCCCATCTATCAGCTTAAACATTCACTCCCTCCACCAGCAGCACACAATGGCAGCAGTGTGTGTACCAGCTACAAGATGTATTGCAGCATCTCACCAAAGCTTCTTCAACAGCACCTTCCAAACCTGTGACCTCTACTACCCAGAAGGACAAAGGCAACAGATGCATGGGAACACCATGACCTCCAAGTTCCCCTCCAAGCCACACGTTATCCTGGTTTGGAAATATATCGTCATTCCTTCGCTAGGTAACAAACTGGGAACTCCCTTCCTACCAACATTGTGGGTATATCTATGCATCATGGACTGCAGCAGTTCAAGAAGGCAGCTCACCATCACTCTCTCAAGTTGATCAGGGCTCTCAGCAATGCTGGCCTTGCCAGCAAAACTCTTATCCCATGAAAGAATAACAAAAAATTAATGGCGCTAAAAGATGGAAGTTTTTCATTCTTTCTCTAGATGTGAACGTTGCATTTCTACTATCAACAATATTAATGTAGAATACTGGAAATCTTTAAGTCTAATGTGCCCTCTGTGTGTAGTATACATCCCCCCAATTGGGACACACATTCAAAGAAAAATATTACTATTTTGTATTCATTTTAGTGTCACATATAATATGCACCCCTTATGTTTAGAAAGTTTTATGGCAAAAAAAACGAATAGACTTGAAGATTATGTCCTTGCATGCGAAGGAAACATGTTAATGTGAAACAAAATCAACTTGTTTATACTTTACAGTAAGATCAGCTAACAATAGGCTGGACAGAGCACAGGGTAAATGAAATGCATGTTCAACAACAACAATTATTTGTATTCATATAGCACCTTTAATGTAGTAAAATAATCCAAGGTACTTTGCAGAGTGTTATCAAACAAAATTCTATCACTTGAACTGTTTCCATTTTGCACAATCTGTGCCACAATGAATTCCCTAATAATGCTTTTTAAAAAATGTACATTTATCACTAAGTTTTAAGTAAATAGTGCTATGGACATGTTTTCTTCAGGAAGTGTTACAGCCATCAGAGAGAGGAGGCCTTAGTGTGGTATGTAAAGGTGTATTTAATTGTGGGGAGCCATGTGAAAAACCAGTATTCCTCACAACTTTCTTTGATCAACTGACCCAATCTTTTTGCAAGGAACTAGCATGAAATTGTCACCAACAAAATAGAACTCATCATTCAACAAGCAGTATAATCATTATATGTTGGGCTTGTCTGTGCAGTGGTAGACTGCCCCATCTCACACTGCTGCATGTGCTGTAGCACTCTGGCTAAAGGTTTTAGAGTGGTTTGATTTCTCATGGTTTCCTCAACAACTCCTGTTTAATGCATACTACGTTGTTCATTCTTTCTTACTTTACCACTCATCAGTCGCTTGCAGTATTCCTGCTTCATCCAGTGCGAATGGTGCCAACCTTTGACTCAGTGGTAGAATTCCTGCCTCAGAATGTTCAGGGTTTGAATGCTGCTTCAGACAATGTTGGAGAATGGAGATCTGCTCTCTGACTTTCTGTCTGAGTTAACATCCAGCAGGATACTCTCACCTGGCGGGTGTGGATGGCCCCAGCCTCATCATATGGGCTTTGAGAGTCCATAAAAACCCTCCTTCCCTATGGGACTAACTACTCTATCTGCTGGTATAAACATGGTTATGGAGTGTTCCTATATCAGCCTGTCAGATGGTTAATCAACCAAAATTCTCCCACTGCTTCACATTGTTCTCTAAGGGAAGAGCATAAGGAAAGGAAAATAGTTGGCCTGTGAATCCTCCCACTGATCTCCAAATGTGAAGATATTGTGAGGGACTAAGACATCACACTGTATATTTTTATAAAATATCTCTAGATATGCTCATCGCTATTTCTAAAATTTTTAACACAGAACAAAGATCTTTAAAATGGCTGAAGTTGTGCCTGTCTGTGACCACCTTTACATACCCCAGAACAAAAGAAACCACTTGGCAATTTTAGGAAAACCCACACCTCATTACCTCTACTGACCCTCTCTGGACTGTACAGCCCAACTTCAAAGAGAGCTGTACAAATGCCATCTGCAGTTAATAACCCAGGCTGGCTGGAAGGAGCTGGATTGTCTGCTAAGACAAAGACCCCACAACCTTCCTTTCAATTCCTAATGGCTGGGACATTTACCAGTCTTTGGCATCCAGACGATGGAAACACATCCTTTTTCAGAAATGGTGGGGAGGTGGGAGTGATGTGAGATGGGTCTCTAGCTTGTGGAACAAGTAATATTGCCTTGCTGAACTGCATAGCTCAGTTTGCTGTTCACCATCTGACTAGCAGCTTCACAGAAAGACCGAGCTCTGCGCAGGTTGAAAACCTAGGCCCATCTACACTGTTCCTGCTGGGAATTCTGTACCATTGCCTACAAGATTGATTCATCCCTGCATGCCAACCTCATCGTGTGAATTCAACACCACTGAAAAAATTATTTCTACGACGTTGGTTTTCAGCCCACCAAACTCTGTGAAGGAGTACCTCATTGGGCTTTGATTCTGGACTCTGGAACTCACATGAACCTATATCTAGTTTCTCTGTGGTCTGTGCACTGTAAAACACTCTTTTCTTTATCCCTCTCTTTACTGTCTGAGTGTGGAGGCAACGTTGCGACCTTCCTTTCGCGGTTTTTTTTTAGTTCATCCTAACTCGAGTTTGCTGTGGGGCTATTAATAGAAAATTGGATCACACAAAACCAAAGGTTTGGGAAATATGCCACTGCTTATAAAGAGGGAAACAGATCAAACACCTTTCTGTTTACAGACGGGTGGTAAGAGGAGAAATTAATGTTGTTTAAATTAATCCCCCTCCTGTCCATAACAATATGGAAACTGTGCCAACCGCACTGTTGTGGCAAACAGTGGCAAATAAATGGTAGCTCCAGGAGGGAGCGCTCACCAAAGAATTTTTTTCCCTGAGAGTTAAGAGTGTTGTGTAATTCTATATAAATGCAGAAATGAGCCATCGAGTCGCAGCTTTACCTCCAAAATGAACAGTATAACCATCAACTTGATGAACAGATTGGATTAGAGAATTTCATTTTATCACGTTGCTTCAATGTCTTTAACCCACAAAGAAGCATTTTCAAGAGATCACCATAAGCTTGTTGAATGTTTCGGATCCATGATTAACAGTTGCCTGCTTTAGACATCTTTTTTAACGCAACCACAAAAAAACAAACTTCTATAAAATCAGCAAAACTGGACTCTTTGGTTATTCTGGAATTAGGGTCGACAACACCAAAGAATGATATTTCTTTCCTTTTTCTTGACAAATATCATCATGGCCCTTATCTCTGAGTCCGAAGGTTGTAGGATTTTTAAAAATTCACTCACAAATGAGGGCATCACTGGCAGGGCCAGGGTTTATTGCGCATTCCTACTTCCCCTTGAGAAACAACTGAATGGCTAGTTCATTTCAGAGGGCAGTTAAGGGTCAGCAACATTGCTGTGCACCTGGAATCATGTATAAACTAGACTGGGTGTGAACAACAGCTTTCCTTCCCTAAAGGACATTAGCAAACTAGGTAAGTTCTTACAACAATCCCAACATGATCCCTGCATGATCACCATTACAGATGCTCGCTTTTTTAATTCCAGGTTTATTTAATTAATTGAATTTAAATTGCCCACCTGCTGCAATAAGATTTGAACTCATGGTTGAACTCTACAGATCATTAATCCAGGTCTCTAAGATTATTAGTACAGTAACTAAACTACTATGCTACCTTAACCCAGGGTTCACTCTAAGCTGACACCTCAGTGCAGCACTGAGGGAGTGCTGCCTAACAGTTTGGTGTTTTTGCTTAGTTACCTCTTGTCCAGACCAAAACCTTCTGTAAATACAGCACTTTTAAAAAATTGGATGTGGGCATCAGTGGCTGGGCCAGCATTTATTGCCCATTTTCAGGGGGCATTTAAGAGTCAACCACATCGGTGTGAGTCTGGAGTCACGTGTAGGCCAGACTAGGTAAGGACGGCAGATTTCCTTCCCTAAAGGGCATTAGTGAACCAGATTGGTTTTTAAAGCAATCAACAATGGTTTCATGGTCATCATTAGACTTTTAATTCCAGATTTTTATTGAATTCAAATTCCACCATCTGCTATGGTGGGATTTGAACCCAGGTCCCCAGAGCATTACCTGGGTTTTTGGATTACTAGTGCAGTGACATTACCGCTACACCATCGCCTCCCCATAAAGCAGCCACTAAACTAAAATATCCAGTTGAAAATTGGTTACTCAAGCGGGAGTGAGTAAAATTATCTGTGGGGTTTTACAATTTGTTTTAATATCAGTCTTCATAAAGTATTACAATGGCATTTAATAGCCGGAGACACTTATTTAAGCCATCAGAACTGCAAGGGGATTGTAAACTGACAGCTGAGTGTGGTGTAAGTGCCCTTTCTGTGCACTTCCCATAGGCACATGTGTACAGACACTGGCCATTCCAGCAACAAAAGCCACAAGATCTTGGGTTCCATCCCCATCCTGCACTGAATTAGCTGATCTCAGCTGAGGCAGCATTAAAGTTATGGTCGGGAAAAATCAGTCAGGGTTTCTGCCTCTAATCATCACACGTTGACTCCTAATGGAAATCCCATGTCCACGTGGGTTAAGTGAGGACTTCCACAATCCAAAACTTGCTGGCACCAATCCAACAGCTGCCACCCATCCAGTTACTAGCACCCACCCACTGACTCTTTGGCAGCTATCCAGTTGCTGCCACATATCAAACTGCGTTTAATACAAATCAATGCCTTAAGGAAATGAAGAGCTAAAGGTGGCAACATTAGGGTGAGTCCTTATCTGTGGAAAGCCACTACATCAAGTATAATGTTTGGTAAAGATCTAAAATGTACATATCCAAGCTTGCGTGCTCCCCTCTTCCTTAAAGTGTTTGAAGTTTGTGTTTTTGGGCATTAGACACTCTCCAGTATCTCAATCACATGGTCACTCATGAACTGAGACTCCAGATTCTATGAATCAGCATAATATTTGATTGTGGATGGAAGGTAATTACAACTGAGCCAAATCCTGTCTTCACTCTTTGTACAAATTCCCAACAAAAGTTACTGGATTCCAATCAGGAATAGGAATCTTGGCATAGTTTTTCTCTTCCAGGCCAGGACCATAGAGACCAGCTGTAGCACCCTCAGTGCCTTCCCTCCTGTGACCAATTACTCTGCACAGAGTGTAAATCAAACCTGAATCATCCCTGGTCTGCATAGCCCAGTACCCATTTAGCCACTGGAGTCACTGAGCACTGCTCGCTAGCACCTTTAACATAGAAAATATCCCACAGTGTTTTTCAGTGGCTTGGGGTGGGTGGAGGGTATGTGAAAAAAACGAAAAGATGAAAGGAATAAAGGAACAGATACTGAGCCAAGGGAGGAGTGTTTGGAGGAACTACTGAACTTGATCAAAAGGATGGGTTTGGAGAAGATTTTTAAAGGTGATGAGTTTAAAAGAGTGGGGCTGAAGTGACTGAAGGCTTTACTACCAATGGCAGGGTGAAGGAGATGGACTGAATCAGTCAGGACAGAATGGTGCGGAGGGGATACATTGCCAGAGGAGGTTGCAGAGACATGGTAGGATGAAGCAATGGGGGAATTTACATTTAATAGATGAGGAACCAAACAGAGTAGGAAAAGGAATATGGCAATGATGTTCAGTGGGACTTAGTGAAGTTAAAGAGTTCTAAAATTCAAAGTTTATATTAAGTGCAATCTCCAATATATATTTAAAGTGATGCTGCTATTTTTGGGGTTACATGTGCCTGTCATGCCAAGGGTGCAGCATTAAAAATGGCTGTGTCCTGCATTGACACACAGTCTTGTTTAAAAACATGGATTTACCAAGCAGACATTCCTGAAACCTGGAATGTCCAGGTCAAAGCCTCTGGACATACGGTCACTCAATGCCACTCACTTAAAATGTTTCTCTGTTTCTTTCCTGCCCATTAAAATTCCTTCCTATAAATTTCGGCTGCCCCGGCACCTTCGCCAATCAGAATCAAAAAAACAAGGTAAAAAGGACAGAAGAGGAAAGAAAGGAGTCAAATCCGCTGCAAAAGAGGATGAGAAGGAGGTATAATTGATGCTTGTTAGAATTCTCTCTTCCTACCCTGTTAAGTTGTTAGCTTTGCTTTTTTCTTTGGTATCCTGTTAATTTGACATTGATTTTAGGACCATAAATGTGGTAGACAGTGTTACGAGTAGTCTGTACCCAATCTAATCTGTTTTAAGATCCAGGTAACCTGCTTGATACACGCTTCCTCCTTTATATTGTGTTGGAATCAAGGCATATCATACATCTCCTAATTCAACTTTTTTCATATAAACCCTCAAAACTATGGAATTTCTCACTTTCTGCAGTTTTCTCTGCTTTCTACAGTCAACAAGTTCCTGAATCCTAAGCTTGATGCCATTTCTGATTTGACTCATCTTCCCCTTCACTCTTTTCATCCTTGATGGTATCCCACATTCTTGGCCTTGACCAAATTATGCATTCAGATTAGTGGGAAGCCATGAGAAATGTCATATACTCAGTCCAAGGCCTCAGGCATGGCTCAGTTGGTACCACTCACACTTCTGAATCAAAATGTAGGCTGACATATCAATGCAGTACTGAAGAAATGCTACATTGTTGGAAGTGTTGTCTTCCAAATGAATCATTAAACCTAGACACTGCCTGCTTTCTAAGGTGGATGTAAAAGATCCCATGACACAATTTTGAAGAAGAGCAGGGGAATTGCCACCAGGGGAATTGCCACCAATGTCCGGGTCAGTATTTCTCTCTCATCCAACACCTAAAAAAAAATCCCAGATTATCTGGTCATTGTCGTTTGTGGGGTCTTGCCCTGTGCAAATTGGTTGTCACGCTTCCTACATTAGAACAGGAACTAAACTCCCTTCAAGAGCCTTCATTGGCTATAAGGTGCTCTGCAACATCCTGAGGTTATGAAAGGCACCATAAAAATGCAAGTCATCCTATCATTAAAGACGTCTGACCAATAAAACGTTGCACTTTACCTTTAATATCAGGCAATCCCAGGACACTTGTAATAGATGTAGAGCAAAACTCAGTCTGTTCCATCCCAGTACTGTGCCTCATTCCCATCCTCAGAATAGCTTTCCTGGTTATCCATTGTCCCAACTCTGAGACACTTTGCCAAAGCAAGGGTATTTTTATATGTCCATGCCTTCTAAGAACTGAATTGTAATTGTCCAAACCCTTGCCACATGGGACCATTGTAACCAGCAGATGAGACATTTATCCCATAGGTATAAATTAGGTTTCAAGATGACAGAACAAAGTCAATTACAGTGTGCCACTTAAACCAACCATAAATAGACATTTGATTCATGGTTACAAAGCACTACATAGAAAATGCAACAAGGAATCAGAGCATTCGATCTGACCAGTCCGTGTGGGTTTTATCCTTCCCTGGAGCAGCATCATCATTCCATATATCTGACCTCTTTCTTTATCCCTTCAACACTTACCTAGCTAATTCTTAAATGTTGACACTAACTCTGACCATGAGTTTCACAGTCTGAAAATTCTCTGCGGAAAGAAGCTTCTCCTGATGTCTATTTTAAATCTTCACATTCAGTCTTGTATCTATATCCCCTTTGTTCAAGATCCCCAAACCACAATGGGCTGAATTTTACACCCGGAGAGGGGGGGGTTGCGGAGAGAGATATAAAATTGGCCGCAGTGCCATGGCGCCATTCCCAGCACCTACCTACTTGCCCCCATCTGATTGATCAGCAGCTTTCAGAGATGGAATTTCCTCCAGCTGCTCAACGACTGCAGGTCAGCAGAACAGGGCCAGACTCACCCCCTACCCCTCCCCTGACATTTACGCCAGGGGGGTGGGGGCCTTGGTACAGTGTAAAATTCCAGCCAATCTGTTTCTATCTACTCTGTCCTATCCTTAATCATTTTAAACACTTCTAGCAAATTGTTCAGTAATTTGTAAGCATTAACAGACCCAATTTTTACAAGTGTTTGTTCATTTTTATTTATATTTCCTTATACCAGACAACATCTTAGTGAATCTGTACCCTCTCTATGCTGCAATATTCTTCCTATAGTTTAAAGTCCAAACCATACACGGTACTCCAATTTTTATATAAGTTCACCATTATATCTTGATTTTTGTATGCTATAGCTATTGCTGTAAAACCTAGGATTCTGTTAGTTTTTTTATGGCTTTATCCACTTGATCCACATTGCTCCTTTCAATGTCTGGTGAACCTAAAGCCCCAAATCTTTCTACTTTGCTATATCACTCCAGTTTCCACCATTAAAAAATGAGATGCCCCATCTCACATTCACTTGAATTCTACCTTCTACCTTTTTCCCTGTTCTACCATCTTATCCGTCTGCAGCTTCCTTTGGTCCTCAGTGTTATTTACTGTGCCTCTTATTTTAGTATCGTCTGTGACAAGAGTGTGCTTGTTGTTGGGTGATGAATGGAGAGCCTTAATTCTCTGTACAGAAGCATTACTATTATTGTTGCTGTTTTTCTTGTAGAAACGCCTGTCTGCCAAAAAGGTAAAGGGTAAGGATGATAAAAAAATTGTCAGTCCCTCATCATCCAGGGCCAGCAAGCAGGCACCGACATCCAGGGAAAGCCCTGAACCAGATCAGAATCAGGAAGACCCCAGCGTACAGCAGATGTACAGAGAGAAATTATACACAGAGGTAAGAGTCTCATGGAGTTATCAATTTCACTGTTATATGATAACTAACACAGCAAAGGAGAGGAAACATTTCTTTAAAACACTGTTACTTGTGTGGTGGTAGCAGAGGAAAGGTAAGAAAAGGAAGTTTTGTGTTTTAAAGCAGAAATTTAAGCAACAATCCATCTTTCTTGCTGTTGGGAGCAGAATTACACTTTTATTTGATCCTTTGGTCTGGTGTGAGGCTGGCCAGGACCTTACAGATTGGACTTCCAGTCAGTGCTGAGCTAGTTCAGTGATTCTAGTGTACTAAGAGTGATTGAATGGTTTTCGTGCTTCCAAGGCAAAAAAGGGAAAACAATCAGGCAAGGAGTCCCACTCTTGGTCGATGTCCATTGAAATTCTGTCAGGAGGTTTGGGCGTACGAACTTTGTGTAAGGACAGGCTCAGGCGCAGCTGTGATGGCCACGTCATGGTCAGTCAAAAAGTCTGCGGACACTCACTGTCTGGGCTCAAACTGGACCAAGGGACCAGAGGTTGGTTTCAAACAGGCTTCAGGTGCCTGCAGAGCTGTACTTGAACAGAAGGCAGCATCTACAGATCTAGAGGGCAGAAAATGGTTTGTGTTCACTTAGAACCATAAATTGTTTCAGAACCATACAGATATGTTGATGGTGCACTCTGACTGTGAAGATCGGTGCTTCTGGTTTTGAGTTTCCCCTTCTCCTTCAGGTGTTGACCAATGTTCCCTCTTTTTTGTTGTTGTTGTACAAGACCTATTCATTTAAGTGTGTGGGTCCTTTAAATTCTTTTGTGCAGCCGCACATGCACAATAATGTAAAAGGCCAAATTGTGCTGGGTCTGTGTGGGAATTCTGGGTTGCTGCATAGCCGCACAGTTTAGAGGCAACATTAGTGCCAGCTGCTGCTGCAATTCCAAGAGCACTGACCACCTACCCAGAATACTCACTCAACTGGGCTCATACATGGACAAAGTACCAAGGCACTACTAATACATGTCATCAACACCTTCCAAGAAATAAAGAGGACACAAAATTAGAAAACAGCTTCCACTTTTGGGGCTGTCTGGTTGTGTATCTTCACCTTATTGAAGCTGCAGCTCTTTACAGTTTGTTAGTAATATATTCTGGGTAGGAGTAGCATTACTTACCCAGCGTAAAACCATGGGGACACAGGTCATTTAAATACAGGCAGCACAGGCTGATTGCAGAAGCGACTGTGAAGCGAGCTAGGTTTGGGTTTGCTCTTGCTCACCTGGTCTGAATTGCAACTGCCTAATGGCTGCTTGGTGTGTGCAGACTCTCAATTCCTTTATAGTTCCAGCATCTTGGTGTGTGCAGACTCTCAATCCCTTTATAGTTCCAGCATCAGAAAATAAAATATATTCTGTTACTCAGTGCTCAACATTAATAGGAAGCCAGTTGTTCGATAGATAGTGATAGAGGAGTGAATGACTACTGAGGGAGGGAGGGATGACCGAGGGAGGGAGGGTGGTACTGACAAAGGGAGGGGAATTTTCTCAAAGAATTAGGGCATTTTACAAGGGATGGCAGAACTGTCTGAGGAAGGGGAGAGCTAACCATGGGACCAAGAAACTTACCAAGGAATGGGACAGTACAGCTATCTGAGGGAGGAAGCTATCTGAGGGACGGAGAAGCTATCTGAGGGACGGGGAAGCTCTCTGAGGGACGATGGATCTGTCTGAGGGACGGGGAAACTGTGTGAGGGACGGAGAAACTGTCTGAGTAAGGATGGATCTATCTGAGTGATCAAGAAACTTTCTGAGGAACGGGGAAACTGTCTGAGGGACGATGGATCTGTCTGAGGGACGATGGATCTGTCTGAGGGACGATGGATCTGTCTGAGGGACGATGGATCTGTCTGAGGGACGATGGATCTGTCAGAGGGATGATGGATCTGTCTGAGGGATGGCGAAACTTTCTGAGGGTTGAGGAAACTGCCTGAGGGACAATGGATTTGTCTGAGGGACAATGGATTTGTCTGAGGGACAGTGGATCTGTCTGAGGGACAGGGAAACTGTCTGAGGGATGATGAATCTGTCTGAGGGACGGGGAAACTGTCTGAGGGATGATGGATCTGTCTGAGGAACAGGGAAACGGCCTGAGGGACGGGGAAACTGTCTGAGGGTTGAGGAAACTGATGGACGATGGATCTGTCTGAGGGACAGTGGAGGTATCTGAGGGACAGAGATACTGCCTGAGGGATGGGGAAAATGTCTGAGAGGCCGAGAAACTGTCTGAGGGACAAAGAAACTGCCTGAGGGACGGAGAAACCGTCTGAGGGACGGGGAAACCGTCTGAGGGACGGGGAAACCGTCTGAGGGACGGGGAAACCGTCTGAGGGACGGAGAAACCGTCTGAGGGTTAAGGAAACTGTCTGAGGAACGGGGAAACTGTCTGAGGGACAATGGATCTGTCTGAGGAACTGGGAAACTGCCTGAGGGATGGAGAAATTGTCTGAGGGTTGAGGAAACTGTCTGAGGGACGATGGAGCTATCTGAGGGACGGAGAAACTGTCTGAGGGACGATGGATCTGTCTGAGGGACGGTGGAGCTGTCTGAGGGACGATGGACCTGTCTGAGGGACCCGGAAACTGCCTGAGGGTTGAGGAAACTGTCTGAGTAACGATGGATCTGCCTGAGGGAAGGAGAAACGGTCTGAGGGACGGGGAAACTGTCTGAGGGACGATGGATCTGTCTGAGGGAAAGAGAAACGGTCTGAGGGATGGGGAAACTGTCTGAGGGACAATGTATCTGTCTGAGGGACAGTGGAGCTATCTGAGGGACGGGAAAGCTGTCTGAGGGTTGAGGAAACTGTCTTAGGGATGCTGGATCTGTCTGAGGGACAGTGCAGCTATCTGAGGGACGATGAAACTGTCTTAGGGACGGGGAAACTGTCTGAGGGACGGAGAAACTGTCTAAGGGACGGAGAAATTGTCTGAGGGACGGAGAAACTGTCTAAGGGACAGAGAAATTGTCTAAAGGTTAGAGAAACTGTCTAAGGGACAGAGAAACTGTCTGAGGGACGGAGAAACTGTCTAAGGGACGGAGAAATTGTCTAAAGGTTAGAGAAACTGTCTAAGGGACAGATAAACTGTCTGAGGGACGGAGAAACTGTCTGAGGGACGGAGAAACTGTCTGAGGGACGGAGAAACTGTCTGAGAGACGATGGATCTGTCTGAGGAACTGGGAAACTGCCTGAGGGATGGAGAAATTGTCTGAGGGTTGAGGAAACTGTCTGAGGGACGATGGAGCTATCTGAGGGACGGAGAAACTGTCTGAGGGACGATGGATCTGTCTGAGGGACGGTGGATCTGTCTGAGGGACGGTGGAGCTATCTGAGGGACGGAGAAACTGTCTGAGGGATGGAGAAACTGTCTGAGGGACGGAGAAACTGTCTGAGGGACGGAGAAACTGTCTGAGGGACGGAGAAACTGTCTAAAGGTTAGAGAAACTGTCTAAGGGACAGAGAAACTGTCTGAGGGACGGAGAAACTGTCTGAGGGACGGAGAAACTGTCTGAGGGACGGAGAAACTGTCTGAGGGACAGAGAAACTGACTGAGGGACAGAGAAACTGTCTGAGGGACGGAGAAACTGTCTGAGGGACAGAGAAACTGTCTGAGGGACGGAGAAATTGTCTGAGGGACAGAGAAACTGTCTAAGGGATGGGGAAACTGTCTAAGGGACAGAGAAACTGTCTGAGGGACAAAGAAACTGTCTGAGGGACGGAGAAACTGTCTGAGAGACAGAGAAACTGTCTGAGGGACGGAGAAATTGTCTGAGGGACAGAGAAACTGTCTAAGGGACGGGGAAACTGTCTAAGGGACAGAGAAACTGTCTGAGGGACAAAGAAACTGTCTGAGGGTCAGAGAAACTGTGTAAGGGACAGAGAAACTGTCTGAGGGACGGAGAAACTGTCTGAGGGACAGAGAAACTGTCTGAGGGACGGAGAAACTGTCTAAGGGACGGGGAAACTGTCTGAGGGACGGGGAAACTGTCTGAGGGACAGAGAAACTGTCTGAGGGACGGGGAAACTGTCTGAGGGACGGGGAAACTGTCTGAGGGACGGGGAACAGTCTGAGGGAC
Source organism: Cetorhinus maximus (assembly GCF_964194155.1). Classification (NCBI taxonomy): domain Eukaryota; kingdom Metazoa; phylum Chordata; class Chondrichthyes; order Lamniformes; family Cetorhinidae; genus Cetorhinus; species Cetorhinus maximus. Next base: position 1,325,790 of record NC_135902.1, on the reverse strand, counting down.
AGAGAAACTGTCTGAGGGACGGGGAAACTGTCTGAGGGACAGAGAAACTGTCTGAAGGACGGAGAAACTGTCTGAGGGACAGAGAAACTGTCTGAGGGACGGAGAAAGTGTCTGAGGGAGGAAGAAACTGTCTGAGGGACAGAGAAACTGTCTGAGGGTTGGGGAAACTGTCTGAGGGGTGGTGATGCCATCTGAGGGATTGTGGAGCTGTCTGATGGGGGGAGTGGTCTGATGTTCAGGGTCTGTTGAGATTGCGAATAAGAGTGGAAGGACTGAGGAAAGTGAGGAGTAGGGAGTATGAAGGGAGCCAGAGGGAGTACGTTCAGAGATGGGGAAGGATATGAGAGCTGAATGGAATGAGGTCCAATGGCTGTGGTAGGATGAGAGCTGTGGATTAGGGAAAAGGGGGATTTAAAGCCTGGAATGGTTTCTAAAGCCTCATTTTATCAGGAGCACAGGTATCAGAGGTTGGAAATTCAGCAGCTGAGATAAGGAAGTATCTCCTTCTGAACTCCTAATGTGTTTTTTCATGTTGGGTGCTTTCTAATGATATTAATCCAGTAAATAATTCCATGCTTCAGACATCAGACCTTCTGCCAATGGGAAAGCTAGATTACCTAACGTGTGAAAGTTGAGTTATTTATTCCTACCTGCACAGGTGTTGGCTCTGCTTGTACTGAGTACACTGTAGTTAGCATCCTTGACAGCACAACCCTCATCCATACTTCTGTAACCTCTAAACTTGACTATTCCAATGCCTCCCAGCTAGTCTCCTATTTTGTACACTCCATAAATTTGAGGTCATCCAAAACTCTACTGCTCATGTCCTCATTCACACCAAGACTTGTTCACCCATCACCCCTGTGCTCATTGACTTACATTGGTTCCTGGTTAAGCAATGCCTCAATTTAAAAATTCTCATCCTTGTTTTTAAATCCCTCCATGGTCTCACTTCTCCCCATCTCTGTAATCTTCTCGAACCCCACAACTCTCTGAGATATCAGTGCTTCTCTAATTCTGGCCTCCTTAGCATCCCCAATTTAAGTCATTCCACCATTGGTGACTATGCTCAAGGGCCCTAAGCTCTGGAATTTCTGCCCTAAACATCTCCACCTCTCTACATCTCTTTCCTTCTTCAGGTACTTCTTAAAACCCACTTCTTTGACCAAGCTTTTATTCATCTGTCTTAACGGCTGATTATCTGGCTCAGTACCAAACTTTGTTTGATAATGGTCCTGTGGAGCTCCGTGAAATATTTAATAGATTAAGTTGCTTTATAAATAAAAGTTGTTGTTGGAACAACAAGGCCCAAAAGATAGGAAGACAAAAATAGCCAGCTAACCTGTTTTTAGTGATGTTTTAAATATAGTTCTTCTAAAAGTGCTGTGATATCCTCTACACCACCTCAGGTAGCAGTATAGAATTCCATAGGTTCATAACCTTTTGAATATGGAAGTTTCTCCTCATCTCAGTCCTAAATGGCTGACCTCCTATTCTAAGACTGTAACTCCCCAGCCAGGGGAAAGAGCCTCCTAGCATCTACCCTATCAAATCCCTTAATAATTCTATGTTTCAATGAGATCACCTCTCATTTGTCAAAACTTCAGGTAATACAGGCCTCGTCTACTCAATTTCCCCTCCTAGGACAATCTCCCCATCCCAGGAAATGTCTAATGAACTTTAATTGTATTCCCTCTATAAGGCAAGTATGTCCTCCTTCAGGTAAGGAGACCAAAACTGTTCACAATACTCTGGTGTGATCTCAGCAAGGCATTAGTGGTAGGGAGAATGCTTGGATCTGTTGTTAGAGACACAATAAAAGGGCACTTAGAAAATGATATGATTGGACAGAGTCAACACAAATTTATAAAAGGGAAATCATATTTGACAAAATGGATTAACTAGGCATTGATGTTCTCCTGTCTGTGGGACCTAGCTGCTACAACTCACTGCCCAAGTTGACCCACCACTCACTGCTGGCTGATAACTCAGCTTCTCACTGAGATGAATGTCGCTCAATGTTCATGCAACCTCTGCTTCTCCCCCGACAGGTCTATGGACTGATAGAATCCATGATGAATGACGTTTCTTATCTCTTTGAGGAGCTGAAGGGACAGGACACTGAGCCTCTGGATAAATGTGTTTGAGTGTGAATGTAGCTGTAGCATGGAGTTGCCCTTGTTATTATGTTAGATTTCATTTTTTTGTGGAAATTATATTAAATTTTTTTAAAAGGCACTTTTGACCCCAATTTTCTCTCTTGTGAGGCCACTGACACTTGCTAATACCCAAAGACACTGCTAACCACCACATCCCAAGCACCTCATTCAAATGATCATTCCTTATTTTGCAATATTTTGTGTTTGTGCATTAGATATTTTATTGGGTTCATTAGTTACCTGCTCCTCCTATTTGTGGGCCTCCTGTCCCTTACAATCTAGAGTGTGCCCCTTTGTCATCTATCTCAGTAAACAATATCAAGGCATAGAGACTTTAACATACAATCCAGTAGCAGAATAAGGGTTCTATCATACCACCACGCAAATCTTCAAAAGTCAGACTGAACATATACTCAATTAGAGCAAAACTTAGGCTCAAATACAACAGATACTTTTATTTAAATATAACAGCTAACTCAACAACATGCAGCCTGGCTCTACTTTCCATGCTAACAAATCCAAAGATATAACAGAAAACCTGGGAGACCTTCTCTCATTGTCCATGCAGCTCCTTCCTCAGTTATTGTTGCTCTTTTTGGCTGTTCCATGCACTACTTTAAACGCCTCTGCAGAGGTCAATCGCCTTCCCTCCCAATGATTTTACCACTGCCACTCTGCCCTGCATACTTACTGAAGCTCTTCTTTGGAAAATTGAATGGATTAGCATTGAGGTCACATGGGAACGCTGACATTATGCAGCAGGTGAACCCATCCCTTCAGGTGCTAGCACTGGTGATCCAGTCGAGCTATACAAGACTGTCCACAGAATGGCAGAGCAGCACAAAGAGCTTCAGATTCAAACGAGTAATAAGTAGATTTAGCACTGTTTTAATATGTTTTTATGAATCTGTCATTCAGATGAGAATTAAACTGAATCCTGTTTGCCCTCAGGTGAATGTAAAAGATACCATGGCACTATTACAAAGAGGAAAAGCTTAGTTCATTCCAATGCTTTGCCATGTCTTATGGCTCCTGCTACCAGGAGATCTGCTTCATGGTATGCCACAATCGCCTGCCTTGTGCCATCTTCACACATCCACTGTAGCTCGACTGGAACCGCTCTGTGACACCCGCCATCCAACTACACCCAGGCTGCACCCTCTTTCTGCTGCCCTCCAATCATTCCAATGTCTAGACTAATATTTATCCCTCAACTAGCATCACTTAATCTTTCCATAGTAAGGCCATTCTGGATAGATGAACTAAGGTGGCTATCCTCAATCCGAGGCCGGAATTTTCCAGCCCCTCACACCAGTGGGATCTTCCAGTCCCACCGATGTGAACGGAGATTTCAATGGCTCACCAGCCCCGCAACAAGGGAGCCCATTATGGTGGGAGGGCTGGAAAATTCCAACCCTAATATAAAAATGTTCTAAAGGGACCACTACAAATTGGGAGGAATGGCAAGAGACCTCAGGTAACATCACCTACCAGCACCCACTGACCATACCCTGCTTCTGTTTCCGCTGGGACCACTGCTGGGCACCACTTCAGTGGCAGACACATAGCAATTACAGTGAAGAGACAGGGGACCCAAGTCCCCAGTCCATTTCCTTCCTGTGCTCCACTCTTATTGCCACTCATGGACCAGCAGGAAGGCCCCAAATCTTTGGCTGAGCCCATCGATTGAAGATGAGCTACAATCGTTAGGGCCTTTCTACCACTAAAGCCTGGCCTCCCATCCTCCTCCAATGCTCCAGTGCTTCTGGAATACTCTGGATTATCCCCTGGGTCACCACTGAGCTCCCTACTCACCAAGGCCAGGTGGATGGTCTCTGTCCTCCAATGCTTCCCCCATTAGTCACCAACATGGCTATTATCACAAGGCAATATCTTACTACACCAATTAAAAACAGTCTCTTCATTACCCAGTTGACTGTCAGCCAAACATTCTCTTCTTTTCCAACTCAAGCATTTTGATAACAAATAAACAAAGGTGTTAGAAACCCATCAGCCATAGGTAAAAGCAAAAAACTGCGGATGCTGGAATTCCAAAATAAAAATACCTGGAAAAACTCAGCAGGTCTGGCAGCATCTGTGGAGAGGAACACAGTTAACGTTTCGAGTCCGTATGACTCTTCAACAGAACTAAGTGAAAATAGAAAAGAGGTGAAATATAAGCTGGTTTAAGGGGTGGGGGGGTGGGACAGGTAGAGCTGGATAGGGGGCCAGTGATAGGTGGAGATAACCAAAAGATGTCATAGACAAAAGGGCAAAGAGGTGTTGACAGTGGTGATAATATCTAAGGAATGTGCTAATTAAGGGTAGAAAGCAGGACAAGCAAGGTACAGATAGCCCTAGTGCGGGTGGGGTGGGGGGAAGGGATCGAAATAGGCTAAAAGGTAGAGATAAAACAATGGATGGAAATACATTTAAAAATAATGGAAATAGGTGGGAAAAGAAAAATCTATTTAAATTATTGGGGAAAAAAAGGAGAGGGATCGGAAAGGGGGTGGGGATGGAGGAGAGAGTTCATGATCTGAAATTGTTGAACTCAATATTCAGCCCGGAAGGCTGTAAAGTGCCTAGTCGGAAGATGAGGTGCTGTTCCTCCAGTTTGCGTTGAGCTTCACTGGAACAATGCAGCAAGCCAAGGACAGACATGTGGGCAAGAGAGGGTGGAGTGTTGAAATGGCAAGCGACAAGTGGGGTGTGAGGAGCTATAGTCGAGGTAGCTGTGGGAGTCGGTAGGCTTGTAATGAATATTGATGGACAGTCTATCATCAGAAATTGAGACAGAGAGGTCAAGGAAGGGAAGGGAAGTGTCAGAGATGGACCATGTGAAAATGATGGAGGGGTGGAAATTGGAAGCAAAATTAATAAATTTTTCCAGGTCCCGACGAGAGCATGAAGCAGCACCGAAGTAATCATCGATGTACCGGAGAAAGAGTTGTGGGAGGGGGCCGGAGTAGGACTGGAACAAGGAATGTTCCACATACCCCATAAAGAGACAGGCATAGCTGGGGCCCATGCGGGTACCCATAGCCACACCTTTTATTTGGAGGAAGTGAGAGGAGTTTAAGGAGAAATTGTTCAGTGTGAGAACAAGTTCAGCCAGACGGAGGAGAGTGGTGGTGGATGGGGATTGCTCGGGCCTCTGTTCGAGGAAGAGGCGGAGAGCCCTCAGACCATCCCGGTAGGGGATGGAGATTGGTCATAGATAAAGGCCAACTATCTAGGTTACTGGGCCTTTGTCAGATTGGATGTCCAGCTACAATAGAGGTGGGAAAGGAAATCAAGTCTGAATTATCAGAAGAAATTTAACCAGGAATGTTGATGCCTAAGTAAGATCTTGGCCTCAACTAACATGCAGGCATTTTCAAAACGATTGTGACCAGGAGCAGGGATTCTCTTGCCAGCCCAAGAGCACAGAACGCACAACTTGAGTTTTGCTGCCACCTGGTGATAGTTTAAAGTGTTGCTTCTTGACAGATGCAAATCTGGAAGTTATGAGCATCCACAGAGAGGAACTCTGAAGTCTCAGTGCACGAACAATATTTAATTTCCAAAACAAAGTTCAATGTCCAATAACTGCCTACAATCAAGTTGAAACTATTTCTTACACTAACCAGAAGTTTCCACCCAGCTGAATCTGGATTGGGTGGAACCAAATACAGGTAGTGTAAAAAAAAATGGATTTTTAAAATTCTTTCATGGGGCGTGGGCAATGCTGACTGGACCAGCATTTGTTGCTTATCCCCAATTGCCCTTGAGAAGATGGCGGTGAGCCGCTTTCTTATACCACTGCAGCGATATTTGATACCACCTTGCTTGGCTATTTCAGAGGGCAGTTAAGAGTCAACCACATTGCTGTGGGTCTGGAGTCAACTTGTAGGCCAGACGAGGTAAGGATGGCATTAGTGAACATGATGAGCTTTTACAACATTCAAGTGATAGTTTCATGGTCATCATTACTGACACTAATTTTCAATTGCAGATTTTTATTAATTAATTGTATTTAAATTCCACCAGCTATCATTGTGGGATTTGAATATCTGGCCTCAGAGTATGTTTTCCTTAAAAAGTTCAATATGCCCATAAGTAATTTGTGGCAGTAATCGGCTTTCCCTGACAGGTGTAATGACAGTCCGAGCAACTACAGGCTGGTCAGTTTAACATCAGTGGTGGGTAAGGTTTTAGAAACAATAATCGGGGGAAAGAATTAACAGACACTTGGAATGTTTTGAGTTAATTAGGGATAGTCAGCACAGTTTGTAAAAGGTAAATCGTGTTTGACTAATCTCATTGAATTTTTAGATTAAGTGACAGCGTAGGTTGATGATGGGAATGCAATAGATATTGGCTGGGATTTTCCAGGCCTGTTGTGGTGGGACCCACTGCAGGAGATTCAGTGGCCTAGCCGATGGTTCATTGACTTTCAGCAAGACCAGACGATCCTGGCAGCAGGAGGGGGGCAGAAAATCCCACCCTCTCTATGTGCATTTTAAGAAATGTTTTGACAAAGCACCACATAAAAGGCCGGTTAACAAAATTGAGGCTTATGCAATCGGAGGGTCAGTGTTGCTTGGTTAAAAAAAGTTGACCTAAGGACAGTAAAGAGCAAGTCATGGCGAATGGTTGTTTGTTAGACAGAGGGTGATAGACACTGCTGTTCCCCAAGGGTCAGTGCTAGGACAGCTGCTTTTGACTTGGATATTGGAATACAGAGTAAAATTTCAAAATTTGCTGATCATACCAAATTTGGAGGTGTGGCAAACACAGGATGATACCAATCAACTGCAACAGGACATAGGCTAGCAGAATGGGCAGATAAGGAGTAGATGGATTTTTTTTATATTTGTTTGCAGGACATGAGTGTCGCTGGCTGGGCCAGCATTTATTGCCCGTCCCTAGTTGCCCTTGAGAAGGTGGTGGTGAGCTGCCTTCTTGAACCGCTGCAGTCCCTGTGGTGTAGGTACACCCACAGTGCTGTTAGGGAGGGAGTTCCAGGATTTTGACCCAGTGACAGTGAAGGAACGGTGATATATTTCCAAGTCAGGATGATGAGTGACTTGGAGGGGAACTTCCAGGTGGGGTGTTCCCATCTCTTTGCTGCCCTTGTCCTTCTAGATGGTAGAGGCCACAGGTTTGGAAGGTGCTATTGAAGGAAGGTAAGTTGGGAGGGAGTGGGGGGAACCTCCTTTATGAGTCAGTTGGGGTCATTGAAGGCAACAAAAGGTCAGCCCCCCCCCATTAATCCTCCCCCTGACCTCTGCCCTCACACCCATCACCCCGCCACCCCCCGCCCAATCCACCTCGCTGACACCCTGACCTCAAAGTTACCTTGGCTCCTCTGTGTGGTGGGACTATCTATAGCCCCAGCAGTGGTTACTGCTCCGCCTAGTGCTAGTGGGACTGCAGAACTGCCGGCCAATTGGATTGACCAGCAGCTCTCTAAGGCAGACTTCCTCCCTGGATAGGGGCAGGAGTCTTGCTGCTGCTCCCACCGTTAACTTGCTGTGGGGCAGCCATTAGAATCGTGGTTGGACTCCCCCTGGCTTTTTAGCAGGGGGTAGGGGGTGGTGGGACTGCAGCGCCCTGTAAAATGCAGTCCCACGAGACTGAGGCTGTGTGAACTGCGTTTGCTGCAGTCTTATTAAACTGCACCCCACACATCACTCAGGACAGGCCTTGTCTGTCACAGGCTGGATCTAATGGAATAGGGACAACCTGCTGTTTCCAAGGGATAAGCTTATAGACCCTGGGTCAAGTTCTCCGTTCAAAGCTTATGCTTCTAGTTACAGAATACCAGGCAATGTTTAAACATGGCTTTTCTTTATATGTACACTTATAGCTGCCCTGTATGCATTTGTTGGTCAACAGTTGAATTCAGTTTGCTCACATAAGTAACACTCCCAGGGCAGGTACAGCACGGAGTTAGATACAGAGTAAAACTCTCTCGACACTGTCCCATCAAACACTCCCAGGGCAGGTACAGCACGGAGTTAGATACAGAGTAAAACTCTCTCGACACTGTCCCATCAAACACTCCCAGGACAGGTACAGCATGGGGTTAGATACAGAGTAAAGCTCCCTCTACACTGTCCCCATCAAACACTCCCAGGACAGGTACAGCACGGGGTTAGATACAGAGTAAAGCTCCCTCTACACTGTCCCCATCAAACACTCCCAGGACAGGTACAGCACGGGGTTAGATACAGAGTAAAGCTCCCTCTACACTGTCCCCATCAAACACTCCCAGGGCAGGTACAGCACGGGGTTAGATACAGAGTAAAGCTCCCTCTACACTGTCCCCATCAAACACTCCCAGGGCAGGTACAGCACGGGGTTAGATACAGAGTAAAGCTCCCTCTACACCGTCCCCATCAAACTCTCCCAGGACAGGTACAGCACAGGGTTAGATACAGAGTAAATCTCCCTCTACACTGTCCCCATCAAACACTCCCAGGACAGGTACAGCACGGGGTTAGATACAGCGTAAAGCTCCCTCTACACTGTCTCCGTCAAACACTCCCAGGACAGGTACATTTTCTTTCATGATTCTTTCTGTTTTCTCTCCAGTTATGTAGTGTATAAATTCCAGTGCCAATCCAAACTGGAGTATTTATAACTGTCACTTTCATGTTTTAATCTCAGTGCCTAGTCATGGTTGCAGTGAGGGTTATTCTCCTCATCAGTATCTCTGGCTCCAGTCAACATCAGCTCAGCTCCCAGATGATGACATGACAGAATGGATTCCCATCAGCAGGGGCTATCCCCTTGTCCCCCTCTCTCCGCAGCTGCTCCCTATATTCTCCGAATAGACTGGTAAATCTGTGGACTATTCTTTGCTCACTATTTGATCATTTATATAATTTCTTTAGTCGCCACAGGATCCCTTTCTGCAGAACATTATTTATTAATAACATTTTGACGTGGCTATAAATTTATCATGAGTGTTATTTGGATCAGAGTCTAGTCATAATTCTGTATGAAGGTTTGCTTTTAATCTGATGGAAGATTTAACTATTTCTATTTCTTTCCATCCCCGGTTCTCTCCTCTCCTCTCCTGAAAACCTTGGCCAGGAATTTCTGCTGCTCCTTGGGAGAGTTTTGGGAACAGCTCATTGGAGATTCTTGTCTGCTGACTCTCACTGGGCTTTGGCTTCTTGACTCTGGGCACTCTCTGGTGCTTCTCCCAACAACCCATTATTCACCATTGGTCTGGTGAGTGAGTGTTGACGAGGTATTGGACGGTGCAGGGAAGAGGGTCCATGACCTTACCCAATCCAGCATGACATCCAGCTTTGATAGTGATTCGATTCACTTCAAGCGATATGAAGAAATAGCTAAGGCACTGGATACTGTGTAGGATATTGGCTTTGACAATATTGCAGCAATAGTATTGAAGCCTTGTGCTCCAGAACTGCCTGCTTCCTTAGCCAAGCTGTTTCAGCACTGCTACAACTCAGGTATCTACCCAACAATGTGGAGAATTGCCCAGGTATGTCCTATCCTCAAAAGGCAGGACAAATCCAACCCGACCAATATTACCACCCCATCAGTCTACTCATCAGCAAATGGATGGAAGGGATCGTCAACAGTGCTATCGAGGAGCACTTAAACAGCAATAACCTGCTCACTTACACCTCAGGTTGGGTTCCACGAGAGTCACTCAGCTCCTGATTTCATTATAGCCTTGACCCAAACATGGATAAGAGAGCTGAACTCAAGAGGGGAGGTGAGAATGACTGCCTTTGACATCAAGGCAGCATTTGACCGAGTGTGGCATCAAGGAGCCCTAGCAAAACTGGAGTCAATGGGAATCAGGGAGAAAACTCTCCACTGGTTGGAGTCATACCTAGCGCAAAGGAAGATGGTTGTGGTTGTTGGAGGCCAATTATCTCAATTCCAGGACATCACTGCAGGAGCTCCTCAGGGTAGTGTCCTAGGCCCAACCATCTTCAGCTGCTTCATCAGTGACCTTCCACCATCATAAGGTCAGAAGTGGGGAAGTTCATTGATGACCACACAGTGTTCCATCCCATTCATTGCTACTAGATAGTGATGCAGTCTCTGCTCACATATAGTAGGAGCTGAGCAACACTCAGGCTTGGGCTAATAAGGGGCAAGTAACACTCACGCCAAACAAGTGCCAGGCAATGACCACCTCTAAGAGTTAAAGCTCTGGTTAGGCCAGAATAAGAGCACTCCATCCAGTTCTGGTCACCACACTTTAGGATGGATGTGAGGATCCTAGAGAGGGTGTGGAGGAGATTTACCAGAATGGTTCCAGTAATGGGGGGGGTTTTATTAGCAAGGCTAGTTTGGAAAAGCTGGGGTTGTTCTCCTTGGAGCAAAGGAGATTGAGGGGAGATTTGATAGAGGTATTATGACAGGTTAAAATAAGGTAGACAAAGAAAAGCTGTTCCCATTACAACAAGTTCTATTTCTAAAGAACCTTTAATGTAATAAAATGCCCCAAAGTGCTTCACAGGAGCATTATAAAACAAAGTATGACACCGAGCCACATAAGGAGATATTAGACCAGATGACCAGAAGCTCAGTCAAAGAGGTGGGTTTTAAGGAGCATCTTAAAGTAGGGAAGCGAGTTAGAAAGTGAAGGGGTGTAGGGAAGGTATTCAAGAGCTTAGGGCCCAGGCAGCTGAAGGCATGGACTCCAATGATGGAGCAATTATAATTGGGGATGCGGCAGAGGCTAGAATTAGAGGAGCAAAGATGTGTCTGAGAATTATTGGGCTGGAAGAGATTACAGAGATAGGGAGGGGCGAGGCCATGGAGTGATTTGAAAATAAGGATGAGAATTTTAAAATCAAGATGTTGCTTGACCAGGAGCCATATAGGTCAGCGAGCACAGGGGCGATCGGGGAACAGGACTTGCTGCGAGTTAAGACACATGCAACAGAGTTTTGGATGTCCTCAAGTTTACGGAGGGTAAAATGTGGGAGACCATCCGAGAGCGCATTAGAATAGTCGAGTCTGGAGGCAATGAAGGCACGAATGGTGGTTTCATTCCCACTAAACTGCTGATCACCCACCTTCCCCTTTTGGGCCACATGTTAGCTAGTATTGTAAATGTTATTTTTATCTTCAGGTATTGTCCTTCTCTCCTTTAAATCTGCTGTCATCATCCCTCTCAGAAAACCAATCTTTCATCCCACTGTATTGCAAATTACCATCCCATCTCCAACTTTCCTTTCCTCTCCAAACTCCTTGAATATGTTGTCACCTCCCAAATCCATTCCCATCTCTGCCAGAGCACCATGTTTCAATCCCTCCAATCAGGTTCCGCCCCAACACAGTATCGAAACAGCTCAATTAACTGAGACATGGGTGAAGCCGGGCGATGTTATGGAGGTGAAAATAGGCAGTCTTTGTGATGACATGAATATGAGGTCAGAAGCTCATCTCAGGATCAAATGTGAACAGACTGGCTTAATCTCAGACTGTTAAGAGAGAGTGATGGAGTCAGTAGCTAGGGACAGAAGTTTGGTGCGGGAACAGAAAACAATGACGTCTGTCTTCCCACCATTTAACTGGAGGAAATTTCTGCCCATCCAGTACTGGATATCGGATAAGCAGTCTGATAATTTAGCAACAATGGAGGAGTCGAGGGAGGTAGTGGCGAGGTAGAGCTGGGTGTCCTCGGTGTACATGTGAAAACTAACACTGTGTATTTGGATGATGTCACCGAGAGGTGTAGCTGTGCAATAGTGGATAACCGAGGATAGATCATTGGGGGAACACCAGAGGTAACGGTGCAGGAGGAGAGAGAGAAGCCATTGCATGTGATTCTCTGACTATAATTAGATAGATAAGAATGGAACCCAGTGAGAGCAGGCCCCCCCAGCTAGACACTAGTGGAGAGAGGTTGGAGGAGGCTGGTATGGTCAATCGTGTCAAAGGCTACAAGACAGGTACAGGGGGATGTGGAGGGAATTGTATAACCCAAACAGTCAGGTCCCATTCTGATAAATCTATGCTGCGCCCCCTCCAAGGACTTATCTTTCCTAAGGTGTGGTATCGCCAGGGCTTTGTCTAACTGAGGCATGACTTCTACTCATTTGTATTCAAGTCCTCAAGATATAAAGGCCAACAAGCCATTCATATGTTCAATTATTTTCTGCACTGTTCATGATATGTTAATAATCTTTGTACAACTACACCCCTCAGTCGCTTTGGACCTCCCACTGTTTCTAGCTTTTCACCATTTAGAAAATATCCTGCACTATCCTCTTTAGATTCAGAATGATGACCTCACATTTGCCCAGGGAGCGATCTGTCTGCTACAGTTTTGCTCGTTTCCTTATAACCGATCAATATCTCTTTATAATTTTACACTTCCATCCACACGACCTACAATGGACAGAATCGTCCCAGATTCACACTAAGTGCGATAGCGAGTGGGTAAGATTCACACTAAGTGCGATAGCGAGTGGGTAAGATTCACACTAAGTGCAATAGCGGGTGGGTAAGATTCACACTAAGTGCGATAGCGGGTGGGTAAGATTCACGCTAAGTGCGATAGCGGCTGGGTAAGATTCACACTAAGCGCGATAGCGGCTGGGTAAGATTCACACTAAGCGCGATAGCGGCTGGGTAAGATTCACACTAAGCGCGATAGCGGCTGGGTAAGATTCACACTAAGCGCGATAGCGGCTGGGTAAGATTCACACTAAGCGCGATAGCGGCTGGGTAAGATTCACACTAAGCGCGATAGCGGCTGGGTAAGATTCACACTAAGCGCGATAGCGGCTGGGTAAGATTCACACTAAGCGCGATAGCGGCTGGGTAAGATTCACACTAAGCGCGATAGCGGGTGGGTAAGATTCACACTAAGCGCGATAGCGGGTGGGTAAGATTCACACTAAGCGCGATAGCGGGTGGGTAAGATGACATTTTACCCGCTGGCCGCAATAGCAGCTTTTCACGCTGTATCATCCCAAACCCACCGCATTAATTATGCATTCCCGGGAAACACGGCATTTCCATGGCAGGTTCTCATTCGCCTGTCACGCCATCACCTCGCCGCTTCCTCATGCCGGGTGCCATATTTAAAGTCCAGCTGTGCACAGATCTCTCAGCGCTTCCGGCCTGACTGCTACAAAGACACGGCCCTAAAAGGCAAAAAGACTGCAGCCACCCGGTGCTGTTTGGACACAGTGGAGGCTCACCATGTTGTCCTCTACCACCCCCCTCTCTGGCTGCAGGATGGGCAGCAACGTGACCAATCCGGCTTGGGAGGTGGTGGCAGCGGTGGTCAGTGCCAATGCCCTTCAGAAGAGGACAGCCACCCAGTGCCATAAGAGGATGAATGATCTCCTCTGTTCCGCCAGGGTAAGTCACTCTCCTCATCACTCTTAACTCACACACTCTCAAACCCATCACACACCCACAGGGCCCTCACTGCCTGTTCAAGGGATATCATTTCACTCTCTCACACTCACCGTCATTGTCCTCATCTCGTCCATGGGACCACTCACCACCTACACAGGCCAGGTATACTTATCATCTGGCCTGGCAGGCATCCTGCTTACACTCCCTCCATCTCTATCCATGCAGGATAAGTTGGCACACAATAACAGGGAGGGGTCGCAGACCGGTGGCGCAATGCCCGAAATCAAGGTCCTCATACAAGGTCGAGGGAACAGAGCCGTCCAGCTGTCCGGCGAGGATCTGGACCGGTCCTGTGCTGACGGTGAGGTCGGCGCTGCTCTACCAAGTGAGGGTCCAGCAGTGCAACATCCATCAGACAACCATGCTGTGAGTGATGTGTCCTGTTTCACAGGCCACTGCCAGGCACTAATTATCTCTCTTTGCTTTCACAGGCACATCTGGGAAACAGCCGACAGAGTCCATGACCCAGGGCCTCCAATCAATTCCCGAAGAAACCTCTGAAGAGGAATCTGGAGACACCCTCCCTGAAGTCCCGTCACAGCCTCACCCACACCCTCCACCACACCTCGGTGGGACCTAGCTTTAGAGTAGCCTCGGGATCACAATCTGGTGAGCACATCGCACTGTCTGATCCACAGCAGGCGGAGGCAGGGACTTCCCAGGTCCCCGGCACTCGGAGGAGCTGCTGGAGGCCAGAACGTTGCTGAGTCTGAGTCAGATGATGAGCCTCTGGACTCGGTCATGTCACAGTTGCTGGAGCTGTAAAGGCAAACTCGGGAACATCAGGAAGGGATGTCCACTGCACTCCTCAGATTGCAAGGCACGATGGAGGAGTCCGTCCACCTTCAGGCTGAGGTGATAGCGCCGGCATTGCCAACGCACCGAGGTCAACACTGGCAGGATGGCGGCCGCCATGGAGACCTTGGTCCAGGACATCACTCCTGCACTGCTGCGTGGGCTCAACTCCATCGCTGATGCCATGGTTGGTCTCCAACAGTGTGTACACGAGAGGGGTGACGGGCAGCTCGATCTCACTCCAGCCACCCCTGCTCCTCAAGGAGTCAGCCAGGGGCCCCCAGGCACCCATAGGGAGGAGGATCAGCAGATGTACCCCCCCCCAGGGCCATCCATCCAGGTGATTCCGGGAGTGTCCAGCCTATCTGACCCCTCTTCCTGTAACCTCAGCAGCTCCAGCTCCTCAGGCTGAGGAGGGTGTCACTGCCACACAGCAGGACCCCGAAAGCAGGCCGGGGCCCTCCAAGTCTCGGCCCTCCAGAGGACGCCCGCCAAGGTCACCACAAACAGTGCCTCACTGTCAGCAGGCTGCCTCCACCTCCACTGTGGATGTCCGGGGAGTGTGAAGACGTAGCGGCAGGGTTAGGGTGGTCAAGGAGAGTTAGTTGCACAGCCTGAGCACAGGTATTAATTACTCATACATACTGTTCATGGGTGTTAATCACTTGTACATACTGTTCAATATGGTCAATAAACTCCCAAGAGTGTCTCCCTGCCTATGGCTCCTTGTTCTGATGAGCAGTGTTCTTGTCCCTCAGAAATGAAACCTTTCTGTACAAGATAAAGGGAGGTGTCTCAGTCCAGGGCCTCTTCCCTGTGTCTGTGCAGCCTTCAGACCACAGTGATGGTCCAGCCTCACACTCCCTAGAAACATTACTGATGCCTGCACCTCGATGGTGCTGGTCATTGCTGCCAGAATGTAGTGGGCAGGCATCACAGAGTTCTCTCATACTCTCTGTGTGCTCTCAGCACCTTTAAGGTGGGGCTGGACCCCATCTCTTCAGCATCTGTGACCAGTGACACTGTGCTCCTGAAGGGCTCAGGTGCTGAAGGTGGACAAAGGATCAGATGCTTCTAAAGTTTCATGGCTGCATCTCTATGATATGACCCTGATCACAGAGCACAAGCGAGCTGCCCTCAGCCAGACAGGAGTAAGACATTCTCAGACGCTATGTGAAGATTCATGGAGTGTCCTCACTGCAGGTCATCATCATCCTCCTGCAGTCCAGTGACTATTAGGGCCTCCACTGCGTCTCCATGACAGCATCATTCTCACAGAGGGTATTCGTGCTGCCATAAGCCAGACTGGAATCAAACATTCACAACTGTGATGTGAGGATCTATGGGGTCACCTCACTGCATGTCGTCATCATCCTCCACAAATCTGGCAGCTATGAGGGCCTCCCGAGTGCACCTGCCTCGTCCAGCCAGTGTGAGGGCCTCATCCCCATCATTGTCGCCTCTCAGGACCCCCTCACCCTCATCACCGTCAACGTCCTCCTCATCGGAGGAGACCTCCAGCTCCTCCATCTCCTCCTCAGCCAGCTCCTCTCCCTGTTGCAGCTCCAGGTTGTAAAGGGCGCAGCAGATGACAATGATGTGCGACACCCTCTGTGGACTGTATTGCAGGGCTCCACCAGACCGGTCCAGGCACCGGAACCTCATCTTCAACATCCCGATGGTTTGCTCCACCAAGTTGCGAGTTGCTGTATGAGCCTCATTATAGCGTCGCTCTGCTGCAGTCTGAGGCCGCCACACGGGTATCATCAACCACGGCCTCTACGGGTAGCCCTTGTCCCTGAGGAGTCATCCCTGCAGCTTCTGTGGACCCTGGAAGACTCCAGGGATCTGTGAGCGACTCAGGATGTAGGCATCGTGCACACTCCCTGGAAACAGTGCACAGCTGCAGGATGCGTTTGTAGTGGTCACACACCAGCTGCATATTCAGCGAATGGAAGCCTTTGCGGCTGATGTAGTCACCGTGTGTTGTGACGGAGATGTGAATGCAGTCGATGACACCCTGCACCTGTGGGAAACCTGAGATCTGGGGAAATCCAATCGCTTTTGCATCCTAGTCCTGCTGGTCCCAGGCGAAATGCACAAAGTTGTGTTGCCCTCGAGAAGGTGGCATCCGTGACCTCATGGATGCATCTGTGGGTGGAGGTTTGTGATATCCCACAGAGGTCACCTGTGGAGCCCTGAAAGAGCCACTGGCGTAGAAATTGAGCACCGTGGTCACTTTCATGGCCATTGGCAGTAGATACTCTCCATGTTCCCGGGCACCAAATCCTGCAGCAGCTGGCAGATATGACCAACCAGGTCCCTAGACATGCGCAGTCTTCAGTGACACTGGTTCTCGGTCATCTGCTGGACTGAAAGGCGGTGTCTATAGACCCTGCGTGTCGTTAGGTGCTGGCCAGCGATGCCTCGCTGTGGCTCTTGGGTGGCGTGTGCGGGAATCCCAGCTCCCGGCTGCTGCTCCTCCCTCTGCAGAGCCAGAAGCTTCCATCGCTCTCTTCTCAGTCACCTTCACTCTCTGTATTCCATGAGGCATACAGCGAGGTCACCAGGCTCAATGGTCCTGATGTACTCCTCCTGCAGGATGAAAGAGAGAGACACATGGTTAGCATGGGTGTAGTAAGACCCATTCTTGGTTAAGTTTGAAGGCCCTTAATGCATCCCGGAGATTACTGGCCATCACTTGGATGGCCAGAGTTTAATTCGCTGCATGACTGCCCGAAACCCCGCCCTCCTCTGCCCCACTCCACTTACCGATTGGCGGCAGCTTTGCCCATTGGACTGCATGCTGTGCTCTCAGCTCAGGCGCAGACATTCTCCTAACCCACACTTCATGGCTGCCCTGTTAGCTTGAACCATGGGGGAGACTGGTCTAAACCGGGATGCTGACATTGCCAAGGGGCTCCAGCAGTGACTGCTCCCTGGCCAGTGTTAGCGAGGAGGTTGTACAATGTGTGCAGTCGTCCAACTGTTCTGCAGTCCACTAAAATGCTCATTAGTTTGCAGTCTGTGCCTGAGGGGTGAAAAGCTCTGGAGCACTTGGTGGCACTTTCATGCCTCTGAGCTGCTTGAGTGGGTAGAGAAGTCAGAGGCCCGACTCCAATCAGATCAATGTGGCTGCGTCTGAACTGTCTCAGCTGCAGAGGAATGGTCACTTTATACAAGGTGTCCCTAATGTGTGGCCACTTCTCTCACCCATACCCCCCACCCACCCTGCACGTGCTTGTGCGCTGCCTTCAACCACAGGGTAGCCCTTGCACCCCCCAACCCCAGCCCTCCTCCAACGCGCCTCAACCTTGAAGTCCACCAGGCGACCTGGGCGAGCGCTCCACAACATTACAGCTTATTTACCTCCGAGTTCCCCTCAAAGTGCAGCCCGCCTTTTATATGCTGTTGTGAAACACGTCGGTGTGAGTGTGCGAATGATCCAGCAGGAGGGGATGATTCCGGCGAGCTTATAATGATAGGCAGATGTATTACAATGAGGTTCCCGATGTCTGATGGCGGGAAATGCGACCCACCATCGACAGGTGGTCACAAACTGGTTTCACGACACCGTGAAACCAATTTTTGGCCCACTCGCCATATTTTCCACTCACACTACGGAACACAGTCATCACCAGCAGGCACAGATAATTCCACCCAATGTTGCCTATCACTGTGTCATTGGCAAATTTGGATATGGATCTTATCCACACTGTCCTGCACGCACTGGGCTGTACCCACTGTGAGTGAAACCGGGGGATAGGAGTGAGACTAGGGCGTGGGAGGGATACTGGAGGACAGGGGTTAGAATGAGGGTTGGGAGTGAGACTGAAGGACAGGAGGGAGATTGGGAATGATAGTTAGACGGAGTGGGGGGATAGGAATGAGGCAGAGGGAAATAGACATGGCTAAATTCATGGCTGTTCAAAGCAACCCCCGTCTTTTCATTTTACAAACACTATGGACCTGCTTGGATTGGCATCACTTTCTGTTTTGACCTCTGGTTGACACATGCCTTTAATCTTATGTTCCTTGAGCATTGCCAACGGACACTTCCAAATTCACAGCTCCCAGTTTAAAATAAACTTATCTAAAAGCAGGAGAAATAGGAATATTTGACAATTTGTTTCTCAGCATTTTTAGTTTGAGGTCAGGTTTGTTAGCTGAGCACTGAACTAAGTTTGTCCATTGTTTCATTGAAACAGTGTCAAGAATGTGTCAGTCTCAAAGGAGTTGGTCTGGTTACTGTTCCAGATCTTTCCTGAGATTAAACCTCAACCTACCACAACAACTTGCATTCACGTAGCACCATTCAGATAGGAAAAATGCCCCAATGAACTTCACAGGATCATTATCGAGTAAAATTCAACACTGAACCACATAGGGAGATATTAGGTCAGGTGATTAAAAGCTTCTAAAAGTCTAAAAAGGTCGTTTTTAAGGAGCATCTTAAAGTAAGAAAGTGAGATAGAAGTGGAGGGGTTTAGGGAGGGAATTCTAGAGCTTAGGGGTTCAAGCAGCTGAAGGCTGTAATTCATGGACGCATTGAACAACCTGGCCTTGAACAGCACTCTGACATTATCAAAGCCCCCAGTGATTTCCCAAACTGAGCCCGGCCAACACACATTCTTTCTGTCACTCATTCAGAAAATGTGGTTAAACAGGTATGTGATATGTGACAGGATAAAGCCCCGGTGTATTTAAAGGAATGGTATTCTCACGCTGGGGAAAGCAAAATACTGCAGTTTCTGGGAAACCTGAAATAAAAACGGAAAATGCTGGAAACACAGCCCGTCCGGCAGCATCAGGGAGAAACTCAGTTAATGGGCGGAATTTTCCGGCCCCATTGCTGCAAGGCAGGGCTGGAAGATGCAGCAGGCTATCCAAATGCCTGTTGCCTTCGGCAGAACCGGAAGATCCCAACGGCAGGAGGGGCTGGAAAATTCCAGTCAATGTTTTAGGTGATAACCTTTCATCTGAGCTGAGATAAGTTAGAAATGTGGTACCTGTTCAGCTCTTCAGCAGCAACTCACTCCATCTCAAAGCTGTCCTGCTCCACAGTTTAATTTCATCCCTTGTCTCATCCGGACCCTTTTTCTCTCCCTTTCAGGTGTTAAGGATCACAAGCTCCAACAACTTATAGGTACCAATGCCCCTCCAGATCTTTCTCCCTCTTCATTTCCCTCTGATGCCATCCCTTCTTCTACTCTCACCTCTTTGCTGTGTATTCACAATACTGTCCCTTGCTGACAGTGAATGATCTGTCCTTAGCAAAGGAATCCACTTTATCCCCTAAAGCCCCCAACCTAGTGAATTTTGAGCTTAGCACAATGTTGAGTTCTTCTTCCATCACCTTTGCCTCTGTGACCACTTGACCAGGAGTCCTCCATCCACACAACAGACTCTTTCACCTGTTTCCAATATTCTCCCTCCCTGGACTCCTACCACTGACCTCTTATCCTCTCTTAATCTTTTCATTGAGAACTGCTGGGGTTACATCATCTGTCTTAATTTCTCTGTTCCCCTCACTCACTTTAACCTGACTCCCTCTGAACTTGCTGCACTCCGTTCTCTAAGGTCTAACACTAACATTGTCATCCAACCTGCTGTCAAGGTAGTGATGTTGTTGTCCGGCAAACTGACCTCTATCTGGCAGAGGCTGAACGCCAATTCTCCGATACTTCCTTCTACCTCCCCTTGGACCATGACCCCACCACCAAACCTCAAGCAATTGTTTCCTGGGCTGCCTCTGGAAATCTTCTCTCCATAGCTTCCTACCTCAGCCATAATCTTATTGAATGGCAGAACAGGCTCGAGGGGCCGAATGGTCTACTCTTGCTACTGTTTGTTATGGTTTACATTCTCTTCGCTTCCCCGCTCAACCTATTTATTTTGGCCCAATTCTCACTTGAAGAATTCACCTGACATGCATCATACACCCTCTTTTTTTGTTTCATTATATTCTCCATCTCCCTCGTTATCCAAGGAGCTTTGCTTCCTGTTGGGATGTACCTTGCCTGTACCTGAAACATCTCCTCCTTAAAGATACCCATTGTTCCATGATAGTTTCTCCTGTCAATCTTTGGTTCCATTTTATCCTGGCTAGTCCCTCTCATCCCATTGAAATTAGCCCTCTTCCAATTTAGGACTTGTACCTTAGATTAGTCCTTGCTCTTCTCCAAAGCTAAAGTTTATGATACAATGCTCACTCTCATCCAAGTGTTCGCCCACAGACACTCAGTCCACATGGCTCACCTCGTTCCCCAGCATCAGATCTGGCAATGCCTCTTTCCTAACTGGGCTGAGAACACACTGTTCAAAGAAGTTGCCCTGAACACATTTCAGAAATTCCTTCCCTTCCTTACCCTTTACTCTAACGTTATCCCAATTGATATTTGAGTCATTAATGCCCCCAATATCTCCACTCTATAATTCTAGCACATCTCTGTGATTCCCCTGCAGATTTGTTCCTCTACCTCTCTCTCACTATTTGGAAGCCTGGCTTGCCCTTGCCCCCTCAAGGACATCCCCCCTTTCCAACACTACAATGTCTTCTCCAATCAGTACTGCCATCAACTTCCCTTCTCCCATCCCTATCTTTTCTAAACACTTTATATCCTTGAACATTAAGCACTTCTGAAGAAGAGTCATATTCAACCTGAAACTTTAATTCTGTTTTGCTCCCCACAGATGCTGCCGAGCATTTCCAGCATTTTCTGTTTTTTATTTCAGATTTCCAGCATCCGCAGTGTTTTGCGTTTGTATTAGGATAGATGTTGAGAGATTGTTTCCACTGGTCAGAGAATCTAAAACACTGGGGGAGGGAACAGACTCAGGGTAAGGGGCCGATCATTTAGGACTGAGATGAGGGGAAATTACTTCACTCAAAGGGTTGTGAATCTTTGGAATTCTCTACCCCAGAGGGTTGTGGATGCTCCATCATTGAGTATATTCAAGACTGAGATAGACAGGTTTTTGGTTTCTCAGGGAATCAAGGGATATGGGGAGCAGGCAGGAAAGTGATCGTATTGAATGGTGGGGCAGGCTTGTGGGGCCGAATGGTCTACTCCTGCTCCTACTTCTTATGCTCTTATGTTCACCACACTTTGTGCATTTACATTCATGCAATATAAACCTGTCTTTGGATACCTCGTAGGCATTTTTAGTTTTCTCCTATCTAATATGGTACTGCTTCCTTCTCTAGGACTGTCCAACACACTCAATTTATGCACCTTATTCCTCTTTTCCAATTCTATATGCAGCTGCCCATCCTCCTGCCAATTTAGTTTAAACCCCCCCCCCCACCCAACCACACTAGTGAACCTCCCCACGAGGACATTGGTCCAAGTGATGTTGAGGTGCAACCCATCCCTTTGAATAGGTGCCTCCTGCCCCAGGACTGCTCCCAATGCCCCAAAAATCTGAAGCCCTCTCTCCTACACCATGATCCTTGCTTTCTTCCTGTTTCTACTCTCACTAGTATGGAGCACCGTGAGTAATGCAGAGATTTGAGGCCCTTTTTAACTTCTTGCAAGTCTCAGCAGGACCTCAATACCTCCTCTCTCTATGTCATTGGTGCCAATGTGTACCACAACTTCTGGATCACTTCCTTCCCCCTGCAGAATACACTGCATCCACTCTGTGATGTTTTTTAAATTAATTCAGGGATGTGGGCATCGCTGGCTGGGCCAGCATTTATTACCCATCCCTAGTTGCCCTGGTTCAGACGGTATTTAAGAGTCAACCACGTGGCTTGCAGAGGAAGCTTCAGGTGGTGGTGTTCCCACGTGTCTGCTGCCCTTGTCCTTCTAGGTGGTAGAGGTCGTGGGTTTGGAAGGTGCTGTCGAAGGAGCCTTGGTGAGTTGCTGCAGTGCATCTTGTAGATGGTACACACTGCTGCCACTGTGTGTCGGTGGTGGAGGGAGTGAATGTTTGTGGATGGGGTGCCAATCAAGTGGCTGCTTTGTCCTGGATGGTGTCGAACTTCTTGAGTGTTGTGGGAGCTGCACTCATCCAGGCAAGTGGGGAGTATTCCATCACACTCCTGACTTGTGCCTTGTAGATTGTGGACAGGCTTTGGGGAGTCAGGATGTGAGTTACTGCAGGATTCCTCACCTCTGACCTGCTCTTGTAGCCACAGTATTTATATGGCTAGTCCAGTTAAGTATCTGGTCAATAGTAACCCCCAGGATGTTGATAGTGGGGAACTCAGCAATGGTAATGCCATTGAATGTCATGGGGTGATGGTTAGATGTCCTTTACCCTGACACCAGGGAGGCAACACACCATGCCAGACTCACAATGATGGTTACAGAAATGCCTGTCTGTCCCCCTGACTATGGAATCTCCTATAATGACTGCATTTCTACCCTTCCCTCTTGTGAAGATCCTCTGCACTGTACTCCTTCAAGATGGCATCACTCCCAGCAGTCTCCAATGCTGAGTACTGGTTTGACAGTACCTGGCAGACACTGTGAAGACCTCTGTACTTCCTGCCTCTTCCTACTCCTCTGATGGCCACCATCTACTATCCTGAACTCTCTCTTTCCCTTTGGGGAGGCCACCTCCGGGAAACTCTCATCCTCCCTGATGTTCCGTAGTGACTCCAGCTACCCCTCAAGCTCGGAAATCCTGAGCTCGAGCTCTAGTGGCTGGAGACACTTCCTACACACGTGGTTTTCCCAATACACCTGAAGTATCCTGAAATTCCCACATGGCACAGGAATCGCAAGCAGCAGGTATAAGCTGCTCATCACGTTATAACAACTCTCTATTCCTCTTCCAGAATGTAGTTATACCTTGTATAAAGTATTAATTTTCATTAATGCCTCTAGACCTGTACTGTGGTAAAGACTCATTATTAATTCACTTCCTGTTATTTTTACCCACTCATTCTGACAAGACTTTTAGGTTTCTTTGACCTCACTCAGCTCTGTTGCTCTGTCCCTGAAACCCTTCAGCAAAATTTATATTTTTTTTCTGTGTTGCTAAAAGGATACATTAAGGCAGATAAGCAAAAGCTTGTTCAAAGCGATCGGCTTTAAGGAGCATCTTAAAGAAGCAGTGATGCAGAGAAGTAAGAGATTTGACAGGTGGGGGATTTCCTACCCATGCCAGTTGAAGGCTTGGCCATCAATGTTGGAATGATTCAAATTGGAATTGTTCAAGAGGCCAGAATTAAAGGAGCATTGATTTCTAGGAGGGATGCGGAGCTGCGAGATTGCAGGGAAAGGAAGGGGTACAACCATGGAGAGATTTAAAAACAGGATGAGAATTGAATAAAATTGAGGCATTGCTTAACTGGGAGCCAATGTAGGTCAGCAAAGTTTATGGGTGTAGAATGTGGGAGGTCAGTGGAATAGTCAGGTCAAGAGGTAACAAGGGCATGGTTGAGGGTTTCAGCAACAGATGAGTTGAGGCAGGGCAGAGTCAGATGGTGTCACAGAGGGGGAAATAGGCAGTCGGAGAGAGTAGATATGCAATTGGAAGTTCATCACGGTCAAATATGACACCGAGGTTGTGAACAGTCAGGTTCAGCCTCAGACAGTTGCCAGGGAGAGGGATGGAGTCGGTAGTTAGAAAACAGAATTTGTGACTGATCCGAAGACAATGGCTTCAGTCTTCCCAATATTTAATTGGAGGAAATTTCTGCTCATCCACTATGGGATGTTGGACAAGCAGTCTGATAATTTAGCAGCGGAGGAGTTGAGAGGTGATGGTGGGGTAGTGCTGGGTCGTCAAGGTACATGTGGAAATTGATGCTGTGTTTTCAGATGATGTCACCAAGAGGCAGCATGTAGATGAGAAACAGGAGGGGGCGAAGGATAGATCCTTGAAGGACACCGGAGGTAACGGTGTGGGAGCAGGAATAGAAGCCATTGCAAGTGAGTCTGGCTGCAATTAGACAGATAAGAATGGAACCAGGAGAGAGCAGCCCCACCCAGCGGACGGCAGTGGAGAGGGGTTGGAGGAGGATGGTGTGGTCAACTGTGTCAAAGTCTGCAGACAGCTCGAGAAGGATGAGGAGGGAAAGTTTACCTTTGTCACAGTCACATCGGATGTCCTTTGTGACTTTGAGAAGAGCTGTTTCAGTACAGGGGCAGTGACCAGATTGGAGGAATTCAAACATGGTGTTCTGGGAAGGATGGTCATGGATTTGGGAGGTGGGTGGCTCATTGATTTTATTCTTATAATTTTTTGTTGCTGCTTCATTAAGCTGTGTATCTCGTTAGGCCATTTCAGGGGCAGTAGAGAGTCAGCCAGATTGCTGTGGGTCTGTACTCACATATATCAGACAAGGTAAGGACGGCATCTACAAGCAATGCCCTTCTCTAAAAGGACCCAGATGGGGTTTTAGAGTAATCTGGGAGTTTCATGGTCACCAATTATTCCGACTTGCTTTTAATTCCAGATTTATTTAATGAATTGAATTTAAATTCCCTGACTGTCACAGTTACATCTGAACTCGTGTCGTTGAATCATTAATCCAGATCTCTAGATTACTAGCATGTTACTTTACCCAGTTTGACAGGGTGTGTACTGAGAAGCTGGAGAGTCTAGAACTGGGGTGGGGGAGTCGGAGGGGGGTGCAGAATCTAGATCTAGGGGGGGTCACAGTCTCAGGATAAGGGGTTGGTTATTTGGGACTAAGATGAGGAGGAATTTCTTCACTCACAGGGTTGTGAATCTTTGGAATTCTCTCCAGAGGGCTGTGGATGCTCAGTCACTGAGTATATTCAAGACAGAGATCAATAGATTGTTGGGCATTAAGGGATATGGGGACCAGGCAGAAAGGGAGTTGAGGAGATGAGCCATGATCTTATTGAATGGCCCATAGATCTCTAGGGGCTGTATGGCCTCCTCCAGCTCCTATTTCTTATCGGAACATCCTGAGATTATGAAAAATGCTGCAGAAATGGGATGTTTTTTTCTCTTTGCTCAGTTCCTGGAGAACACACCTGACTGGCCACAACAGTTAACAACTGGTCCCAATTTCCAGTTGAACTGGTTTTTCCATCCGAGATGTGATGAAATGTTTTGATCATGTTAATGCCCACAGTTACCCAGGGGAATCCTCACTCGCCCAGCAACATTGAGGGCGGGTGAGGAACTGAAAGACCCTGCAATAGGCTTGGCCTGGGTCAGGAGAAGCTCCCTGTGGAGCTGCAGCGGGCCCCAGCCCCTCGAGCTGAATTGCCCTCCTTGCCCCCTCCTCTCAGCCCCTCTCCCGGGCAAAGCTTTGCAGTGAGGCTGCCGGGGTTAGTTTGAGGAGGTGGGAGGAGACTGTCTGCATCAGGAGGCCGTGTGTACTGCGTCTCTCTCTATATCCAACCCCCAGAAAAGACAGACAGAGCTGGGAATGAATCAGCGAGACACGGAGTGGGCGCAGGGCACCGAGTGAGGGCAGCCCCAGCCCCCAGCCCCAGCCCCGGCCCCGGGGAGGAGACCCATGGGCCGGTACAAGTCTCTCCCCACTGCTGGTAGAACAGGTGAGTGGGTGACAGCAATCCAGGGCACAGCAAGACTCCAGCTTTAACCCGTCGCTGGCTGTCGGTGCAAGGTCAGGACAAGTGGTGGCAGCGTCTGGTGCAGAGGAGAGTGATCAGCCCCTTTGCAGGAGACGAGTTCACTCTGCCCGTGGAGTGAATATCGCGGCCGGGTGGTTTATTTGTGAACTAGTCCCCTGGGAGGGGTGTGTGTGTCTGAGCGCTGGCATTAACCCTGCTTTGTCGCGGCAGAGAAACTGGGAGGGGGAGAGGGAGACTGGTAAAGGATTGAGAGGGGTGTGAGGTGTGGGTATGGAAGGGATGGGGGGAGGGAGACTGAGTAATCAGGGATCATCTGAAACTTGGTCTGTGTAATAATTATAGAATGATGCAGCATAATAGACCATTTGATCCATTCCACACCAGCTCTTGGAAACAAGTGTCTAATTAGTCTCACTCCCCTGTTCTCCTGCAATGCTTTTCATTCAGGTAACAGCAATTATTCAGTTCTCTTTCAAAACTTACTATTGAATCTGCTTCCAGTGCATTCCAGATCACAACTGGCTGTGTAAGTAAATGCTCCTCCCCCCCCTGTCAGTCACCTTAATCAGTGTCCCTCTCTGGGTACTGTTCCTCCAGCATTGGGAATAGTGTCACTTTAATTACTCTCTCAAAACCATTCATAAATTTTGAACATCTCCATCGAATCTCCCCTTAACCTCCTCTGGCTGAGAAGAACAAGTGTAATTTGCTAAAGTAACCACTGCTCCGAATTGGTGCCGAAAAAAATGGTTCCTGGAGGAAATAGATTCAGAATATTTATTCTGATTAACCCAGCCTATTGTCTGAAGCAGAGGTTATTTTTGCGTGGATCTGAATTACTCTGAAGTGTTCATTAGAAGATGAATCTCTCTCTACCCCACCCACATGTTGTCAAAATCCAGACATATGAACATTTACTACACGCTTATTGCACACCAGTTCCCTGAGTTAGATTTCAAGTTCCTTCTGACAAGAATTTGAAGCTTGTTATTTTAAAAATGTTTAACTTATTTAAATACCTGATTTAGGATTGCTCTTTGACTGGTTTGTGAGTTTCCTTCCTGAGCATGTCATTTTGTTAAGTATAATTTTTTCTACATGGACCATGGAGTGTCTGTGAGTGTTATAACTATCAGGACTGGCAGAAAATACTTCACATTCCATCGGAGAAAATTAGCAAAAGTGAAAGCTCCTGGAATTGGAGGAAGCCTTTTGGCATCTGTTAGGAATAGGGGGCTAAGTGAGGATAAGCAGGGTGTACTCCAGCAGGGATAAGCAGGGTGTACTCCAGCAGGGATAAGCAGGGTGTATTCCAGGGATAAGCAGGGTGTATTCCAGCAGGGATAAGCAGGGTGTATTCCAGCAGGGATAAGCAGGGTGTATTCCAGCAGGGATAAGCAGGGTGTATTCCAGGGATAAGCAGGGTGTATTCCAGGGATAAGCAGGGTGTATTCCAGGGATAAGCAGGGTGTATTCCAGGGATAAGCGGGATGTACTCCAGCAGGGATAAGCAGGGTGTACTCCAGGGATAAGCGGGATGTACTCCAGCAGGGATAAGCAGGGTGTACTCCAGGGATAAGCAGGGTGTATTCCAGGGATAAGCAGGGTGTATTCCAGGGATAAGCAGGGTGTATTCCAGCAGGGATAAGCAGGATGTACTCCAGCAGGGATAAGCAGGGTGTACTCCAGGGATAAGCAGGGTGTATTCCAGGGATAAGCAGGGTGTATTCCAGCAGGGATAAGCGGGATGTACTCCAGCAGGGATAAGCAGGGTGTATTCCAGCAGGGATAAGCAGGGTGTATTCCGGCAGGGATAAGCAGGGTGTACTCCAGCAGGGATAAGCGGGATGTACTCCAGCAGGGATAAGCAGGGTGTATTCCAGCAGGGATAAGCGGGATGTACTCCAGCAGGGATAAGCAGGGTGTATTCCAGCAGGGATAAGCAGGGTGTATTCCAGCAGGGATAAGCAGGGTGTATTCCAGCAGGGATAAGCGGGATGTACTCCAGCAGGGATAAGCAGGGTGTATTCCAGCAGGGATAAGCAGGGTGTATTCCGGCAGGGATAAGCAGGGTGTATTCCAGCAGGGATAAGCAGGGTGTATTCCAGCAGGGATAAGCAGGGTGTACTCCAGCAGGGATAAGCAGGGTGTATTCCAGCAGGGATAAGCGGGATGTACTCCAGCAGGGTGTACTCCAGGGATAAGCAGGGTGTATTCCAGGGATAAGCAGGGTGTACTCCGGCAGGGATAAGCAGGGTGTATTCCAGGGATAAGCAGGGTGTATTCCAGGGATAAGCAGGGTGTATTCCAGCAGGGATAAGCAGGGTGTATTCCAGGGATAAGCAGGGTGTACTCCAGCAGGGATAAGCAGGGTGTATTCCAGGGATAAGCAGGGTGTATTCCAGGGATAAGCAGGGTGTATTCCAGCAGGGATAAGCAGGGTGTACTCCAGCAGGGATAAGCAGGGTGTACTCCAGGGATAAGCAGGGTGTATTCCAGGGATAAGCAGGGTGTATTCCGGCAGGGATAAGCAGGGTGTATTCCAGCAGGGATAAGCAGGGTGTACTCCAGCAGGGATAAGCAGGGTGTATTCCAGCAGGGATAAGCAGGGTGTATTCCAGCAGGGATAAGCAGGGTGTATTCCAGCAGGGATAAGCAGGGTGTATTCCAGCAGGGATAAGCAGGGTGTATTCCAGCAGGGATAAGCAGGGTGTATTCCAGCAGGGATAAGCGGGATGTACTCCGGCAGGGATAAGCAGGATGTACTCTGGCAGGGAATCACTAGTGGAATTCCCCAGGGATCTGGACTGGAGCCTCAGCTTTTCATCGTATTTATTAATGAGGCGGCAGAAAGATGTATCTCCAAGTTTGCTGATGACACTAAGTTAAGTGGCAGAAAGTTGCAAAGAGGCATCAACAGATTAAGTAAGTGGGCCAAACTGTGGCTGATGCAGTTCAATATGTGCAGCTGTGACATCATCCACTTTGGACCCAAGAGAGAAAAACACAAACATTTTCTAAATGATGATAGTGGAGGAGCAGAGATTTGAGCCCATCAGGACAAAAAGCAATTACAAGACTATTGGAATAGTGGCCTAGATATCTCTGGAGCTGGAAAACAAGGAGGGGAAGTGATGTCCCAGTTGTGTACAGAGCTCTGATTAGACCCTATCTGGAGTACCGATTGCGTTCAGTTTTCTGATTCTAAATATCTCTACTCTGTCAGCCTGTCTTGTGGCACTTATTCTGATGTGGCTGCTTAGCTCTAATTTTCCACCCTTTAAAAGTAGTTGTCATTTAGTACTAATAACAACAATGAGATACCTAACATCGTCTGTAATAATCCTCGTTATCAGTTAGACGGCCTGCTCTTTATTTAGAGATTTAATAACAAACATGACTGCATACTAAGATGTCTCTCTTTTGCTCCCCAAACCTCATTTTTAACTTTTTTATACTTGTTTTTGGGAAGAGAGCACTACTGACAAGATCAACATTTATTATCCCTCCCTAGCTGCCTGTGAGAAGCTCAGGGTATGGGGAGACGATGGGTTGGTGAGGATGGGGATATGGGGAGAGGATGGGTTGTTGAGGATGGGGATATGGGGGGAGGATGGATTGGTGAGGGTGGGGATATGGGGAGAGGATGGGTTGGTGAGGATGGGGATATGGGGGGAGGATGGATTGGTGAGGGTGGGGATATGGGGAGAGGATGGGTTGGTGAGGGTGGGGATATGGGGAGACGATGGGTTGGTGAGGATGGGGATATGGGGAGAGGATGGGTTGGTGAGGATGGGGATATGGGGAGAGGATGGGTTGGTGAGGATGGGGATATGGGGAGACGATGGGTTGGTGAGGATGGGGATATGGGGAGAGGATGGGTTGGTGAGGATGGGGATATGGGGAGAGGATGGGGATATGGGGAGGGGTAGGGTTGGTGAGGATGGGGATATGGGGGGAGGATGGATTGGTGAGGGTGGGGATATGGGGAGAGGATGGGTTGGTGAGGGTGGGGATATGGGGGGAGGATGGGTTGGTGAGGCTGGGGATATGGGGAGACGAGGAGACTAGGCTTAATGGTATTCACCTGTTCTCATTCAGCCCCCTCTATTCCCATTCTGCCCCACCCACTCCCCCTCTATTCCCATACCCCCTCCCCCTCTATTTCCATTCCGCCCTCCCCCTCTATTCCTAAACTCTCCTCCTCTATACCACCTCCTCCTCTATTTCAACAGGCCCCTCCCCTTCTATTCCCATAACCCCTCCCCCTCTATTCCCACATTCCCCTCCCCCTATATTCCCACACCCCACTCCTCCTCTATTCCCAACCCCCTCCCCCTCTATTCCCACACCCCCTCTATTCCCACAGCCCCTCCCTCTCTATTCCCACATCCCTCTCCCCCTCTATTCCCACATCCCTCTCCCCCTCTATTCCCACCCTCCCCTCCCCCTCTAATCCCACATCTGCTCCCCCTCTATTCCCACATCCCTCTCCCCCTCTATTCCCACCCTCCCCTCCCCCTCTAATCCCACATCTGCTCCCCCTCTATTCCCACATCCACCTCCTCCTCTATTCCCACATCCGACCCTCCCATTCCCACAGCCCCTCCCCCCTCTATTCCCTTCCTGCTCTATTCCCGTCTCCCTTGAGTCTACATCAAACCTCCCTTTACTCTTTTGAAAGTAAGAGTTTAACTGAGGGAGAGGAACAGAGGGGTTTGGTGGGGTGTGGGGGTCAGGGTACAGGTGCACTGTAAGTTACCACAGGTATAAAAAGCAAAACTTTTTTCAAAAATATACTTTATTCATAAAAATGTGTAAAATTCAATTCCATAACAGTGCCAGTATTACATCAGTGAAAGTGTAATCCAGTTCAAGTTTTTTTTTGTGCAGCAGGTGACTCTGAGGTGCCTCAATAAAATTACAATTACACGGGATATTTACAACACTCCTTTTTTATCACAAAGTTACACCCCGAGGAGTTCACACACATGGCCACAAAAAACAAACTAAGCTCTGGTGTTTACTGCTCGATCAGTAGAATTGAAAAGCAAAGAAGTTAAACTCTCCACATGCACCATATTGAACCCCTTCATAATTCTTATAATTTCCATCAAGTCCCCTCATTAGTTCTCTTTTCGAGAGTACAGTGCCCCAACCAGCTCGATCTTTCCTAATGGGTATAACATCTCAGATGGTAAACATCCTTGCGAAATTTTGACACCTTCACCAATGTCGTTATGGGGACCAGAGGGTGAGATTGTATTTCACTGAAAGCCCGTTCACTTACACAATATTAAAACTGGGCCCTATGGAACTCTTCACAATCCTCCAAGTGTGATCTAATCAAGGCTCTATCCAAGATAACTTCTTTACATTTCAATTCTATCCCTTTAGAAATAAACTCTGGTGCCTTTTTTCTAGGTTTTATGGCTGGATTATCCTGCTTCAGCAAGTTTAATAATTTATGTGTCCATATTCCCTGGACCCATTTGCTCCTCTACCCCAGTTAGATCCTCATGGGCTGTGCCCTCCTTATTCCTCCTACCAGAATGAAGCCGCTCTCGTGGGGTTCCAGTTAATTATAGGAAATCTAAAATAGCATGTAAAAAGCCAGGATAAAGACAAAGCCGTTAACTTCAAGGAAATCGACCCAATAGGATAAATGTATTAAACTGAGTGGTGCAAGAAAGTAAATAAACATTTTTGGAGATTCAGTCAGCAAAAGAGATAAATAAATAAATGATGTATAAACATATCATAAGTGATTCACTATAGAATAGAAAATAGGAGTACAGGCAGCGTGTCAGGACTGTAGTCACTGGGATAATGAAACTATCCCAGATTCCGGGAGCATTCCCAACTTTGGAGGAATTTCCCAGGAAGGCGGACAGTCACTTAGGGCAATTAAGGCCATTAGGGGCCATTTTGCACTGGCAGCAGCATTTTACCACGGAGACCAGCCCCTCACAGCACGTGCCAAGTTCGGCAGCTCAATCAAGGTGGCCTCCCAGTGGCAAGCCAGGGACCAACAGAGCAAGAGGTTCTATGCCTCAGTGCCAGTCCGCAGGAATGAAAGGTCACAGCACTGCCCATGAATAATCCAGTGGAGGGTTTCCCCTCCACCCCAAGGGCCCTCCTGGCTTTGAACCCCTTTAATTGTCACTTCTGGCCGGCAGCTGAGGGCACCTCCATGTTGAGGTGCCCTCGGGATCTCCTACCTGCCACAGCAGTGTCCAGCTCTCCTGCTGGGGATACCAAGCTGACATCACTGCAGACCCTCTGATTGGGCCTCCAGACTCAGGAGCTTGCCCGTCACCCTTTATAGGATGATCAGCATGAACATGGTTAGGCCACCTGTGGAAAGGGGCTAGCGTATACATTGAAGATATTGGGGTGCTCAGAAGCCCCGAATAACCCAACATCAGGATCCCAATGCTCAGTGGTAGCTCCAGCTCATTGAGTGTGTGTTTAGAGACATAGGGAGGGAGAGCAATATCAGGACAGTTTACTCCAGAATACAGTCATATCATGTAGAGAGATTCAGGTACAAGAGGACAGAATGTGTGACTAACAGGGTTCGAGGAACCATAGGAGAGAGAAAAGAGGAGGTTCGACAGTCCAACGAGTATGATGTACCTGCTACCTGTGAGAATACAGAGAGGATCCATGTGGAGGATAGTCACAATATTAACTGTGGCACTGTGGAAGAGGAGATGGGGAGAAACAGAACAGAAATGTAGAAATCTAGGGGAGAGACAATGTGCTCTGTAGGTGCAATCGAGACCCCCAAAGCGTGAGTTGCCAACCAGATAAGGTGCCTCCTCCTGTGTTCAACACGGTTTAAACTAGGGCAATATCCCACGCTCGATTGCAGTTCTGGAGACTCCTTCTGAAAAAGGACACGAATGTAGTCAAGTGTGATGCACTCTGCAGTTAAATAGCTGCGGACATTCACTGTCCAACTCATTTATGAGAAGCACCACAATTGGAGACCGAGGGAGAATAGTGATGTAGGAAATTAAGACAGATGGAGAGAAGGTGAGGGTGGGGGTACAGTGGGTGAGAAGAGAGGAGGAACTAAAGGCAGGAAAGAAGAGGAGAGAACAATGAAAAACTGCATCAGATGATTTACTTTTCCAGTGAATCAGGATTTCAAAGAACATGTTTGATATTTACCGACCTCCTGCTTTGACCCCCTGTGGTATCTTAACTCCCCTGACATTTAGATCAAGAAGATGAAACACTCTGACCTTTCCTTAAGTTATTTGTTGTAAATTGAATATTTCAGCTGATATTACCACCCAATAGATTTCACCCACTTCTCCCGTCTTCCCCTAGTCTCCCCATCCCCCCTAGTCTCCCCATCCTCCCCTAGTCTCCCCATCTTCCCCTAGTCTCCCCATCCCACCTAGTCTCCCCATCCTCCCCTAGTCTCCCCCATCCTCCCCTAGTCTCCCCATCCTCCCCTAGTCTCCCCATCCTCCCCTGCTCTCCCCATCCTCCCCTAGTCTCCCCATCCTCCCCTAGTCTCCCCATCCTCCCCTAGTCTCCCCATCCTCCCCTAGTCTCCCCATCCTCCCCTGCTCTCCCCATCCTCCCCTAGTCTCCCCATCCTCCCCTGCTCTCCCCATCCCCCCCTGTTCTACCCCATCCTCCCCTAGTCTCCCCATCCTCCCCTAGTCTCCCCCATCCTCCCCTGCTCTCCCCCATCCTCCCCTGCTCTCCCCCGTCCTCCCCTAGTCTCCCCATCTTCCCCCTCTCCCCCTATCCTCCCCCACTTGCCCCCATCCTCCCCCCTTCCTCCCATCCTCCCCCCACCATCCTCACCCCATCCTCCCTCCCCTCTTCTCCCCTCCCCAGTGTACTGTTACTGAGTTGCTGGAAAGAGTCTTGATGCTTGTTTGCTCTGCCCATCCTCCCCACAGGGGTTTTTGAGCAGGGGGATTTCTTTGTGGTAGAAACTGTTAGCAGGAAATTACTGACTAGTTGCAATGTGGGAGACATTTCACAGAGTTCCTGGCCTGTGAAGTGCTTCTGAATAATTGAGCTGTTATTATCTTGTAACTGATGTTACAAATTCAAGGTTTTATTAGGTTGTTCTGTTTTACGACTGTGTTTTAGTTTAGGGGAAATTAGAGGAATACAGGGGGGTCATGTGACCTATTCTGACTGGGAAGAAGGTGCTAGGCTCTATACTGACAATGGATAGATTACTAGCCTCCAAAGTCTCAGGGAGGTGTTAAAAATGTCGGATTTTACAAACAGTTATACTTTGTCTATTTAATTTCAAAATAGAATGAAGTTGGGAGCCTAAAGGATAACTAATCAGCATTTCTACCTGGATACAAGGCCCCTGTTATTCATGTTGCCATTGAGATAGATATTGGGAGCCATTGTGGAACTGGATTGCAAGGTTCTCCTAAAAGAAATCCCTGGATTTCACAGGCAGGTCAGTTTGCCAGGATCCGACAGAGAAAGAGGGAGCGGATAGAGGATAGATGGTTCACCTTGCAGGAATGCGGGTGGGAGATTGAAAGACCAAATTTGTGAGAATTTTAAACCTCGGCTGGACAACTCACCAAGCTTGAACTAGAGGGAGGATCTCCAGTAATACTCTCACCATGAAGGACAGTCTGGAGTTCAGAAGTTACTACACTGGGAAAGGAAAAGAGCAGAAGTAAAGACTCAGGAACGAAGAATCACATTGGACTGGGTCTGGGAAAATTGAATGTCTGCTTAGGGGACAGTGTAAAATATAACCCTGGAGTGGGAGATTTTTGGTTATTTTAAATGTTAACAAGGGTAAGGTCTGTTCTGTAGTTTAAAGTATGAGTTGCCTCCAAAAATAGGGTTTTAATCAAAGTTGCTTTTAGTTTGTTTTGTTGTAGTAAAATTTGTAAAACTTGAAATCTTGTCATGTGATCTTGTCATGTGATCACTTAAGTTGGTCATTGGGAATTCAAATTTCTTAAAAGTTATCGGCCTCCATGGAAATCGTAACATTGATCACAGCTTAGAGTGTTGCACTAAACAAGTGTGTTTACACTTGAGTATACGAGTGGGCAGATGAAATTTAATTTAGATAAGAATGCAGGACTTTATGTAGGAGGGTAAATGCGCGACACACAAAAACTTGAATATTGTTAAAAAAGCAAAGGATGAAATTAAAAGAGCTAAATTCAATGTTTAATGTGTCCAAACAATGCAATAGTGATCATAACTCCGTTAGATTCAAGGTTGTTATGGAAAAGGACAAGGGTGGGCCAGAAATCAGAGTTCTAAATTGGGGGAAGGCCAATTTTAATAAGATCAGATATAATTTGGCCAGAGTGGACTGGGAGCAGCTACTTTTAGGTAAATCTGCGTCAGAGCAGTGGGACTCATTCAAGAAGGAAGTAGGGAGAGTACAGGGCCAACATTTTCCAGTAAAGATAAAGGGTGGGACCAAATGGATGTCGAGGGATTGGATAAAGAGGAAAAGGGAGGCTTATGGCAGATACCGAGGGCTCAAAACAGTGGAAGCCCTAGTGGAGTATAGAATGTGTAGGGGGAAATTTAAAAAGGAAATTAGGAGAGCAAAAAGGGGGCATGAAAAAACATTGGCAGGTAAAATAAAGGAAAATCCAAAGTTATTTTACAAGTACATTAAGAGTAAGAGGATAACTAGGGAAAGCGTTGGGCCCATTAAGGACCATATGGAAATGTGTGTGTGGAGCCGGAAGACGTAGATAGGGTTCTAAGTGAATACTTTGTGTCGGTGTTCACAAGTGAAGGGGACGACATGAGTATGGAAATCAGGCAGAAGGACTCTGATATAAGTAAAGAAATTAGCATAGAAAGGGAGGAGGTTCTAAGTGGTCTGGCAGGCTTAAAAGTAGATAAATCTCCAGGCCCGGATGAAATGTATCCCAGGCTGTTGAGTGAGGCAAGGGAGGAGATAGCAGGGGCGCTGGCAATAATTTTCAATACCTCTCTGGGCAGGAGAGGTGCCAGAGGACTGGAGGACAGCCAATGTGGTACCGTTATTCACAAAGGGAGGAAGGGATAAACCAGGGAACTACAGGCCAGTCAGTCTAACCTCAGTGGTGGGGAAACTATTGGAAGCAATTCTGAGGGACGGAATGAATCTACACTTGGAGAGACAGGGATTAATCAAGGACAGTCAGCGTGGTTTTGTTAAAGGGAGGTTATGTCTGACCAATTTGATTGAATTTTTTGAAGAGGTGACCAGGTGTGTAGATGAGGACAATGAATTTGACGTAGTCTACTTGGACTTCAGCAAGGCTTTTGATAAGGTCCCGCATGGGAGACTGATAATGAAGGTAAGAGCCCATGGGATCCAAGGCAATTTGGCAAATTGGATCCAGAATTGGCTGAGTGGCAGGAAGCAGAGGGTGATGGTCAAGGGGTGTTTTTGTGACTCGATGCCTGTGTCCAGTGGGGTTCCACAGGGATCGCTGTTGGCTCCCTTGCTGTTTGTGGTATATATAAATGATTTAGACTTGAATGTAGGAGGGTTGATCAGTAAGTTCGCGGATGACACAAAAATTGGTGGGGTGGTAAATAGTGAGGAGGATAGCTTTAGATTACAGGAGGATATAGACGGGCTGGTCAGATGGGCTGATCAATGGGAAATGGAATTTAATCCGGATAAGTGTGAGGTGATGCATTTGGGCAGGACAAACAAGGCACGGGAGTACACGATGAATGGTGGGACCCTGGGAAGTACCGAGGATCAGAGGGACCTTGGTGTGCATGTCCGCTGGTCCCTTAAGGTTGCGGGACAGGTAGATAAGGTGGTTAAGAAGGCAAATGGGATAATTACCTTTATTAGCTGAGGCATAGAATATAAGAGCAGGGAGGTTATGCTGGAACTGTATAAAACGCTGGTTAGGCCACAACTAGAGTATTGTGTGCAGTTCTGGAATCCGCATTATAGGAGGGATGTGATTGCACTAGAGAGAGTGCAGAGATTTACCAGGATGTTGCCTGGGCTGGAGAGTTTTAGTTATGAGGAGAGATTGGATAGACTGGGGTTATTTTCCCTGGAGCAGAGGAGATTGAGGGGGGGACATGATTGAGGTGTATAAAATTATGAGGGACATAGATAGGGTAGACAGGAAGGAACTTTTCCCCTTTGTGGAGGGATCAATAACCAGGGGGCATAGATTTAAGGTAAGGGGCAGGAGGTTTAGAGCGGATGTGAGGAAGAATTATTTCACCCAGAGGGTGGTGGGAATCTGGAACTCACTGTCTGAAAGGGTGGCAGAGGCAGAAACTCTCATAACATTTAAGAAGTATTTGGATGTGCACTTGCGATGCCATGGCACACAAGGCTATGGGCCTAGCGCTGGAAAATGGGATTAGAATAGTTAGGTACTTGTTTGACTGGCACAGCCTCGATGGGCCGAAGGGCCTTTTTCGGTGCTGTAAACTTTATGACTCAATGACAAGAGCAAAGCCCATGAGATGATCACCTACTCAACCGAGAAGAAGAATGGAACTGTACAGGGCAGTGGTCAGACTGCATCTTGAATACTGGGTCCAGTCGTTGTGAATGGATTCATCCTGTCTCTGTGGGATCCAGTTGCAGACTTAATCACGATATGGGCGCATACACAGGCTGGCCAGTGCATGACTCAGATTGTCAAGTTGACCAATTACTCACTGATGTGGTGATGTTGT
Source organism: Cetorhinus maximus (assembly GCF_964194155.1). Classification (NCBI taxonomy): domain Eukaryota; kingdom Metazoa; phylum Chordata; class Chondrichthyes; order Lamniformes; family Cetorhinidae; genus Cetorhinus; species Cetorhinus maximus. Next base: position 1,288,199 of record NC_135902.1, on the reverse strand, counting down.
GTGATAGGAATTGTTAGATTGGTTAGATTCAGTTCTGAAGAAGAGTCATACGGACTCGAAACATTAACTCTGTCTCTCTCTCCACAGATGCTGTTAGACCTGCCGAGTTTTTCCAGCAATTTTTGTTTTTGTTTCAGATTTCCAGCATCGGCAGTATTTTGTTTTTATATTGGTAGGTTGGTAGTGGGCTGCTTCAGATCAAGAGTCTCAACAAACCTGCACCGTCAGTTTAGGATCTCTCTGCGTTTGGAGCTGGTGGCAAAAGCGTGTTAAGGTTGGATAGGGCATTAGGGTTAGGGTTATGGGTTGGGGAAAGTCTGTCAGGCAGAGGCTTTGGGTTATGGGTTTGGGTTTGAGCAAGTCAGTCATCACATTCCTCACTGAGGTTAGTTTATGTCTGTAATTTCCACAGTGGGAAGCTTAGCACATAGATCTGAGCTCAAAATACCTTAACTAGTGGAGAAACCAGTTCTGACATTGTATGTAAACTTCTCAACCACGGAGAATAATGGAGAAATGCAGCTGGTCATAGCACACATGAATAAGGAGTTCCTGGGAAGGGTCTTTCAGCTGAGATATCAGCCTATCTACTCCCTCTTCAGTGACTGACCAGCAGACTGAATGACCTCAATTTTGTGCATAGTGTGTGTGTGCCATAGGACCCCTGAGCCCCATTAACATGGCCCTTATATCCCAAATATCTGTGTTCAGAAGATCATAAGAAATAGGAGCAGCAGTCGGCCATTCAGCCCACCAAGCCTGCTCCAGCATTTCATAATGTCATGGATGATCTGATTGTGGCCTTAACCTCACTTTCCTGCCTGCCTCCCATAAACCTTGACTCCCTTGTAGATCAAAAATCTGTCTAACTCCGTCTTGAATATGTTCAATGATGCAGCCTCCACTGGAAGAGAATTCCAATGACAAATAACCCTCTGAGAGAAGAAATTCCTCCTCATGTCCAACTTAAATGGGAGACCCCTTATTCTGAAACTGTGCCCCTAGTTCTAGGTTCCCCCATGAGGGGAAACATTCTCAGCATCCACCCTGTCAAGCCCCCTCAGAATCTTTTATGTTTCAACAAGATCACCTCTCATTCTTCTAAACTCCAATGAGTAAAGGCCCAACCTGCTGAACCTTTCCTCATAAGACAAACCCTTCATCCCAGGAATCAGCCGAATGAACTTTCTCTGAACTGCACCCAATGCAAGTATATCCTTTCTTAAGTAAGGAGACCAGAATTACACACAGCACTCCAGATGCGATCTCACCAATGCCCTGTATAGTTGTAGCAAGACTTCCCTGCTTTAATACTCCACCCTCTTTGCAATAAAGGACAACATTCCATTTTCTTCCTCATTACTTGCTGTACCTGCATGCCAACTTTTTGTGATTCATGTACAAGGACATCCAGATCCCTCTGCACTGCAGCTTTCTGTCTCTCTCCATTTAAATTATATTCTGTTTTTCTAATTCTTCCTGCCAAAGTGGACAACCTCACATTTTCCTACATTATACTCCTTCTGTCAAATTTTTGCCCACTCATTTAACCTGTCTACACCCCTTTGCAGACTCTTTGTGTCCTCCTCACAACTTGCTTTCCTACCTGTCTTAGTATTGTCAGCAAATTTGGTTACAATACAGTCAGAACCTTCACCCAAGTCATTAAAAAGATCATTAATTGTTGAGGCCCCAGCACTGATCCCGCTGACACTCCAATTGTTACAGTTTGCCAAAGTGAAAATGCTCCATTTATCCCTACTCTCTTTTTCTTGTTAGTTAGCCAATCCTCTATTAGCTCATGTTAACATATCACCCCAACACCATGAGCTCTTATCTTGTGTGTTAACCTTTTATGTGGCACCTTATCACTTTTTGGAAATCCAAATACACAACATCTACTGGTTCCCCTTTATCCATCCTGCTTGTTACATCCTCAAGTAACTAACAAATTTGTCAAACACGATCTCCCTTTCACAAAACCATGTTGACTCTGCCTGATGCTATTATGATTTTCTAAATTTCCTGCTACTACCTTCTTAATAATAGATTCTAGCATCGATTGTTTTACCTTATTTTATTCATTTACGGAATGTGGGCGTTGCTGGCTAGGCCAGCATTTATTGCCCATCTCTAATTGTTCTTGAGAAGGTGGTAGTGAGCTGCCTTCTTGAACCGCTGCAGTCCATGTGGTGTAGGTACACTCACAGTGCTCTTAGAGAGGGAGTTCCAAGATTTTGATCCAGCGACAGTGAAGGAACAGCGATATATTTCCAAGTCAGAACAGTGTAACTGAAAGAGAAACTTGCAGGCGATGGTGTTCCCATGTGCCTTTGTCCTTTTAGGTGGTAGAGGTTGTGGGTTTGGGAGGTGCTGTCAAAGAAATTACTCGCTGGTTTATCCTGTGTGAATTTTCTAGGATTGAAGGTTTGGGTGAGGTTGTTCTTAATAATATCTCGTTGGCAGATTAATTCTAAATCAGAACATGGCAATCAGTTAGTATCCGTGACTTGAGATGCCTGGGAATTAATGGGAAAAACAACAACTTACTTTTATATAGCACCTTTAACATCGTAAAATATTCCAAGGTGCTTCACAGAACTATTATCAGACAGGACACTCAGCCACATACAGTTATTTTAGGGCAAGTGACCAAAAGCTTGGTCAGAGGTAGGTTTTAAGCAGCGGCTTAAAGAAGGAAAGTGAGGTAGAGACACAGAGACATTTAGGGAGGAAATTTCAGAGCTTCGGGCCCAGGGAGCTGAAGGCATGGCCAGCAGTGGTGGAGCGATTATACTTGGAGATGCTCAAGGGGCCAGAATTGGTGGATCACAGAAATGGGGGAGATTGTAGAAATGGATGGGTGAGACCACAAGAGTGATATCAAAACAGGGTCTTAAACTTTAGATGTGGTTCTGAGACTTCATGGTCCAAACTTCAGTCGCCCGTGGTAATGAAGTGCTCCCCGAGAGTGTTCTTCCTATTTACAGGAGGTTGTCAGTCCCAGTAGTGGCTGGGCTGTGAACTGAATGCTGATGTTTTAATGAAATACGCAGGGTGATTCAACTAACTAATGCAAAGCCCTGATGTTGTGTTTAATATTCTAAAAGGGTGTTGGATTTCAATTGCTAATTTACTGAATGCTGTGTTCAAATGACCTGATTCAGTCTGCCTGCCCTTTAAAACTCAAAGTGTTCTTTTTTCTAAAGTACCTGGGAGTTGAGTGTCTGGCCAGACAAGGTGGCTGCACTTTAACAGCATCTCCGAGTCGGATTGCCAATCCTCCAGGATTGTCTAGATTTTCCAGGAATTTAGGATTCATCTGAATTCAGCAGCGAGCAACCCAAGAGAAACATCAAAGAGAAGTTAAGCACAATTCTGTGATGTTTCTGTTTCATTGGAATATTTCTGTTTCTGAGTTATAAAAGTACTGGGGGTGGAGAAAAGGCTTTGTGACTGACGGTCATGAATCATCCAATCAGGTAACAGAGTCTGGTCTGTTAATGTGAGAAGGCGGAGCATTATGAGGATGGACATATCAGGCAGCCATTGGATGGGGGGGTGGGACTCTTGGGTCATGTGAAGGAATTTTCCAGAATACATGAGCCAGGGTTCAGGGTCAGTCTGCAGTGTGGTTCACTCTCTGTGTGATGAGTGTCGGTGCAGATTGTGTGGCTTGTTTGGACCCTGGGTCTTACTCTGCTCCATGGGCACTCAGTTTAAAACTAAGAAAGTCCAATTAGGCTCAGGGCCTCCCAGGATTAGATAATTCGTTATTGGACGGTCGCACTTATTATTTTCAGTGAGGTGTTTGAACAATGAAGTCAGGGAATGTTGATTTATTAATTATACAGCAGATCCCCCTCATGGTCCCTGAAGATCAAGGCTGACTTGCTTCCACTCCAGTTCTGACATATACAATACTATTTAACTCGCTTGCCATTTCAACACTCCACTCTCTCTTGCCCACATGTCTGTCCTTGGCTTGCTGCATTGTTCCAGTGAAGTTCAACGCAAACTGGAGGAACAGCACCTCATCTTCCGACTAGGCACTTTGCAGCCTTCCAGACTGAATATTGAATTCAACAATTTTAGATCATTAACTCTTTCCTCCATCCCCACCCCCTTTCCGATTTTCCCCCTCCTTTTTGTTTTTTCCAATAATTTATATAGATTTTTCTTTTCCCACCTATATCCATTATTTTTAAATGTATTTCCATCCATTGTTTTATCTCTACCTTTTAGCCTATTTCAATCCCTTCCCCCACTCCCACTAGGGCTATCTGTACCTTTATTATCACATTCCTTAAATAATATCACCAGCTCCAACACCTCTTTGTTCTTTTGTCTGTGACATCTTTTGGTTATCTCCACCTATCACTGGCCCTCTATCCAGCTCTACTTGTCCCACCCCCCCTAAACCAGCTTATATTTCACCTCTTTTCTATTTTTCCTTAGTTCTGATGAAGAGTCATACGGACTCGAAACGTTCACTGTGTTCCTCTCTGCAGATGCTCTCAGACCTGCTGAGTTTTTCCAGGTATTTTTGTTTTGTTTTGGATTTCCAGCATCCGCAGTTTTTTGCTTTTATCTTTTTTGCTTTTAACTATTTAAATACACATGTTTATTTAAATACACGTGTTTTAAAGGTTGGAAGGGATCCAAATGTGCTAAGTTCTGAGCTCAGCATCTCGAGCCTAATCTAAATAGCTGTTACAAACTGGTAGCTTTGTACATTTGGAGGAAACGGACAGGCTGGCAAAGTGAGCAGGTACCCGACAGATTAAATGTTACTCAGAGAAGTGGGAATTTTGGAAGGGAGAATGAGGAGAGGCAATATCTGAAGGGTGTCCAGAAGCAGAGAGACCTGGGGGTGTGTGTGTACACAAATAAACAAACTGGCAGGGCAAGTTGAGTAGGCTGTTTTTTTAAAAATAAAAAGCAAACAGAACCCTGAGCTTTATAAACTGAGGCATGGAGTACAAAAACCAGGCAGGATTGAAAAATGTTTATAAAACACTGGTTAGGTCTCACCTGGAGCATCCTTCCCAATCCTGGGCACTGCACTTTAGGAAGGATGTCAAGGCCTTGGTGAGGGTGTGGAGGAGATTTACCCAGAATGGGACCAGGGATGAGGGACCTCAGCTCATGTGGGGAAACTGGAGAAGCTGGGATTGTTCTCCTTAGAGCAAGGAAGGTTAAGGGGAGATTTAATCGAGGCATTCAAAATGATGAAGGTTTTTCATGGAGTAAATGAAGGAGAAACTGTTCCTAGTGACAAGATGGTCGGGAACCGGCTGACACAGATTTAGGATAATTGGCAAAAAGAACAAGAGGCGAGATGAGGAGAAATTTTTCTACACAGTAAGTTATGACCTGGAATGCACTACCACAAAGGATCGTGCTAGCAGATTCTATACTAACTCTGTTCAATTGAAAATTTATTGAAAGAAAAAACTGGCAGAGTTACAGGGAACAAGCAAGGGAGTGGAATTAATTGGATAGCTCGAGTGAAGAGCCAGCACAAGCACGATGACCTGAATGGCCTCATCCTGTGCTATATGATTCTGTGATTATATTAAAGTCAAAGTATCATTTCCTGTAAGGAGAATTTAATCGACCTAATCCCTTATCAATAACTTTAGTTTTCCTTCTTTAACAAGCTCTTTGCTGCAGGATCGGTTCTGGCTTTTTGTAGCCCAACAGTACTTTTCAATAACATCAACTTCCCTGCTTAACCGGCAAAGGCTTTAGATCAATATTACTGCAATAGAAATCAAATTCAATAGCTCCGGACTGTCCTAGCTATCCAGGGGCCTTTCCCTGAAGAGCTAAGGGACACAATAAGATGCTACAGGATGGGAGGTGCTTGAGCCTAGAGACCCCGACAGCAGGAGCCAGGGTGAGGGTTCTGGAAAGCAGTCAGGCTCTGTTCCCTCAACATAGAACTGAAGAGTTTGAGACAAAGAGTGAGAATTATAGGCCTGGTGTATACTGGCCAATCGATAAGCAAACTTTCAACCATAGATGGTAAGAACGTTTGAAATCGACAGGGGTGGAAGGGAATCTCCCAAAATCCAACTCTGAAGAAGACTCATACAGACTCGAAACGTTATCTCTGTTTCTCTCTCCACAGACGCTGTCAGACCAGCTGAGTTTTTCCAGCATTTTCTGTTTTTATTTCACATTTCCAGTATCCGCAGTATTTTGCTTCTATCTCCCAAAACCCTCACTGAGTCCGCTCTGTCTGACCTTACGCTCTTTAAATTCCCTTCAATTCAGTTCCCCTTCTTTCCAAATGTTGTGTTCAAAACTTTACCATCCAGTGTAACACACTCAGGACAGGGACAGCACACAGTTAGATACAGGGTAAAGCTCCTTCTACACTGTCCCCATCAAACACTCCCAGGACAGGTACAGCACGGGGTTAGATACAGAATAAAGCTCCCTCTACACTGTCCCCATCAAACACTCCCAGGGCAGGTACAGCACGGGGTTAGATACAGAGTAAAGCTCCCTCTACACTGTCCCCATCAAACCCTCCCAGGACAGGTACAACACGGGGTTAGATACAGAGTAAAGCTCCCTCTACACTGTCCCCATCAAACACTCCCAGGACAGGTACAGCACGGGGTTAGATACAGAGTAAAGCTCACTCTACACTGTCCCCATGAAACACTCCCAGGACAGGTACAGCGCGGGGTTAGATACAGAGTAAAGCTCCCTCTACACTGTCCCCATCAAACACTCCCAGGACAGGTACAGCACGGGGTTAGATACAGAGTAAAGCTCCCTCTACACTGTCCCCATCAAACACTCCCAGGACAGGTACAGCACGGGGTTAGATACCTTTGCTGTGTCCCAATATCGTGCTTCATTTCTGGGATGTGGCCCTCACTGGCTCGGCCAACTTTTGTTGCCCATCGTGGTCCTGTGAATGTGTAACAGTTTTAATAAACTGACCACTTTCCTCAGCCACATCGAAGGGCAGTTCGAGTTCAGGGGAAGAAATTTCCTGTCGGCGAACGGGTGCAGGGATTGCTCACCACTGTATAAGATGATGTGCGGTGAGGTTGGGCAGGTGTTATTTAGATTGTCAGTTCAGTGGCTGTGCACCCGCCAAACTGTGAAAGGCCTATTAAGGCCATTAAGAAAGTAATTAAAGTTGTTAAGAACATGGCCTGTCTAACCGTAAGGTTGGCGAAGAGCCCGGGCGGCCTTCACATTTTTCATGAAATCTCGTCCACGGGCGGGATGAGGTTTCATGAAGGTTTTGTTAATTAAATAAAAATTTTTGAAAAAATTACTGGACGTGTCTCAGCTCATGTGACAGTTTCACATGAGGGGAAATGTCCTTAAAATTTTTTATCACCTTTATTAAATTTTCCAGGACTTAAATTAATCTCCCTGAAGCAGCACTGTGCCTCAGGAAGATTCCTGTTCTCTTTCACACGCAGGCCCTGACTCAGGGGACCCACCCCCTCGCCCGCACAGGGAGCGCTCAGCGCTTCCGGGCGTGCGTCACGCTAGGTGGACCTTAATTGGCGCCCCCCCCCCCCCATGTAAAATGGCGGTGAGTACCCAATCGGGGGCGCCGATCAGGTTAACGCTCACTCCCACCCACCCCCGCACACCCCCCCACCCAACAGGGGGATAATTCAGCCCAAGGTGTGGCTCTTCAATTCCAATGGGTTGAGACTGGGTGTGGACAGCAGGATTCCTTCACTAAAGGACATTAGTGAACCCGTTAGGTTTTTATTACCATCTGACAGCCTCGTGGTCACTTTTACTGGCCTCGATTTTCCAGATTTTCTAAATATTAGTATTGATATGAACTAGATTTGAACATATGTTTGCTGTATTACTGGTCCAGTAACATAACCACTACACTATCATACTGCCAAAGTTTCTGTGTATTGCAGACTACTAACTAGTACAGAGCGGAGTTGTACTGAGGACATTTAGCAGTCGTATCACGAGTTGCTGGGGAGGGCTGTATGACTCTCTCGCTAATGATCTTGAGTCCAATGAGACTGTACAGACAGGTCAAAAGGAAATGCTTGTCTGCGAATTACACTCCTCTCCTGCGCTCAGAACCTCCTGTTCCACTTCCCCTCTGCTCTGGGTGTCAGACTGTGTCCGTGTTGTCTTGAGTGTCAGGTGATTGGTCCATGTGGAATCAGACCGCAGTGAAATGTATAACAGACTCTATCCGGTAAATCTTAGGCAATTCTCAATCTAAAATGATATCCAGGCTCTGAGGATGGTGTAAAAAGAAAAGATTTACAAAGCGGTTACCAGAACTGCAGGGTCAAAGCTGTCAGAAAAAGACAAACCAGCCTGGGACTCTCTTCTTTTGAAAAGAGAAGGCTAAGGGGTGAACTAATGGAGGTCTTTAAAAATATGAAAATGTTTGATAAAGTAGAAATAAAGAGAAATTTTCCCGATTCTCAAGACTAGAGACTATCACAGAAACCTGGGGAGTTGAGCTGGGGCAGTGTCTTTGTGACTGGGTGGGGAGTCGGATGATGTCAGCTTTGACTCAAAAGTGGTCCTCTCGCCCGAGCTACAAGACCACGGCTTCAAACCTCACTCCAAGAACTTGAGCAGAAAATTCAGGCTGGCACTCCCGGTGCAGTACTGAGGGAACACTGCACTGTCAGAGGGTCAGTACTGAGGGAACACCGCACTGTCGGAGGGTCAGTACTGAGGGAGAGCCGCACTGTCGGAGGGTCAGTACTGAGGGAATACCGCACAGTCGGAGGGTCAGTACTGAGGGAGTGTCGCACTGTCGGAGGGTCAGTACTGAGGGAACACCGCACTGTCGGAGGGTCAGTACTGAGGGAACACCGCACTGTCGGAGGGTCAGTACTGAGGGAACACCTCACTGTCGGAGGGTCAGTACTGAGGGAGTGTCGCACTGTTGGAGGGTCAGTACTGAGGGAGTGTCGCACTGTCAGAGGGTCAGTACTGAGGGAGCACCGCACAGTCGGAGGGTCAGTACTGAGGGAATGCCGCACTGTCGGAGGGTCAGTACTGAGGGAGTGTCGCACTGTTGGAGGGTCAGTACTGAGGGAACACCGCACTGTCGGAGGGTCAGTACTGAGGGAGAGCCGCACTGTCGGAGGGTCAGTACTGAGGGAATACCGCACAGTCGGAGGGTCAGTACTGAGGGAGTGTCGCACTGTCGGAGGGTCAGTACTGAGGGAACACCGCACTGTCGGAGGGTCAGTACTGAGGGAACACCGCACTGTCGGAGGGTCAGTACTGAGGGAACACCTCACTGTCGGAGGGTCAGTACTGAGGGAGTGTCGCACTGTTGGAGGGTCAGTACTGAGGGAGTGTCGCACTGTCAGAGGGTCAGTACTGAGGGAGCACCGCACAGTCGGAGGGTCAGTACTGAGGGAATGCCGCACTGTCGGAGGGTCAGTACTGAGGGAGTGTCGCACTGTTGGAGGGTCAGTACTGAGGGAGTGTCGCACTGTCAGAGGCTCAGTACTGAGGGAGCACCGCACAGTCGGAGGGTCAGTACTGAGGGAACACCGCACTGTCGGAGAGTCAGTACTGAGGGAGTGTCGCACTGTTGGAGGGTCAGTACTGAGGGAGCACCGCGCTGTTGGAGGGTCAGTACTAAGGGAGTGTCGCACTGTCAGAGGGTCAGTACTGAGGGAACACCGCACTGTCGGAGGGTCAGTACTGAGAGACCTCTGTATTGTCAGAGGGTCAATACTGAGGGAGTGCAGCACTGTCAGAGGTGCCATCATTTGGATGGGACTTTTATTTGATGCCATCTGGACATAAAAGATACCACGGCATTATTTCAACAAAAAGCAAAACAATTATCTGTTTGTTGTCACGTTGTTGTTTATGGGATCTTGCTGTGCGTACATGGGAGCCATGATTCCTGCATTACTGCAGTACCTACTGTTTAAAAGTACAACATTGACTGTAAAGTGTTTGGGACATGCTGAGTAGTGGAAGGTGCTGCAGAAATACAAGAACTTGCTCTTATTGTGAGATTGAATCCTGGTTTGGGCAGTTCCTGCTGACCCCACTCCAGTGTCAGCCTTGGCCTCAGGACCCATTAGTGAGGGACGGGGGAGTTTTGAGCGAGAGGTTTTGCTGCTGATTGTCTTCCATAGTGATTGCTGCAGTGAGGAGTGTGTCAGTGTGAAGGGAGCTGTCAGATTCCTGTACAACAACAAACCATTTCAGTCAGGACACCGGAGGGTCAGGAATTGGATTCTCCCTGACAGATGCTGCTCTGGCCTTAGGTGAATCAGATTGTGGAGTCTGGAGCCAAGAATTTGAGGCTATTTCCACCCCCTTCCCTAAACCGAGTGCGTAATTGTGGACAATGTAATAAATCAGCAGCAGAACAACCGACCGCCTCAGCAAACGCTTAATAATTCATCAACTCAGGCCAATAGTCAGATTGCATCAGCAAAGCACACAGAGCCCAGCACTGGCTGGAGACTCGAATCACTAACTCAGCAAATCGATTTTAACAAGTGCTTTCCATTCTCTGCCACTGCTCCCTGGAACCTGTACCAGCTCCAACCCTCACCCAGTCAATCAGCTCCATCCCTCACCCAGTCAATCAGCTCCCCTCCCTCACCCAGTCAATCAGCTCCCCTCCCTCACCCAGTCAATCAGCTCCCCTCCCTCACCCAGTCAATCAGCTCCATCCCTCACCCAGTCAATCAGCTCCCCTCCCTCACCCAGTCAATCAGCTCCATCCCTCACCCAGTCAATCAGCTCCATCCCTCACCCAGTCAATCAGTTCCCCCCCGCACCCAGTCAATCAGCTCCCCTCCCTCACCCAGTCAATCAGCTCCATCCCTCACCCAGTCAATCAGCTCCCCTCCCTCACCCAGTCAATCAGCTCCATCCCTCACCCAGTCAATCAGCTCCCCTCCCTCACCCAGTCAATCAGCTCCCCTCCCTCACCCAGTCAATCAGCTCCCCTCCCTCACCCAATCAATCAGCTACCCTCCCTCACCCAGTCATTCAGCTCCATCCCTCACCCAGTCAATCAGCTCCCCTCCCTCACCCAGTCAATCAGCTCCATCCCTCACCCAGTCAATCAGCTCCATCCCTCACCCAGTCAATCAGTTCCCCCCCGCACCATATATGACCAATATCAGCTCCCTCCACCCTCACCTGGTCGATCAGCTCTCCTCTCCCTCACCCGATCATTTAGCTCCCCCCACCCTCACTCAGTCGATCAGCTCTGCCCCACCCCTCAGCCGGTTGATCAGCTGCTTAGACGTGAGCTGTTATTGATAATCTATATGCTGTGTTTGGGGCTCCGAGCTCTTTCCCAGCCACTGATTACGAGAGTTGATGGTTATGCTGAAGCTTCCCAGACTGACTGAGTTGTCAATGACTGACAAACCCTCCAGGTGGGTTTCACACACGGTGTTTGTTAGCCGAGGAGGCACTGATATCCCTCCTGCTCACCGACTTGTGTCTCTCTCTGTGGCTTTGTGTGTATGTGTCTCTCTCTCTTTTCTCTTTCTCTCTGTCTCTCTTCCCTTTTCTCTCCATCTCTCTCTCCTCATCTCTCCCTCCCTCTCCCCTGCTCCCTCCCTCTCTCATCCCTGTTTGCCTCAGTCTTTCCAGGTTTTTCTCCCTGTTGCTCTCTGTCTCTCTCTGCTCAGAGTGGTGGTATATTCTCTCCAGTTCTCCTGTGGGAGAGTGCTGTGTGCTGCATTTACATTCAGTGAACGGCCTCATATTCTGAATGCATTTCCGGGCAATGGATTGATCCAGTTTGCACTCCCTCCAACCCGCCTCCTGCTCTCTTTGACCTCACAGTTGCTGTTTTTGCAAATTCTGCTCACTTTGTTTGGGAGTTGATTACAGGAGTGGTTTATTCAGCAATTGGTGAGTTGCTCCTTAACTGCGTTTGCTGTAAAATACCTGAGTGTTTCCTACAGCTGATCTCCCTGGGCAATGGTCTTTAACAAGACAGCTTTTAATGGGCGAGCTTCACATCTTGCTTCTAGTTTTGGGAGTTTGATGAGTTGGGTTCACTCGATTCCGCTCTCTGATCACTAACTCTCGTTTACTCTGCTCTGTCAGTCTGAATGGGCCTGAGATTCTCTCTCACTTTTGGGGATCTCCAGCCTTGTTAAATTCCATGATGCAGCCAGTTCCATGTGTACACCGAGCCCAGGAGAGCAAAAGGTGATTGGTTCCTGCTTGGAGTTGACCACAGTCACCTTCTCAATTGCAAAACCAGTCAAAGTGTGCACTTCATTTAGTGACTGATCCTTTAACTGGAGAGAGCTGTCACAGAGCCAGGAGGGGGACAGGGCCAGTCTCGTGCTCTACTGGGTCAGCACATCCCAGGTGGGTCAGGGAGAAATGAGTTAATGCTGTCCAGTCCCCTCGAGTCAGTGTGGGGGTGTTTTGCGTGTGGTGCTGTGAGTTTGGGGCTGTGTGTGTGCTGTACAGAACGGTGTGTCTGAGAGCATGTTTCTGTGTGTGAGCAGGTGAAGGAG